>NC_134402.1:198336249-198682916 GCF_038048845.1 Mixophyes fleayi | reverse complement strand
CAGCACCTGCAATCTTCCCCCCCCAACACCTTCATAATCAATATCCCCTGAACCAACAATTGGCAGTTAAACAATCCTCTGCAAGAGGAAGCAAGAATGAAACCTGTCACCCAGTCGCAAAGCGGATCACAGACGCCCTGGGTACTATGCTAGTGTAAGATCTGCGTCCAATGTCCACTATTAATACAGTTGGTTTAAGACATTTAATTGAGGTGTTCTGTCCCTGTTAGCAAATGTCATCACTATACCATTTTACTAGAAAAGCTAATTCTCTTCTGTACCGGAAAGTTCCTAAAAATTTATTGGGCGACAAAATGGCATTCTACCCACTGTACACTTAACCACAGATATGTGTACAAGCGGAACTGGGCAAACTAAAGATTATATGACTGTGAAAGCCCACTGGGTTGGTCATTCACCTTCCCCAGCATGGACAGCAGCAGTATGTACCCAGGTACGTCACATTTTTGAGAAGTAGGCTACTCTGTGTATCAGCGGCTTCAGTAAGAGGCATACAGCTGACAAACTCTTCCAAAAACTAAGGGATGTCATGGAAAGAGGGCTAATCCTGCTTGGACTCTCTGTCACGGGCACTAGGAGTTGCTTACCCGAGTTTCACCAGATGGAACTCTGCTAGAGAGGCGGGGTTATGGCACGCACCTCAAAGCAGGCAGGTGAATGATTGGAGCGACACAACAGCAGGAGAGTAGAGATAGTCTGAGGAAGTCAGCGACTTGCAGCTATGGTTAGAGGAAAGTCAGCGACTTGGAGCAGTAAACTGTAGGCTGAAGATAATGTAGACACGAGGAGTGGATGTGGATAGGTGATGGTAGGTAGAGGAGGAGTCAGTGGTCTGCGTACAGCAAGTTGTACCACTGTAGTGATGGGAAGAATAGTACTGGTGCAGGTAGGTCGCAGGGTAGTCGGTGGTCTGCGTTCAGCAAGTTGTACCACCGCTATGGTGAGGAGTCTGGTCCAGGTGTAGGTAGGTAATAGGAGAGTCAGTGGTCTGCGTATAGCAAGTTGTACCACCGCTGTGATAGGAGGACTTGTCCAGGTGCGGGTAGATAGCAGGGAAGTCAGTGGTCTGCATGCAGCAAGTTGTACCACTGCTGTGAGAAGGAATGAGGACTTGTCCAGGTGCAGGAGAGTGAAGTTGAAAGGCAAACTGTGGCTGTATGGAAACAGCGCGAGTAGAGCAATGTCTTGTGAGGCAGAGATGGAAGGCACAATGAATAATCTGTATGGAGTAGATGCCTTGCAGTGAGGAGAAGCTGGTCACAGCAGATATGCACAATAACGCTAAGTAGTAGCGTGAGGAGATATTGTAGCTTGAGTGAAAGCTTGTCCTAAATGAAGCAATGCAGTAACACAGTCTATATGGGTACTTGTACCCTGTGCAGCAAACAACAATGGATACAACTGGTATGCGAGCAATAGTCAATAGTCAGTAGAGCATACCCAGTTGTATAGATCCAGAATAAGCTGAGAAGTGAAGCGTTGTAGCGGTATGGGAACCGCCGCTGAGTTGAGCAGGGAGCAGCGTGGAAGCTGAAGCACGAGTAGAGCTGGAAGCAGTTTGGAAACTGTACACACGAGTAGAGCTGGAAGCAGTTTGGAAACTGCACACAGGAGTAGAGCTGGAAGCAGTTTGGAAACTGCACACAGGAGTAGAGCTGGAAGCAGTTTGGAAACTGCACACAGGAGTTGAGCTGGAAGCAGTTTGGAAACTGCACACAGGAGTAGAGCTGGAAGCAGTTTGGAAACTGCACACAGGAGTAGAGCTGGAAGCAGTTTGGAAACTGCACACACCTATAGAAGTTCACTGGGAGTGAGACTTCAAGATCAGGCAACTACCTAAGGCTGCAGGTGCCTTAAGTAGGGAGGGGTGATTGATCCATCAATCACATTAGTGGTCAGGTGTAGTTGTTAAAGGGACCTGCGCATGCCCAGTGCGACAGGATGGCGGATGGCCGCGGTTCCACACGGGTGTGAGCGGGAAATATGGAGAACCACGTACCAGAGTGGAGGCACTCACACTCCGGTGAGTGACACTCTCCTGAGGATATGTCATTTCTGATTATGACCCCAATATTGGTCAAGCATTACAGCGGGGTTGAATTCCATCACATTTCCTGTTTTGCACACACTATCAACTTGGTGTTACAGAACTTTTTAAAAATGACATGCAGGAGATGCTGTTTGTGTCCAGAAACATTTAGGGTCAATTTCTGCTTTCTGCAACAGCATGTAGGAGAATGCAGCAGCTGTAAGAAGACTAGCATTTGAGGGGAATATTCTTTAGTCCAGCGAAGTAGTTACCTGTGAAGAAAGTGCAGACACGGTTAGCTTGAGTCAAGCAATTGCCTTAATAATACATTTTGAAAAGGTGCTACAGAAAATTATAGTGTGCAATAAAACAAAGTAAATGTGCTAACTATATTTTAATTGTAGATTAAATACTTAATTTTCTTTGCAAGGATCCCAGACTTATCAACATCTTGTTGGGAAGTCTTCTCCTTCAGTTTCTCTGGCAACTGCTTGTTGTAAAAGAAATTGCTTTCCCAAGACACCCAGTGGGGATGCAGATGAGTCTGCTCAACATTTTGATATTTGCTGTGCTGTAAAAGAATTGCCCAAAAATCGTGACAGCTCTGCCCTAAAATCAACTAGTCATTCCCTTTGGAAGGCCATTATCGGCAATTACATCATACTACACAGACTTCTATGATGGTGGGATGAATTAGTATTGTTTGAGGAAGATTATCACTAAACCCTGCCACCTCTCCTGTTTCGCAGTGAGCTATGGTACAATGAAATGTAACTGCAGATTTAGACCAAGACTGTCAGCCCTATTATTTCTATTTCAGCAATTACAATTAGCAATGGAGCTCTTCTCTTTAGGTGTTACCTATATAACGCTGCACAATTTGCCTGCAAATTCTACAGACAAGCCTGTTTGTCTTCCTCTTCATCAATGACTCTTAGCAATTGAGCACTCATCTTTGGGTGTATATTACACCCAAACATTATTAGTGAAAATTAGGAAAAATATAGTTTAATCCCTGATAGGCCCATCCTTTGCATGTTAATAGTAGGATTGGTTGGAGTTATGGTCAAGGTCACACATTTTTTTGACAAATCCTTCAAACTAGCCCAGATGTCAAACTGTTGTGGTCTGCCACCTGCGTCATCGCTGCTTGTGTTTGGAAAGTGCATATTGGTGCCAGAACCTCACGTGCCAGAACTGCTCCCACTGGTGCCACACTGCTGCAAGACTTACACAATCAATCGCATCCTCATCGTCGGATACCCAAATCTCCCCCACATCCTCTTCTAAAGACAAAGGGGCATATTCAATTCCGATCCCGATCCACGGGATCGCGCCGGAACGGCCGCGAACCTAATCCGCGGTACCGCAATAACGTGGATTTTCGTTCGCAGCCCATAGGGCTGCGTACGAAAATCCTCGTTATTGCGGTACCGTATTACCGGCAGTACTGCGCATTTTCTGCTGTAACGCGCGTTACCGCGGATCAGATCGGAATTGAATATGCCCCAAAGTGTCATCCTCACTTGGTGTATCACCGGCTACACTCGGGCTGTTCAGGCACACATCAGCAGAACTGCTGAAAGGGCCCTTCATTATGGGTATACTAACAGAATGCTCACGATTAGACATCCCACTGTTGGATGGACTCTCCACAGGGATTGGTGTCATTTCTGATTCAGAGCAAACATTATCCTCTAATGCCTTACTGTTATCTTGCAGCTCGGCTTTGACGCGTAACAGTAGTTGTAGTGGTAAAAATTATTTGGTAAGATACTGCTGACAAATATGACTTTTGACAGCCAGAATTATTTATGCACAATTATGGGGGACACCCCAAAAGCATTGGGGAGTGGCAAATATTGAAAAGAAAAATCCTCCTCTCTTCTCTAGCGATTTTTGTTACAACAATTGGTATCAGAATATTGGATTCTCTGTCCCTGCTCTAATCAGCCTGTGACTACACCCTGCTCTCTCCCTCTGTCAAATGGCGATGGATTGCTGTGGAGGCGTGTATTTATAATCTTGAAGTATCGCGAGAACCGAGCCCCGACGACGTCACAATGACGTTCGGCCTCGATTTGGATTCGGAGCAGGAGGGAGAGTACCAAGCTACTCAGCTCGGTACTCGGATAGGCAAAGTTCGGGTGGGTTCGGTTCTCGGGGAACCGGACCTGCCCATATCTAGTAAAGACTGTTACTGAAAATGCCTATTAATAAAAATACATAGGGAATAAATATATATTTTCCACAGAGTAAACTGAACAGAAATCAAAATCCAAAATCTGTTTAAACTAGAAACTACCCTTTGTGGGTAATATGACCATAGATATTAAATGGTCGTCCGTATCTGTGCCTCAGCATTGGACTCGTGCTAACAGAGAGCAATAGCAGACTCTCAGGACAAAGCAACAGAAACATGTACCCTTTTACACATACCATGGATCAGTCTACAGATCAGAAGCATCCCAGCACTGGCAGTAGTAGTACTTTTTTGACCTCTACTAGTAAAAAAAAAAAGGTCACACGAGAAGAAAGTGTAAGAAAGAGTCCTCAAAATCCAAACACTGTTTGTCAAATGCAATCTTAATCCTTACATCAAGAGCTGATGTTTTCTTTTATAGAAATTTCTGATGAATGTTGTGATTTGTCCCAAAAAAATAAGAAAATTGCTGACATGCCATACACCACCTGGAGTGCAAAGAAAAGGCTCAGACCATGCCCACTTTTTGTGTGTGAAGGTTCAACTACTGTTGCACATGTGCTAGTGCCCAACAGTCATGCATCTTTCTTAAATTCTCATGCAATAGCTTGCTCATCAGTGAATAAAAAGAACACTGAGGCTGAAGAACAAGTTGGGCACCCACAGATTCCTGAGAAGAGCCTAAGGGTGTCCATGAGAGCTATATGTAAGCCTGAGGTTTCAGATTCTGACACTCTAATTAAAGAGCAGCCTTCTTCATAAATTTCTCAACAATTTGGAAATGTGAGCATGAGTAGTGATGATGATTTAGACATAAAATTTGAGGATGCTGCTTTGGAATTTGCAAATGTACAAGAGGATTAGGGGGACAATTGTGGATCTCAAAATGAATGCAATATAGCCACAAAAGTGTCAGTCCCTGTCGCTGAAGTGCTTGGTTTGTTAAACTATGTGCATTTCCTTTTTATCATACAGGTGGTTGGGTGGGCCGTAGGGCAACTTCATCTTGCACTATTTTACATTATAACCGTGGTCTATCTTGTATGAAATAGTATACTGATGCCACCTCTGTCCATCTAATGAGCCCTGATTACTGCCTCTTCACGTTCCATGAGGCATGTTCAATAAAGACGATTTACTGTGACTGGAAGATAAAACAGAAAATGACATGAACAGATACAAAGAGGTTTGGCTCTATTCTGTGAATAAGAACTATAAGGCAGCCCTTATGAAGGCTGAAAAATGACAATATCGATCTTGTACAAGTCAAGGACAGAGTAAATACGGTTGGCACCTTCCAGGCATGGTTGGGGAAAATACATACCCACAGTTCTGAGGTGTTCATTGGCAATCTGCTCCAAGAGATCTACGGGGACTAACTCATCCCAGTTTCAGTGTGTTGGCAAGCTTTACAAATCTAGATTAATGACCTTCAGTGAACTTAATCGTGGCTACACCTATGCAGAGCCGTAACGACGGCGGTGCGGGCGGTGCAACTGCCCCGGGCGCAAGCCCAAGGAGGCGCAGCCCAGAGGAATCGCCGCTCTAATTCAGCTCTCCTACAAGCAACAATCCATGCAGTGGAACGCATGTGAAAGCAGGAAGTTCGGCATTTGGAACGCATTTGCGTTCCAAATGCCGAACTTCCTGTTGTTGGAACGCACATGCGTTCCACTGCGGAAGAAAGTGAAAAGCTGAATTCTCCATTATTGTGGGCGCTGTGGTGAGTTGCTATCGTTTCTCCCAGCGCAGGTCAACAAGGGACTCAGCCGCCCCGTACCTCCGGGCTGCGGGCACGAACACTTCGCTGTCTCAAGGTTGTGAAAGATTGGAGTGTGGGAGCAGGGCGCTTAGCGGAGCAGTCAGCTGAGCCATTTGAACCTCGGTAAATGGGCTTGTTTAGTGTGGAGCTGTCAGGCAGAATTTACATTCCGAGAGTGGTAAATCATATTTGTGAGGCGATGTGTGATTCTATTTACTGGATAGCATGAAGCTTTCAAGAGAGAGACAGGGCCGACCTGCGTTTCCCATTTACATAACTACTTCACTGCAGCATTAAACATAGATGTATATTCTTCACTCTGCTGATATATATTAAAATGAGGTTACATTAGTATAATATACAATGCAGTATATACCGATCTCCTACTGATACAGTGTAATACACAGGGTAATTGCTTTGTCTGGCCTTATATCCGGTGTTGACAGTAAGGGAAATTTTTTTTGGCTATTCCTGAATCCTATGAAGAGAGAAATTGAAAGAATTGCTGCAGAAAGTGGTCAGATGCTAGCCACACCCCCACATCAGGTTGGCCACACCCACTTGACAAATGTCACTCCCACTTAGATGGGGGGCGCCGGTGCCCTGTCTCGCCCAGGGCACTAAAATGTCTAGTTACGGCACTGCACCTATGCACATTATTTCCACCAAACACTTTGCAGAGCTAGTGATTTCCCAGCTTAGTGGTCATGACATACAACATGGCTAAAGGATAGTAGTATGCAGGAGCACTAAAGTGTGAACTTTCATTGCATCACCTCCCGAGTATTCTGGATAAAGAGACTCAGCATCCTGTGTGAACTATCTGCTGGTGTGGAAACTGTCTTCCTGTATGCCAGCATGACATCCAATCTAAGAAATGTAGACATAATAAGGTTCAGCTCACAGAGAGAAGCCGCCATGGCTAAAAATACTTCTAAGAAGGAACACAGCTCATATATAACTGTCCCTTAAGTGTGGAGCAGCTACAGCTCAAGATGCAACAGAAAGAGCAGTCTGGAACACTTCTACATTCATTCTTGCCTCCACTGTGGAGGAGTGAAAGCTGTTTGAATTTTCTGAGTGACATTCAGTGTATTCAGCTCCTCTTGAAATGAATGAAAGTGGGTCAGCTGGTTTGCCAAATCAAGTTCCTGAGCCTGGACTCTTGTGGGTGGCTAAGGTTTTCTGATCGGGTTTTGTAAAGACCAAAGCATTGTGTTGCGTTCAGTGGCTATTCCTGGCTGCTGTTCCTCTCCAAGTGACACACATGCTGCCTAACAGTTACCTGCTTGATATATCTTTTCAAAAATGACAAAGCAATTGATCTAGATATCTATGAGGATGATGACATTGTCACCATTGAAAAAAGAGATAAACCTGGTGCAGTTTATCTTATCAGAAAATCCTTAAATTGGTCAAAATCAATATGAATTTTCAGGACATGGTGTATAGTGTTAAGAAGGGTGCACCCATACACGAATATACATAGACACAAAAAGAAAAGAAACCAAAAGAAGCATAAGTTTGGGCACTCAAGAATATTCTGTAGTAGAAAATTAAAACCTAATATTTTATTAGGTATATATTAAAACCAAGGTGGTCAAAAGAACAGCAAAATAATGGTTAAACAAAAATGTGATAAGGTGAATTAGTGTTGATGATTTAAAACAGAAGAATTATCTGCACTTGCTTTACTACCTCTATATTAGATTATTTATACCTATAGTTAGTATATTACAAATCTGCAATTGAAGGAGCTAGCTATATCCAAACAATAAAGCCTCTATTAATGGGGCTTAGCAAACTTCAAAATTTTATAATTAAACAATTATTATATAGCTTAGCAAAAAACTGCACTGCATAATCTAATATGAAAAAAGATCTAATGTAATGGTTCTGTAAAGGTGATATAGTCATGCAGGAAATTAGTTGGAGTGCCTTAGGAAGTCCTTATTGAATAGTGCACTTGCTATGTTCAATAAATGGCGATGGCTATACCCCCTTAATCATGGGTATATATGAAAGGTCTCTGCTTACAATCTGTCTGATGGCTCTTATATACTCTGTAGGTCGAGCCCCCTCCAAGACATATTAGATAGTACCCAATGAGCAAACGCTATTAATAATCAGATTGGCAGGATTATTAGCCAATCAAGTAGGATCCCGATTGTTAGTCCCGCCCCATCAGACCTATGATTGGTGTATTACATACGTAACGGATCAATACGTTCTAGTAGATTGACAGCAAATGACATGTTATGTAAACCTTTAGAGATTGTTCATATTATATAACTAAATATTCATAATTTAAAGTATTCAAACACAGATTATTGATAGCATTTTGATAACAATATTTCTGTGTGATAAATGCATTTAGTCCTGAGCAGTACGTATATATTTGATGGATATATAATTGATAAGATGTACTTCCAAGTCCATGGAATGATGGTGTAAAAATGTGATTGGCAAGGATGGATGAAGAAATAGTAAAAAGATGCTCAGAAAACAAAATCTGTGTAAAGTACATTTTTTTAGAATGTGATTAGTTATGTTAGACATTGTTATCATTTACTAATGTCTGCCAGTTCATTATTATTATTATAAATAAATAGAACAGTTCTATTATGAAGACAATCTATATGAAGTGTATTAAAGCAGGTAAGTATAAATATCTAATAATAAGAATATCTAAAGATAATGTGAGGTGAATGATGAATATATATGTGATATGCACTAAAATTGTAAAACAAGAAATTAATATAAAAATATGAGTATATTGTCTCACATTTATAAAAGGTGAGTAAACATGTGATTAGGCCTGAAAAGTAAGTAAAAGGACTATGTTTATATATTTTATTTTTAAGTAAATTATATTTAAATATATCTGCTATGTGGATTTTAAATAGTCTTGGGTATAAGGTCAAGGATTAAATGGACTATTCTATTGCTAATTACAGGAATGCCACATAGCTATTGTGAGTGTTTAAACCTTGTGGGACCATACTTCCTATCAGAAATATTTACCTCTGGTCCCCATATGTAATGTTTTTCCACAGTGAAGGCTTGGATCAGTTTAGGGTCATTGTGGTAATGTAAAAAAATGTTTGGCAACTGTAGCAAGTTGTTTAAGGTTGTTCTGATCTCTTGTGACATTTCTTACATTACCCACATGTTCCAATAGGCGTATTTTAAAAGGATAAGTGGTCATTCCTATATAAATGTTTTAGCACGGACAGTGAGACAATATGGCTACTGATGAGTTACAATTCAGGAAATCCTCTATTTCCCAGATATTCTCATATCTATCCTTGTGTTCTTTGGTAGAGATGGTATATTGACATGCTTTGCATGTACCATACTTATGAAAGCCTGCAAATTTGTTTATTTGCTTGATCTGATTTTGAAAATGACTATGTACAAGGTTATCTTGATTTTTTTTTTTTGCTCTTCAATACAAATATGAAAGGCAACTATGAGGTCATATTATACAAGGGATATCCAATGGGAGCTATAGATTGGATATTAAATCCACAACAATTGCAAAAAATCTATAAAACAGTATTTAATGTACCAAATAAAACAGAATTAAAAAATACACATATTGTCAAATTACAAAGGTATAAATTCGTATATAATGGGTGTATTACACCTGATACCAATAAATATTGAAACTATAAGACCACCTAATTGATTCCCAAATTAATATTGTTGTTACCACTTTTATGTCTCCTAGACCGTGAAATAAGTCAATTATCCAGTTCAAAAAAGATAATATCAGCTAGACGAGATAATGCCCGATATCTCTCCTAGGAACATATATCCTCCAATAATGCAATGCAATCAGTGTTGGACTGGGGCATGAAAGGCCCACCGGGGAATGCAACACTAGGGGCCCACCAAAGGGGGTGTGGTCTGTGATCATAGAGGCGAGACCAGACACTAGAGGGGGAGTGGTCAGTCCACGAAGGACAGCTAGCACCTTAGTGCAGTATATAAAGAATGCAGTGTGTGTATAAAGAATACACAGTCTTGACCTGCCCCTTAGATTGGGCAGAACAGTCACCAAAAAGCAGGATTGTCCCACTAGACCAGGATTGGCTAACCTGTGGCACTCCAGGTGTTGTGAAACTACAAGCTTTGCCAATATATAGCAGCTTATTGCTGGAAGGGTATGCTGGGTTTCACAACACCTGGAGTACCACAGGTTAGCCAAGCCTGCACTAGACTCAGATCATTTGACAGACTGTCCTACCTGTTCTTGTGACTTTTACCACCTGTGGCTGCTGGTTTCTTTAGTTGCGGCTTGTCTGGATCCTGGAATGTTGAGGGTCCTATTTGGAAAAAATAATGGGTACATTTAGAAAATTCCAACCAGCCCCGGCATTAAATAAATAGGACCCACAATTAATACATAGGCCTTCCTTCAGCCCCAACATAAAATAGTATTCTCATTTAATAAATAACCCTGATACCCTCCCTCCAAACAGCGCCTGCAATAAATTAATAGCATTTACATTTAATACATCTATTTCCCACAACCATTCCCAGCATTAAATAATATTCACATTTAATAGATAGCACTCCTCCACACACTCAGCCCCACATTCAATTATAGACCCAAAACACCTTAGCATTAAATTAAAGGTCCCATCACCCCCTCCCTATAGTGTTTTCTGTGCAGCCCTCCTCCCTATAGTTTAGTATAGTCAGCCCCCCTATGCCACACAGGAGTGCCCCCAAACAATATTATGCCACACAGGAGTGCCCCCAAACAATATTATGCCACACAGGAGTGCCATGTTATGCCACACAGTAGTACCAAAAATTCACAAATGCCACGCTATAGTGTCCCCAATTCAAATTATGCCTGCAATAGTGCCGCCCAATTCATATATATATATTATTTACTATAAAAAATCTCAATGTGCAGATTCATGTAAGGTACTTGTAAATTCACAAGTGAAACATATTGCATACTCTCTATTTGCATTTCTAGATGTTTATTTCAAAGCTGAACCTTCTATTACAGCAGATTTGTTAGCCCAAGGCACAGGTTTATTATATGACAGTTTCTGAGTGTGTTTAAATCTCAATCTTTACATTTACATTTAAAAGTGCTGGTTACCTACGATAGGGGGTGCTTAATCGTGGGGTTTTTTTTGCCAGCGTTGCAACAAATAATGCCTGTGAATCACCAGTTCAACTTTAATTAACAATGTATTTCCTTTTAATCACTATCATTTATTGTTATTATAAACAAATAGCAATACAAAATATTGTGTAAAAACATTAATAATGTGTGTATGTATATATATATATATATATATATATATATATACATATATATATATATATATACACACACACACACACACACATATAGACAGACAGAGACATACATACATACATACATACATACATACATACAAACATACAAGTGGCTGGAAGCTACTTACCATAAGTTGATTTTAGCAGCCTCTCTGCTCCTGGCAGCCTCTTTCCTTCTGATGCTCCAGGCAATCAGCTGACAGGGGGAGGGGGCGGGTCACATGATGTCAGTGACAGCCAGTCATCTTTCAAATGCGATCGCAGCTGGGATCGCATTTGAAGTAGCGGTGACGCCGGGGAGGACAGCGGGATGCCTAGTGCGGACAACGGGTCCCAGGGGCAGCTCCGCCCACTTTGAAAAGGGGGTGTGGCCGTAAGGTATCCGGGCCTACCGGTGATTTTACCGGTAGCCCGCTGGGCCAGTCCGACCCTGAATGCAATCATCAAGAAGTGGGTATTAGAACTATAAGTATATTGCTAAATATCCACGTGGAGAAAGTTCCTGCCTCGGTCTTTACAGCTGAAAACTCCGTCGGAGTGAGGTGCGCACCTCTCAGATGTCCTGGTGGTAACACTGTGGCTGAAACTGTGTTCCCCTCTGGTGTTTGAGAAACAGTTTTGTTAGTATAGTGATAATGATAAATGATCTGGAGTAACAATGTACTTAGAAACAAATTCCAATCCGGGTGATCTGATTTTTTCATAGCCATCATTATTTCCTCCATCCTCAGGTTTATATAGACCGCTAATTAAGGCAATTTCGATCTTAAAGAGGAAAACCACTAATTCACAAAAGTAGTAGTGAATTAGTGGTTTTCCTCTTTTAAGACCGAAATAAATATAGTCACAATAATGGCACAAGATTGCATGTTCCCCATCAAAACTATAGTATGGAGAAGTCTCTTGCAATATTTTTGAGGGACATTGTGACAATTCTAGTGTTGCCCAATAACAGTGTTTCCCAACTCCAGTCCTCAGGGACCCCTAACAGTGCATGTTTTCCATATCTCTTTGCTGGAGCACAGGTGCATTCATTACTAACTGACACATTTTGAAAGATCCACAGGTGGTACTAATTATTTCACTGGTCACCTGGAAAACTTTCACTGTTGGGGGGTCCCTGAGGACTGGAGTTGGGAAACAGTGCCCCAGAACATTGCATGAATTTGTTTAAATTATAGTTACTCACTAAACTTAACCAGAGGTATGCAGCATCTGGAAAAACTACTCCTAAAAAAATGGTCAATTTCACGATGAGTGAAATTGGCAATCAGTCATTGTAAAGTTACCCCATATATTCTATCTAACTTTAAACCTACCATTTACAATGAGCCATTCTCTGTGGTAGATTTGAAGCCATGTATAGAAAAGTAAACAAAGATCAAGATACAGAAGTTCCACAAAACATGATACGCATGTTTGTGGAAAACTTTACATATGTTGATACAACAATCTACTTAAGTGTAGCTAAAGAACAAACGCTTGCAGATGCAGCAATGGTTATAGAACAATACAGACAAGATTTGCTGCAAAATGGAAGTCCCTAAGATCAGGGAATATGTTGTGGTAAATGACAGATCACAAGATAACAGTTAAACATCATATGGCAATGTGCCCAGACACTCATCTTACCCTGACCGTTCCACCACAGGAGAAATGGGTAAATGTGCAATGTTATGCATGCCTAAAATTTGGCCATGTAAGACGTAACTGTCCACAAGGTGTTTGCAAAGAGTGTATAAATGATTCTGAGAACTTGTATAATTGCTTTAGAAAGAAGCCTCATGTTGGAGAGCTATGATGTGCAATCACATACTTAAAATCATAATCAAAATACAGCTGTTAAATCGGATGCAAAAATGTGTCGTTTGTAAGTACACATACTGGCCAAACAGAATGAGTCTCATGTACAGTCCCATAACTCGGTGACTCCAGACACAAATGTATTTTCTGTACCTCAATTGTTAACCTGTTGTCACGACTGAGTATAACGTACCTGCTATCGTTGGCACTACTCGAAGGAAGGTGCATAGTCTAACGTGCACCTGGTGTTCACCAGGGACCCCCGCAAGGAGGTATGGACTCAGCTGCAGGGAACACGCAGGTCGCGGTCCTTCCACGAGTCAGATAGCGAAGCACGAGAGAAATGTCAGACAGGCCGGTTCAGCAATGGTGCGGGCAAGGCAGGTACACGGGGAGAATCCAAAGGGGTGGTGAGTCAAGCCGGGTCGGTAGCGTTCTGGCAGCGTGGTACAGAAGGGAGATCTAAAAGAGTAGTCAAGGCAATCCGGGTCACCAGGGTCACAGGCAAACGGCAGATAATCAGGAGGCAGGCAAAGGTCAGGAGACAATTTATCACAGGTACACAGAAAACGCTGGAGGACAGGTAGACCTGAAACTCTGGCACTGGAGGTGGGGTCAAGAGAGGCTTAAATAACACAGGTGCCTAATCAGCTTCAGCGCCGCAGCACCATCCTATTATTAGCGCCGTAGCGCTTCCTAGATGTGGCGTCCCGTTGCCTAGCAACGGGAACGCTTCCTGCACAGTAGCCGGGCGGCCGAGCAGGGAGGAAGTGACGCGTCTGGTTGCCAGGCAACCAGATGCGCGGATCAGCGGGGCGCCCGTCCGGGATCCAGGCGGCGCCTGACAGTATGCCCTCCTCCTCCCCTTGATTGGAGAAATCTTTTGAGTAGCTGAGGAGCATGAAGGTCTGGTTTGTCCACCCAAGATCTTTCTTCAGGACCAAATCCTTTCCAGTGAACAAGGAACTGCTGGCGACCATAGCGAAGACGGACATCCAGGATTCGGCTGATCTCGAACTCTGTTCCTGAGGTATGCACTGGAAGAGGTTGAGAAGGAGGTATAGAGAATTTGTTAAGCACCAATGGTCGAAGTAAGGATACATGAAAGGTATTATGACATCGTAACAAAGTAGGTAACTTTAACTTGACACACACTGGATTGATGACATGTGAGATGGTGTAGGGACCAATGAAACGTGGAGCCATTTTCATAGATGGTACTTTAAGTTTTAAATCTTAAGTGGAAAGCCATACTTGATCCCCTACCTTCAATAGAGGAGTAGCTCTTCGGTAGCAATCTGCAAAGGTCTTGTGGTGCTGTGTTGCCTTTTGCAGAGCTACTTTGGTTCTGGCCCAAACGAGAGAGAATTCTCAATAGAGTGAGTCCACCGCCGGAACTGAGGTGGAAGAATTTGGAAACGAGTCTGGGATAATAGGATGCATCCCGGTCACAATAAAGACTGGAGAAAACCCGGTAGATTCATGGACATGGTGATTGTGCGAGAACTCTGCCCTGGGAAGGAATTGTGACCATCTGCTTTGATTGTCAGCGGTAAAGCAACGAAGAAAAGTCTCCAAATCCTGGTTGATCCGCTCGGTCTGACCATTGGTCTGGGGGTGATACCCCGACGAGAATTTTAATTCCGTACCCAGCTTTTTACAGAAGGCCCTCCAGAACCGGGAGATGAATTGGACTCCTCTGTCAGAGATGATTTCTCTTGGGCAACCATGAAGTCTGAAGATCTCTTTGATAAACGTGTTGGCTAAGTGACTAGCCGAAGGTAGACCTGAAAGAGGAACGAAGTGCACCATTTTGGAGAATCGATCAATAACGACCCAAATGGTATTAAATCCTGAACTGCAGGGAAGGTCAGTGATAAAATCCATGGCTATACTTTCCCAAGGAGCATTAGCCATAGGCAAGGGTCGAAGCAATCCAGCCAGAACCTTCCTGGAAGTTTTGTGTTGGGCACAGATGGTACAGGCTGCAATGAAATCACGTATATCAGCATGTATAGTGGGCCACCAGAAACTACGACAAAGAAGGAATGTGGTCTTCTTAATTCCAGCGTGACCCGCAATATGGGAAGAATGAGCCCATCTCAATACCTTGAGTCATAACTGTGGTTCCACAAATGATCGCCCTGTAGGAGGAGCAGCCCTAACAGTATTGGTAATTGCCACAATGTTAGAACGGTCGATAATGCATTGAGGAATCAATGGATTTAGGTAGTCCGTATCATCAAAAGAGTGGGATAGAGCGTATGCTCGCCCATTTTTAGCCCCTGGACAGAAAGTAAGAGTCATATTGAAGCGAGCAAAAAATGATGCCCAGCGGGCCTGCCGAGGATTCAAACAGCGAGCTTCACGAATGAATGTTAAATTTCGATGGTCTGTAAATATGGTAACAGGATATAAAGTGCCTTCTAGTAGGTGTCGCCACTCCTCCAGAGCTGCTTTGATAGCGAGAAGCTATTTATCTCCGATTCCATAGTTAATCTCATTAGGAAGAAATTGTCTAGAGAAGAACCCGCATGGAGAATAAGTACCCAAAGGTGTCTTTGGAACAACACGGCTCCGATGCCAATAGAAGAGGCGTCCACTTCCACAAAGAAAGGTCGCTGTTGATCCGGCTGGGAGAGAACAGAGGCAGAGGAGAAGGCTTTCTTAAGAATAGCAAAGGCAGAAATAGCTTCAGGAGACCATATCTTCGGGTTGGCAGATCTCTTGGTTAACGCTGTGATTGGAGTGATAATGGAAGAAAAATCTTGGATGAACTGACGATAATAGTTAGCGAATCCGATGAATCTTTGGATTGCTTTAAGGTCCTGAGGTTGAGGCCAGTCCAAGTTGGCAGACACCTTGGTGGGATCCATCTGTAGTCCTGAGCCGGATACAATAAACCCAAGGAACAACACTTGGAGGACTTCAAAAACACATTTTTCCAACTTGCAATAAAGATGGTATTTGCGCAGTCTTCGTAAGACTTCCCTCACTTGTTCTTGATGAGAACTCAGGTCCTTAGAAAACACTAGAATGTCATCTAGATAAACAACTACAGAGGTGTACAACAGATCTTGAAAGATGTCATTAACGAAAGTCTGAAAGATAGCAGGGGCATTGCAAAGACCGAAGGGCATTACCAGGTATTTGAAATGACCATCCCTAGTATTGAAGGCGGTCTTCCACTCGTCGCACTTCTTTATACGAATGAGGTTGTAGGCCCCTCGTAGGTCTAGTTTGGTAAATACTTGAGCCCCACTGATCCTGTCAAATAGATCGGCGATAAGAGGTAACGGGTACCGATTTTTGATAGTAATACGATTCAGGGGTCTATAGTCAATGCACGGGCGAAGGGACCCGTCTTTTTTCTTGACAAAGAAGAATCCAGCCCCAGCAGGAGAGGTAGACTTGCGAATGAACCCACGTTTGAGATTCTCCGTGATATATTGAGACATTGCCAAGGTCTCTGGGCGAGAAAAAGGATAAGTTCGCCCCTTGGTTATCGGTTGATTGGGAAGCAAAGTAATGGAGCAGTCCCAGGGATGGTGGGGAGGTAACGACTCGGCCTCGGTCTTACTGAATACATCCTGAAACTCAGCGTATGCTGCTGGAAGGACTGATTCCGTAACAGTGGACTGAGCAATAACTTGAGAACCGGGAGGCTGAACACTAGACAGACATCTATGATGACATCCTGTACCCCAATGGGTAACCTGAGCACGATCCCAATCCATCTGCGGTGAATGTTTCCGTAGCCAAGGTAGCCCCAATATAAGGGGGTTAATGGATTTTGGCAACACCAAGAACTGAATCATCTCGCTATGAAGGGCTCCTACCGTCAACCGAATGGAAGAGGTGATGGCGGAGATGGAGCCGCTGATGACACGGTTCCCATCCACTGCCCTTAATGATAATGGTTGAGGCAAAGCGAGTGTTGGAATTTGAAGCCCAGCAATGAGAGTAGCAGAAATGAAGTTCCCGGAGGAGCCGGAATCCACAAAGGCCGTGGTGGAGAAGGGACCTCTAGGTGTGCTCAGAGTGACTGCCATAAGAAGCTCAGGAGTGTGTTTAGAGTAGGGAGCAACTGTGGATTCTCCTAAACCGGCCTCCCTGCTACCGTTTAGGAGGACGGGTTTTCCGGTCTCTTAGGGCAGACCTTGAGAAGATGTCCGGAATCGCCACAGTAAAGGCAGAGGCATTGCCTAAAGAGCCTCGCTCTTTCTTCAGAAAATAGGCGAGAGTGTCCTACTTGCATGGGTTCGTCCAAAGGCAGCACCGGGTTTTGGAATTGTGGAGCCAGACAAGGAACAACGCTTAGAGACAGGACGTTCTTGGGTGCGTTCTTTTATAATATTTATCTTTATTGACGTTTTTAAGGCAGTTTCAACAGCGATTCACAAGAACAGATAAGTGGGTAACAAAACCACCTCATTAATACAAAATGTCATAATAACACATTCAAATAAATGTTATAATAGAAGAAGAATGAAGAGAGAAAAAAGGAAAAGACAGAGACGGTAAGGAGGGGGGGGGGGGGCAATGTTTCCTAGTACAGATTATGTAAATAAACAATTCAAGTCCTAGAAAGGAGAGTAGGTGAGAGAACTGGTTTGTTTAAATGATTAAATTTATCGGAGTCCTGGAATTCGAGCCATGGGCTCCAAATGGAGTAATATTCAGTAACTTTATCAGCAGATGAAAGTAAAAGCTCATCGATAACTCTATAAAACTCCAATCTCTGTAACCACTCCCGGATTGTTGGGGAGTTAGGAGATCTCCAATGGATTGGAATCACTGCTTTCGCAGCCGAAATCAGATAACGTAAAATGTTTTTTTTAAACCTGGAAATTGGAACGTCGATCTTGTTGAGAAGCCAGAAGGCGGGACTATCAGGAACATCATCTCCTAATATTTCAGCAGAGACCTCCATGACCTTGGACCAGAAAGGTCTGAGTATCTCACAATCCCACCAGATATGCATAGTAGTGCCCCGGGCATTCTGGCATCTCCAACAGGAGTCAGAAACACCCTGGCAAAAGTTTGCTAGTTGGGCTGGGCACCTATACCATCTTGTTAGAACCTTGTAATTAGTTTCTATTATAGAAACACTAGCAGAACAAGCATGTGTGGTCTCAAAAATGGCTAACCAGTCTGCTTCACGGACCTGCTCTCCCAGATCTTGCTGCCAAGCAGTGGTGAATTTGGGTAAGGAGCTAAAAAGGTTTTCTATAAGTATTTTGTAGATTTTGGAGAGCAGGTGGGTAAGACAGCCATCTGCTAGACACCATGTTTCAAACGCTGTGAGGGCTCTAGTTATATCATTACGAGGTAATCGAGGTAATCCTGGGGTCAGGAAGTGCTTGATCTGGAGGTATCTCCAATCCCGGAAGCTCCCACTTGGACTGGATCTCAAGAAAGGAGGACACCTGGTATCAGCTGGCCGACACGTGTAATCCCAGCACGCACCCATGTCTTAAAGGGGCCAGTTTGTAAGCCTGGGGGGAAAAGAGGATTATCAAATAAGGGGGTCAGTGGTGAAATAATAGAGGAGAGGTGTGGACGGGTCCGCAGTCTGGACCATACTAAAATGGTAGGACCAATTATGGGGTGTCTGATGATAGGTAGTTTGCTTAACCATGGAGTAAATAGAGGTGAGGAAGGAAGGTATGATCCTTCAATAACGATCCACTGCTTCTCACTATTAGCATTTGACCACTCCAGGATCCTTCCCAGCATCACCGCATTATGGTATGAGGGGAAGTGTGGAAGTTGGAGTCCCCCTATGTGTTTACGTCGATATAAAATGTCATGTTTGAAACGGGGCCTCTTTCCCCTCCAAACAAAGTCTCTCAGCAATTTCTGTAGGTCATTAAACCATTTATTTGGTATGTGAATTGGAAGAGTCTGGAGGAGGTAAAGGATACATGGGAGAATGTTCATTTTAATAATATTGATACGACCTATCCAGGAAAAGGCCTTGTTATGCCACTCTCCCAGATCCTTACGAAGTTTAGCCATGAGAGGACTAAAGTTAAGGTCGAACAGTTGCGTCAGATCTTTAGAAATAAGTATACCCAGATATTTAATATGTGATGGGTGCCACTGGAATGCAAAAGCCTGCTGGAGCCCTTCAACCACACGAGGAGCTAAAGATAAGTTCAAAGCCACCGATTTTGAATAATTGATTTTGAAATTGGATAGAGAACCAAATCGTTGGAATTCTTTAACCAGATTGGGAATTGAAATGATTGGGTTGGTAACCACAGCTAGGAGATCATCTGCAAAAAGCGCTAATTTATATTCCACTTTACCCACTACCACTCCTGAAATATCAGGGTTGGCTCTAATGGCCCTAGCCAGGGCTTCCATACAAAGTACAAAAATCAATGGTTAGAGTGGACACCCCTGTCTAGTGCCATTTCCAATCAAGACTGGATCCGAGAGAGACCCGTTAATTTTTATACGAGCCGTAGGGGTACGGTAGAGAGCTAAAATCCGATGAAGGGCAATTGGTCCTAGGCCCATATGAGATAACATGCAGCCGACAAATGACCAGTCAATTCGGTCAAAGGCCTTTTCGGCATCCGTGGATAACAACATAGAGGGTGTATTAGAGCTCACTGCCGAATGGACCAGGTTGATAATCTTAGTTGTGTTATCTCTTGCTTCACGACCAGGAATGAATCCCACTTGGTCAGAGTGGACTATTCCCGGCAGGATGGGCTTCAAACGGTTAGCTATAAGTTTTGCGTATAATTTAATGTCCACGTTAAGTAGGGAAATTGGCCGATAACTCGGGCACAGAGAGGGGTCCTTGCCATCTTTAGGTATTACTGTGATGTGGGCTTCTAGGGATTGTGTGGAGAAAGGGGTGCTCTCTGAAACAGCGTTGAAGGCTGGCACCATCAAGGGTAGTAGCTTATGTTTGAAAGTCTTGTAGTAAGATATTGAAAAACCATCGGGGCCTGGGCTTTTACCTGAAGGTGTAAATTTTATTGCTTCAGCCAGTTCATCGTGGGTAAATGGCTGTTCCAGCAAGGCTATGTCAACATCTGAGAGAGTGGGAAAGGCGATCTCCTGTAAGAAAGATAGTATCGAGGGACGTCTATTGGGAAAGTCTGTCCTAAACGTCTTGTCTGATATGTTGTAAAGTTGGGAGTAGAAGGAGTGGAAAGCTGCCGCTATGTCTGATGTAAGTTGGCATTCTTTGCCTTTGTCATTTTTAACCATGGCTATGAATGATTTGGCCCTCTGAGCCCGCAAGGCCCTTGCTAACATTGAGCCGGGTTTGTTACCCCATTGGAAGTATCGATTGCGACATTTTTGAAAATCTAGTTTTATTCTATCATATAGGAGTGTATTCAAGGCAGTCCTGGCTTTGGTCAATTCCGCAAGTACTTCGGAGGACAAAGCAGCTTTGTGTCTGGCCTCTAAAGCGATAATTTTTTTGAGAAGCTGGTCTTTCAAAGCTTCTTTCTGTTTTTTCATAAATGAGCCTAGTTGGATCATTTTACCACGAAGGACACACTTATGTGCCTCCCAGATTGATACTGCCGAGACCTCCGGGGTATTATTGAATTCTATGTAGTCGTCAAGGGCTTGTTCGATTTGTGCTTTACAGTAGGAGTCTTGTAAAAGGAGCTCGTTAAGTCTCCATGAACAACCTTTAACCCTTGGTTGAGCTAAGTGTAGGGACAAAGAGATAGGGGCATGATCTGACCAAGTTGCCTGACCTATAGATGTTAAATGAACAAGGGAGAGATGTCTGTGTGAGAGAAATAGGTAGTCAATGCGGGAATAGACTCCGTGTGGGTGGGAGAAAAAAGTGTAGTCTCTAACCGATGGGTGCTGTAGCCTCCACGTGTCGACCAGCTGAGAATCATGTAAAGTGCGCCTTACCTTCCCATGCAGAGATCCACGAAACCTGGCTGCACTATTGGATGTGTCAAGATCAGGATGCAGAGACCAGTTGAGATCACCTCCCACCACCAAGATACCCTCTGCCAGCTCAGCCACCTTCTCCAAAACCTTTTCCAAAAACATAGGTTGACTCTGGTTTGGGGAATATAAATTGACAAAGGTATAAATAGTGTCTTGGAGTTTACACTTTATCATAAGGGCTGTCCCTTCTACAAGCCTACTTTTCTGCAAGATCGTAAATGCAAGTCTTTTAGAAAATAGGATGGCCACACCAAGAGTTTTGCCTGCACTGTTGTTGCTAAAGTATGTATTTGAGTAATAGCGGTCCCGGAAGACTGGTGAGGACCCTTGTTTGAAATGTGCTTCCTGCACAAAAATAACATCAGCGCCTACCGTACGAAACTCACGTAAGGCGCGAGAACGTTTCTCTGGAACATTTAAGCCTTTGGCGTTAACCGAAACTATTTTAAGGACGTCAGTCATGTGGGAAAGCTAAATTCAAGGAACGCTTGTAATGCGGTGGGGGTCAACGGGGTAAGGTGACCAAGGTAACTGCTAGTATTCTAAGGGTCAATGAAATAACTAGGGAAGACTAGCTTCCGAACTTTAAAGGGCTGTTTAACTCTTAACTGAATATGGTAAAGTAAACAAGGAGAAATATATATATGGGGGGATAGGGGTCTACGGCACTGGGATCAACTGTAGACACCCGGGAAGCCTAAAACAGGTGAAGAGTTGATTTCTAGTAACTCGGGTGTGGTTACGATTCAGTTATCGAAAACTACACAATGGGGGGAATGAGTGGAGTGAACTAGGATACCATTGAGTGAAAAGGATATACTGAGTAAAACATATTCTAATTAGATTAAACGCAGCTAATAGGGTATTGGCTTAACCCTAGTGAGAGGTTTTCTTTGCTTAGGCTGTAATTCAGAAAAACAAACAACACAACCTGCTAACATGACAAAGCTATTCAACATCCAATATGGAAAGAGAGAAAGATGCTAGTCAAAAGAGCAGGGAAAAATGAGATAATCAGATAACGATGAAATAATAATTCTCAGTATCACCGTCCACTTAAATCAGGTTTCGGGGTCATCCTGCATAATCTATCTTCGCTTTGCTGATTTCCCTGGATTTCCGGGCTTCTGCCAAGGTTCAGATGTTGCAGGATGAAGTCTTGCATTGTAATCTAGCCACTCCGGGAGATGTATATTTTGAATGTCTAGAGCAGAGCAAAAGGGGGCCAAATCTGATGGAGAGCGCACAGATTCTGTTCGCCCATTGAGTGTGACTTGGAGGCCAAACGGAAAGCTCCATCTGTATTTAATGCTCCGATTGCGAAGCGCATCTGTCAATGGCTTGAACATCCTACGGAGTTGGAGGGTGTTCCAGGAGAGATCTTGGAAGATTTGTATTTTTTGACCATCATAATCGATTCCATCCAGGCCCCTTACTTTTTGAATGATTGCTTCCTTTTGTGTGTAGTAATGAAGACGACATATGACATCTCTCGGGCGGTCCAACTGGCCACCCCTTGGTTTTAGAGCCCTATGTGCTCTATCAAAGTGGATGTGTTCAAGTGGGTCATGGCCTAGAATCTCATTGAAGATCTTTGTGATGAACGGGACCAGGTCTTGGAGGGATATGACCTCTGGGATACCACGGATCCTCAAATTGTTTCTGCGACCCCTGTTATCAAGGTCGTCTATTCTGGTATTAAGGAGTTGAAATTCCTGGGCTTGTCGTTCCAAGACTTCCTGAAATCTGTCCTGACGTATTTCCGATTGCTCTCTGTGGCTTTCCAGTATAGACAATTTGGAAGCTAGTTGGGCAAATTCAGATTGAAGGTGAGCTACCTCTTTGCGGATTGTCTCATGTAATCTATTTTCTAATACCTGAAAGTCCTTTTTTGTCGGGAGTTCCTCCTTTGTGGGAAGTGATTTTATTAGTTGAAGAATGGCGGCTAGGTCCTGGCCGTTCTGAGCAGCCATTTCAGCTGACGTTGTGTCAGCTGTAGAAAATGATGAATCTGAAGCCGGTGAGTTCCGGGAGGAAGTCACTGGAGGTACAGTCGAGGCAATTATGGGTACTGAGGTTTTCAAGAATTGTCTAATATCAGAGCATTGCGCTGTCTCAGCAGGTTTCTCAGAATTTCGTTTTGGACCCTTCTTGTCTTTACCCATGTGTAGAACGTGGGGTGCCGTAGACAAACTGGAGATAACAGCCTTACTTTACATGAATGAAGCGGATTGTGGAGTCACCTGTGGTCACATCCCCCGCAGAGAGGCCTAGGTAGCCACCAGGCCGGTACCGGAACTCATCTTGTCAATCATATAGTGGGCAATCAGTGGAGTTATGACAGCATGAGCCAGGTATCTTTGAGAAAGTTCTGTTTATAGAAATTAAGGCAGTTACTAAATATTTTCCACCACCAGGTGGAGCCGTTGATACAGACAGGGCCTTAATATAAAATGATGGTTCCCTCTATCACCAGTAGGTGGAGTTATTCACTCCCGAGAACAATAACTGGTACCAATAGCATGGGATAAAACTTTGACTAGATTTATATCAAATAAAGCTCTGAGTCATATGTCATCAGCATACAAAGGTGTCCCAGTGTATATCAGCTATGCAATATCTATTTTACTGCCACAGAAAGAGCTGCACGAGTCGGCAGCACTGGGAAATTAAATGTAGCAAATAGATGAGGAGCAAAATGATACAATGTTCTGGGTAAAAACAGGACTAATAAATTCTTCAGGTTGATCTCCTGAAAGTTATACAAGCTTGCTGTGTTGTGCTGAAGCCAATACTTACGCTAAATATAAAGACACAGCAAGGTATTCTGTCAACTATAATGAGATTTCACGAACGGACTGTGTACAAAGTCACTCAGTTAATATGTATCAAGAGGATGTTAAAATGTATCAACTTTTGATATAATTTGTTCACACTTGAAATGGAGCAGTTTGCTGGTACCTTCTCTCTGCTGGAGCGGGAACCTTCACTTTCACTATCACCGCCAGAGAAGAAGCTGAAACTCCTCATATGTCAGGATCCCACTGAGGCTGCGCTGCTTATGATGACACTTCCAGTAATGTATGAAACTGGCAGTTGGTACTGCGAGCGTCTCAGTGATGTCAAATAGGGCTCTGGGGTAAGAGCAGGCCCTTGGAAACAAGGACTCAATTTAGGGTCTTGAGTAAATATATTTGGCTCAGTGGTGTCTTTAAGTAGTCTAGGGCTCAAAACCATTGAGCCAAGGCTTCAAGGATCCTTGTAAAGATTGTGTAAATAGACTCCTAGGAAGATAGATACCAGAGCTAACTGAACAAACATCCGGCCATTTTGGCTTCCAAGCCACGCCCCTTGGGTGCGTTCTTGATAACGTAGATCTACTTTGATAGCGCGATAAGGGTATCAAGGTCAGAGGGAAGATCCCGAGAAACTAATTCGTCTTTAATACGGTCGATTAGACCTTGCCAGAATGTTGCGACCAGCGCCTCGTTGTTCCACTTCAGCTCTGACGCTAAGGTCAGGAACTGGATGGCATATTGCCCGACAGATAAGTTGCCTTGACGAAGACTCAGCAAACTGGTGGCAGCAGAAGCTACTCTCCCAGGGTCATCGAAGACTCTCCTGAAGGCTTCAATAAAGGAGGTGGTGTTATTAAGAAGAGGGTCTCCATTTTTCCACAAGGGCGAGGCCCAGGCTAGTGCTTGACCGCTCAGGAGGGAGATCATGAATGCCACCTTGGTAGGTTCTGAAGGAAATGCTCCTGCATTACACTCGAACTGAATAGAGCACTGGTTTAAGAAACCCCTGCATTTTTTGGGATCTCCGTCGTATTTCTTGGGCGCACGGATATACATGCCTGAGGCTGCTGTAGATACGGTAACCACACTAGAGGACGCCACGGAGGAGGAGGTAATGGCTGGAGTGGCTGGCAGAGAGCCCTGTAAAGCATCGAAGCGTGTAGCAATACCTTGGACACATTGTAGGAGATGTGCTTGGGCTGCTTCTTGCTGTTCTACACGCTGAGCCAAGTGAAGGAGAAGGTCCCGGGCTGTGGGTTCACCAGTTCCTTCGGTAGACATCGCCAGAGTTTACTGTCAGGACTGAGTATAGCATACCTGCAATCGTTGGCACTACTCGAAGGAAGGTGCGGAGTCTAACGTGCCCCTGGAAAGAAGCCTCATGTTGGAGAGCTATGATGTGCAATCACATACTCAAAATCATAATCAAAATACAGCCGTTAAATCGGATGCAAAAATGTGTCGTTTTTAAGTACACATACTGGCCAAACAGAATGAGTCTCATGTACAGTCCCATAACTCGGTGACTCCAGACACAAATGTATTTTCTGTACCTCAATTGTTAACCTGTTGTCACAACTGAGTATAGCGTACCTGCTATCATTGGCACTACTCGAAGGAAGGTGCGTAGTCTAACGTGCCCCTGGTGTTCACCAGGGACCCCCGCAAAGAGTTATGGACTTAGCTGCAGGGAACACGCAGGCCGCGGTCCTTCCACGAGTCAGATAGCGAAGCACGAGAGAAATGTCAGATAGGCCGGTTCAGCAATGGTGCGGGCAAGGCAGGTACACGGGCAGAATCCAAAGGGGTGGTGAGTCAAGTCGGGTCGGTAGCGTTCTGGCAGCGTGGTACAGAAGGGAGATCCAAAAGAGTAGTCAAGGCAATCCGGGTCACAAGAGTTACAGGCAAACGGCAGATAATCAGGAGGCAGGCAAAGGTCAGGAGACAAGTAATCACAGGTACACAGGAAACGCTGGAGGACAGGTAGACCTGAAACTCTGGCACTGGAGGTGGGGTCAAGAGAGGCTTAAATAGCACAGGTGCCCAATCAGCTTAAGCGCCGCAGCGCCATCCTATTATTAGCGCCATAGAGCTTCCTAGATGTGGCGTCCCGTTGCCTAGCAACGGGAACGCTTCCTGCACAGTAGCCGGGCGGCCGAGCGGGGAGGAAGTGACGCGTCTGGTTGCCTAGCGGATCAGCGGGGCGCCCATCCGGGATCCAGGCGGCGCCTGACACATGTACTAAACAAGTATCAGTCTGCACAACAGATGCCCCTACTGGAAATGATGTGCAACTAGATTGAAGGTTGTGGACCCCTAAGGATCTGGCCCCCATATGCAATATCATATTGGATTTCACTGGGAGACCCCACATAATGTCCAGAATTAAAAATGAATTGCTAAAAATATTAAAAATTTCTGCCCCAGAATTGATCACCAATGTAGAACATTATTTACTGTCAGATAGATGGCTCTCAATGTGTGGTGACTGGAATTGATCAGCAACAAGGTGGAGGGGAGGTAAGATTCCAAAGAACTGATGAAGTATTTGGAAATCAACAATGATTTCACTTTAAAAATTCCAATGTAGTAATACTCAGGTTCTGATAACATTATCTTGACAAACACAGAATGGCTGGAGCTAAGATCTAGGAAACTACTTAGTATGGAAGGGTCCAAGAAACTCAAAGGTCTGTGTGATGAAGAACCCATACTTAAAACTAGAACAGTTAATATGCTCGTGTACAAATGGCCAGAAGTCTCGCACAACACAGAACTTGAACTTATTGTGTACAAATACTCAGAGCTATGGGCCCAAGGTAAGAATGATTGTGGAAAGATGATTGACATCTAGGTGGACATACAAGGAGCAGATCCACCATCTCAACGTCAATATCATTTCCCCCTTGAACTCATGGAACCACTGAAGCTGTGACTGATTTAAAAGCAGGGAACATGGTCCTAATGGGAAATTCCAAGTGTAACAATCCCATATAGCCTCTCAAGAAGAAGGAAACACCTGGAGACTCACAATTGATCTCAGGGTTTTGAATAAATATACCTTCATGTCAGCACAGGTGGCAGCAGAGATACCGGACATATTGGCAAGAATAATCAGCAAAAGTAAGGTATTCTTTACTATTGATGTAGCCAATGGTTTCTCTTCGATACCGGTGACAGATAGCTGCCATTACAAATTTGCGTTCACTGCACAGGATATGCAATACATGTGTCGTGTATTACTTCAAGGATTTCACAGTAGTTCCACATATTTCCATTGGGCATTAGCAGAAGTACTGAGTGTGTTTTCATGCCCAGAATTGCATTGGAAGACCCAATAGATTGAAGGCAAGATTTAATGAACGTAGGCAGAACATATTAAATGACTTATACACAGTGGGCCTGAGTCATTAAGGAGAGCAAAGCATAAAAAAGGAGTAACATTTGCACCTGGGCAAAACCATGTTGCATTGGAGGGGGAGGTAAATTTAAAATGTGGGAACATATTTATAGTTGGGGGAGGGCATGTCCTAGATCAACTTTAAATTTCAGTGTAGTAATAAAGCTATTAAGTATTTGTGTGCTAGGTGAAAAAACAGCCAGTATTTAACTTATGTGCAAAATAAAAAACTAATTTGCACCCCTTGCATTGTAACATGGTTTGTCCCAGAGAACATTTACTCCTTTTTTGCCTTAATGACTCAGGCCCAGTGTATCTAGACACTTTGCTGTTAAGATACAACTGTAACCTGGCTTGTCTTTCTATCACTGGGATAGGGTTAGTGTAAGGTACTCCCAGTGGTAGTGATAGGGACAGGAGACTTTGTAAACGAGGTCTTTGGGATCTATTAATTGAATACATCACATGGGTTTAAATGAATCCCTTGAGTTTAATGAAATTACTTGAATCTATAGAATATTGCAAGGGAAATATGATAGAGATATATTAATATGTCTATCTTTTGGGTGCTGTCTTTGAGGTGGTCCTGGCCATATATTTATCATTTTGTAGTAGATATTGTGCATTGAAGTTGACTATAATTCCTAATTAAGAGTTTTATAGAATTTGAATAGGGATATAAGATCAATGATATTCCTGTACGTGGGTCTTTGCTTTTTATGTATGTCTGCCACTATAGTATAAGTTTAATAATGTACACTTGATATGTGTGGTTAAGATATAGAGGAAACTAAGTGTGTATAGAGTTTGATCATAATAGAACTCAATATCCTGCTGCTCTGATTTGTTTTCTAATAAAGATCAATTGAGTAAGAGTTGAAAATCCATATAATGAATATATATGACAAATATGTTTATTATATATTGTTGATATATATTGGTGGTTTTATCTTTTTTTTATCTTGTTAAATTTATGGTTTATACATTTTATATTATGTAGCTTATAAAATACAAATATATTATAGTATTTCCTTATATAATTGGTGTTCATATATCCTTTTAAAATAGAATGTGTATATCACGGTGGCTAAGTGGTTTGAACTTCTGCCTCACAGCACTGGGGTCGTGAGTTCAATTCGCGACCATGGCCTTATCTGTGAGGAGTTTGTATGTTCTCCCCGTGTTCGCGTTGGTTTCATCCTGGTGCTCCGGTTTCCTCCCACACTCCAAAAACATACTGGTAGGTTAATTGGCAGCTATCAAATTGACCCTAGTCTTTCTCTCTGTCTATCTGTCTGTGTGTTAGGGAATTTAGACTGTAAGCTCCAATGGGGAAGGGGCTGATGTGAATGAGTTCTCTGTACAGCGCTGTGGAATCAGTGGCGCTATATATATAAAAAGTGATGATGATATATGGATTTTGGTTTGTATAAATAAACAGTTCTATGGATAAGTAATAGTTAAATTGTATCAGATGTAAAGGATATTAATTAGTATACTGCTGGGTATATAGAAGCATACGGAAGTTTGAATTATGCCTTTGAGGAAATCACCTTAAGGCAATGAAATGCGTCGGCCTATTTTGCTATATGCTAACATATTTTGGAAAATATTGGTTCCTAGAGAGAGTTGTCGGCACTACTGAAGACCTGTTTTCATTATTGGAGTTGGCTGCTGTATTACAGATGTGCTTTTGATTATACAGAGCTAGCCCAAGGAGATCTAGGAACTAATACGTCTGGGAGGAGCACTTTTACTGATGCAGAGTTCGAACTGCTCAATGTGGCCAGTACAGCTGCACTACGCTCAGGGTGGTGCGATTAAACAGATAGTTCCTGGTTATTTCCTCAAAAACAGTTTGGCACAGTTGACTATTTCTCCATTCAACTTATATCAATTACGACTATAAATCTTGTACAAGCACCTAACCTAAATATAAACAGGGATATTCACTTTATGCTGTGGAACCATAAGCCTAAACCTTCATGCTACCTTTTGGATTCAAGAAGTCTTGAATTGATTAATTTGAATACAGCTGCAGAGTTTAAATTCCTTTAGTGATCCAAAAATTGTAAATGGATATCCATTGACTGTATACCTATCGGTGAGATAGAAAATGTGATGGCTAGTCTGTGCTAAAAACGTTTTTACTTCTGAATATTATATAGGTATAATATACCTATGTGATTTGCCAATCAAATGTAAGTTTTATTATATATGGTATGTTTGTTTTTAATGAATTTATATATTAAAAGGTCTTGAACTATCTGCAATTCACATATGTTCATTGCTGTAATTACACTACAGCACATTTACTTTTTAATATTTGTTTACTTTGGCGATTGCAGACCCTTTACATCTAGTGGTTTGTAACTACAGCAGCATTGAACGCCAGAAGGTAAATCTTCCATTATTTTTTTATTTTATAGTAACGGTACTGGTCTCAGGAGGGCTTGTGCGGTTTTTTGTTTTTTTTAACCAGAGCAACATTTGCAGGGATTCACAACTTTGAGTCTAAATTTAAAAAGCTTGTAGCATGTAGTGAGTGTTTTTTGTTGTGTTCTAGAAAGCACCCATAACTTTTCAAAGGTGTCTCGAATGCTCGGAGTCCAAAAACACACAGATAATAAACGTAGTAAGCATTGCTTCACAAATAATTTCAATTTTTGGACTTGTGGAGGGCCCGCCCACATAGGCGTGGCTCCAGCACATCCGCACGTCACTATTGTTAGATATTATAACGTCACTTGCCGGCCGGCTTTACCCGGGTGCGGCTCTTTCCACGCCCCGTCTCGCATAATTTAGGCGGCCGTGACCAGATGAAACAGGCGCTGTCAGCGATACTCCCGTGCAGCCAATGCGCAGGCTGATTGATAAAGCCCCGGAAGTGGTCTTTGCCCAATCGTGGGGATGACGGAAGAATCACTTTCCATTCACCAGTCACCTGAAGGCGGACGGACTTGCGCGCAGCCGCTATGGGAGGCAGTCTATGACGTCAATGCACACGGCGTGCAGCAAACAAAGGGGGTGGCTGACGAGAACGCGCACGACTCGAGAACGAGCAGGGGAGGTAACAGAAGCATGCAGGAGCCCCGGGGGGAGGAGGAGCCAGGCGGAGAAGGCCCCCGGGGGCCACACGAAGGAGACACCGAAGGAGAGACGGGCACCCGGGGGCCAAACAAAGAACATGCGAAGCACCAGACACCGCTAACAGCAGGAGTCCAGTTGTCATATTGGAATCATGTCTCCAAGGATGCTGTCCAAGAGCCAGTCCTGAGCCTGGGCCCTCAGGACTCCCATACGAGCGGAGAGCCGGCTCTAGAGCATAATCACCTGGACCCTCAACATCCTCCTGCAAAAGTATGTCTCCGACAGGAACATGTGTTTAGCGTGCACAAAGCCCCTGACCATACAGAGCCGAAACATGAACAACACAGCCCGCAGCCAACCGGTACCTCACCCCAGCACGCAGCGTGTGTGCTCCCTCCAGGAGAGGCTCAGGTGAACCTCACACAGCCCACACTGTCTCAGGTCCCCCTGCAAGCTTATGAGAGGGATGCACAACCCGGAGCCTTGGAATCTGCGCTTCTCTTCCCCACTACCAGCAACACGACGACTGTCCCGCACTTCCCCCAGCTGCCTACCGATGAGGAGTTCCAGCTGATGCTGAATCCGCTCTCTGTCTTGGGACTCCAAGATGGACAGGATGAAGATGAATTTGGCTCTGAGAATGCGGGTTCGGGGCCTCCGAGCCCAGAGCCAGGAGATATCTTTGGGGAGGTGGCTGCTGATCACTTGCTGGCATCCGGAGCTCGCAGGAGAGGGATCAACATGACTGAGGGAGTCCCAGTACCCAGTTCTGAACACGTTGCAGAGATTGTGGGTAGACAGGGTGCGTATATAAACGTTGTGAACCTATGTGCTTTTATAGTTTGCACCTGTTGGGGTAGGACCACATGCAAGGTGCCACAGTTGACTTTAATATAGAAGGGAAGTGTGTTTCTTGTATTATCACAGATTTTTCTTTTCACCCCAAAGTAGTGCGCAGGAAAACCTGTGGTGTTCGAGCACCATAGTACTTGGAAATTAGCGCAGACAGACATCACTCACCCTAAACAATTTATTATCTAGCCCTACAAGGCAAATTCAATTCTTCATGATGTCCTCTCGGACCCTCACATGATGGAGCTTCACCGGATGTTTGGTACCAGAAACATCACTGAATGTCTCTAGCAGTGAGCAAAAATCCACTTTATTTCTGGTAGCATAATACTGGGAAGCATGTGCAGCCACACATTGCAGAAGGCTCCTACAGGACCTGGCCCTGAATTTAATCCCCCTGCCCATATGTAATACAATATATCTATTGTGTGCTTGCCCTTTCTACTATGCATTTTGTTGTGTTTGCATGTAATGCAGCAAGGCAACCCAGTTGAAGGAAATTGTCACTAACTCACGTTGATGTGCACCTTACTCCCAACGGACTTAAAAGTGGCTCTCTGATGGGAAAAGTAATTTTGATACAATGTTACTCAATGGCCAGAGAGAAGCCATCTCTCCTCCACCAATCACAGCACACCCTGTATTCTGCATGTTTTTTAGAAGCAGGCATTGGTTGGAGAGTACTGGATTCCCATTGATCATAATCATTTATTTATATAGCGCCAACATATTCCGTGGCGCTTTACAATTGGGGACAAACACAGTAAACTAATAAACAAACTGGGTTAAACAGACAGAGGTGAGAAGGCCCTGCTCACAAGCTTACAATCTATGGGACAATGGGAGTTTGATGCATGAGGTTAAGTCTACATTTTGCATTTCGCCCCAGCCAGACTGCAAAGGTAAAAGTGATTCCTAAGCTAAATGATCCCATCGCACAACAATGTTGGTCAGGGGGTAGTTGTCTTACGTGAAATTGTGTAACGGACGGTAATAGGGTAATGTAGTGAGGTTAAGAGGGTGGTTGAGGAATATTATAAGCATGTCTGAAGAGGTGGGTTTTCAGGGAACGCTTGAAAGTTTGTAGACCAGAGGAGAGTCTTATTGTGCGAGGGAGAGAATTCCATAGAGTGGGTGCAGCTCGGAAAAGCCCTGTAACTTGGAATGTGAGGATCTAATGAGGGTTGATGAGAGGCGCAGATCTTGTGCAGAATGGAGTTGCCGAGTTGGGAGATATTTTGAGACAAACGAGGAGATGTATGTTGGTGCAGCTTTGTAGATGGACTTGTAGGTTAGTAAAAATATTTTATATTGGATTCTGTAGAAAACAGGCAACCAGTGTAAAGACATACAGAGTGATTCAGCAGAGGAATAACGATTTGCAAAGAAAATCAATTTTTCCGCTGCGTGCAAAATAGATTGTAGGGGTTTCATTCTGTTTTGGGGAAGACCAGTAAGGAGGGAATTGCAATAGTCAATGCGGGAGATAAGTGCATGAATTAAGGTTTTTGCATTGTCTTGTGTGAGATATGTACGAATTCTGGAAATGTTTTTTAGATGTATGTAACCTGATTTAGATATAGTCAATGTGGGGAACAAAGGATAGGTGTGAGTCGAGGATTACACCTTGGCAGCAAGCTTGTGGGGTTTATGGTCATGTTATCAACAGAAATAGAAATGACAGGTATGCTCTTGTTGGTGGGTTGGAATATTAACTCTGTTTTAGAAAGATTAAGTTTGCGTTGGCAAGAGGATATCCAAGATGAAATGGCAGAAAGACAGTCAGTTACACGGGGCAACACAGATGTCGAAAGATCAGGAGAGGATAGATAAATTTGGGTGTCATCCGCATAGAGATGATACTGAGATCCAAAGGAACTTACTAGGTTTCCAAGAGAAGCGGTATAGATAGAGAACAGCCGAGGACGTAGCACTGAGCCTTGCGGTACTCCAACTGATAGGGGAAGCGGAGCAGAGGTGGCTCCAGAGAAATTAACAGTGAAAGAGCGATTAGAAAGGTAGGATGAGAACCAGGATAGAACAGTGTCTTGAAGACCTAGGGATTACAGCGTTTGTATGAGAAGATAGTGGTTAACAGTGTCAAATGCAGCCGAGAGATCCAGGAGAATTAGGAGTAATGGCGTTTAGTTTTAGCAGTGATCAGATCATTGACAACCTTAGTCAACGCAGTCTCTGTGGAGTGTTGAGAACGAAAGCCAGACTGAAGAGGATCCAACAGGTTGTTTGCGGAAAGGAAGCGTGTGCGGCTAGTGTAGGCAAGTCTCTACAAGCTTAGAGGTGCACGGGAGCTGAGAGATGGGACGATAATTTGAGAGAGAGTTTGGGTCGGAATCTAGTTTTTTAAGAATAGGAGTAATCACTGCGTGCATGTATAGCGATGGAAAGATGCCAGTAGAGAGCGAGAGATTACAGATCATCTAATCTGTTCCAAGTTAATGTTGCTCACTGAGTAAAAGAAGGCAAACATCAGAGTGCACACTGTTGGGTTTCAAATTTGCAGCAATGTGAGCGCAGATGTGCTTACCAATATATAGAGTTCAGAGACTATATGTACAAATGCCTTTTGGACATTCAGAATTATTGTGCCTATCCATATTGTACAATTCAATTGGGGTAAAGTAGGCTCTATGGAAAATAAAAAATAATTTTCTGATACCTCAGTCAGTGGCTTATTATCATATCATAAACTATCCAACTATTTATCATAAACTTCCATCAGATATGCGCCCTATGTCTTCTGTCCATTTTGTTTTAAGATGCTTAAGTGACAAGTTAAGAGTAGAGGACCAAGATTATCTTGTGGGAGCCCAAATTGCATAGAATAGTCTAAGAATAGAATCAATTATTTGGGGTTGGTTTTTTTTTCTTTAACTCCGGATTTCAGTGCTTGTCACAGCTGTATCTGAAAAAAATGTGTTAATTCAAAACTGACCTCAACTGCTGGAATGACTTGAGAATTATTATATTGACCCCCACATTCTTCCATGCCCCCAAATTTGTTATTGGACCATAAAATTTTATCGGGGTCTGCCCCAGTCCTTCCCAAGAGGGTGTCAACAGCAAATCATTTTTCAACTGCCTGTCTTATAGTAGGAGCCAGAATGTTTAGGAGCCAGAATATTTTTGACCTGCAAGAAGGATCTGCAATAGGTTTAACAAAGAGTCATTTTGACTGCATAGAAAATGGCAGAGGAGGGCCTCCAGTGTCTCACCAATCCACTGAACTAAGTGGCAGAGCTGACTAGCGTAGTAGTGGCTTCTAAGATTGGGCAGAACAAGAATCTCCCTCACCGTTTGGTCTACATAATGTGCTGACACTAGCTCTTTTCTCCCCCATCGCCAGCAATGATCTGTGTTAATATTCCTAAAAAAAATTATATTGGCAAGTACATTGAAAAATGTAACTGGTATAGATACTTTGGCTGGATAACAATCTTCACCAAATTTATTCTCCCGATCACTGTGAGAGGAATCTTACAACATTTTTTTTAAAAAACTGTCACCAGGCTTATGTTGTACATAATCTGAGGCCTGACCTGATGCTCAAATACCTAGGTGCTTAAATTTGAAAGTCCACAACAGCGAGTGGCAAGAAGTGGTTTGATGCGGGCTGACCTATCCCAATGAAAACATACTGGACCTAGTCCAGTTGATTCACTTCCCTCTCCCTCTGTCTTGCACCTCATCTCCCTTCTGATAAGCACTTCTCTTCCGTCGACCTGATTTCTTCCATGCCACTACCCACCTATGGAATTTCCTTCCATATCTGGAATCCTCCATCCTTCAAATCTTTTAAAAGCTGTCTGAAAACCCACCTCTTTACTAGAGCCTCTAGTGCTATCCCAATGTCCACTCTGAGTCACACTGGCTCCTCGTGTCTCAGCTGTGCCATTTTTCCACTCTCACATGTGCAGGACACTTCTACAGTTTGTTTTCAATGATGTGTTTTCACCACTATCTAGCGCTGTAGTACCACACATTAATTCTATAATGATATTGATTTACAGAGCTACAGTGCCATGGTTGCATAAAAATTCCTGTGTGTACTTGTCCTAATTGTAAATAGCAATTTATAAAATTGGTGCCTTTTCCTTAGGAAGATATGTATTTTTTTAACAATGCACAATTCTAAATGCGGTCTGGTGAACAAGGCATTCTGCCATATTATGTTGCTTTTTGTGGTCAGTTCTGTTTGTCCCCTAATTCCTTATACTAACGTGATTGGTCTATAGTTCATTTTGTTAATGCACACATGTCAACAGTCAGTGTCCTGTGGTTTTGCTTTGTTCACCTTATTGCTCATTGGGTATTGTCCATCCATCGGACAACAAAACCTCACATGGGCAAAATATGAAGTTGAACAGTCTCTTTTGGCTTAGTTTTACTTTACACTGAAACTATCAAACCAAAAAAGAATGCTTATTTTAAAGGAGCACTCCCAGTTACCGTTACAGTTGAATGGACATGCTCCTTCCCCTTAGGTGATTCCCAGGAACTGCACTCTGAAGTTTTCTCCTGGGCTCCTCCATTTCTGTTAAATGGGTCCCACTAACACTTAACCAGCTGTATAAGTTTGCCACTTGTGTGCAGGACCCATGTAGACCAATAATATAACACAAGCTGCTGCCCATCATTAGCTTTGGCTGGTACTGTGCTACTGTAGTGCTGGAGACCTGGGAAGAACTGTTTTCACTAGGCCCCATTCATTATGAGGAGCGAGCAATTAATTTAGCTTCTAAATTGGAAATGCGCTTTTATCACTTGACACACATCGCTTGTAGTTTTCAGCTCCAAACTGAGATATTTACTAACCTGCAGTTTGGAGGCTTCAATCTGAAACTGCATGCGATATGTAGCAGTTTGCAAATAACTAAAGCGCACTCGCCAGAAAAATAAAACGGCACGATATCAGAACCATGTCTAAAAAAATGCTCCTGTCTTCTTTCGTCTGTTCTGAAAAGCCAGATAGCCTTTCAGAACAGATGAGACACGACACAATGATTTTTTGATTTTTTTTAAATATAGGGGCATTCATTAATTATTAAGGAGGCAATATTAATTTTTACATTTAATGGGCAGTATTAATTTTTATTGCCCTCAATTAATAAATCAAGTTTGTCACCCTTCTGTTCTGACAGTCGATAGCTCAAGCAGTATGTGTAAAATTTCTACCTTTTTCAGGTGGTGTTGTGTGCAGTTTGCAAACTGCAGCTTCATACCGTGCTCTTTGTATTCTTGTTACATGTGGGGAAAAAATAAAATTAAAATGGTTTCAGAACAGGCACTTACAAAACAAGTGGTTTAATGTGGTTTTTTTTGCCTTTAGTTTATACACTGCACATAAGACCTCCAAAAAACATGCAGTTTTGGACACCAGAATTCAATAAATCTCCCAAAAGATATGATAACCACTCTTAAAAAGGATTGTAATGTGCTACAGTTGTTATGGAAATGGTTTGCTCTTCATAACGTGTGTGGATTTAATTTTTTATTTACGGAAGTAAGGGGTAGGGAGCAGTTTCTACAGTCCACCCACAACCCCACAGTATTTGATTTAGTTTCTGCATACAACACAAACAGAAAACAATTGAAGTTGGCATTCCTAATTGCTCTTTTTTCACCTCTGTTCATTATTGTTAAATTGCCATATTTTGATCCAGGTCAGTGAGGTTTTTTTAATATTTGTAGTTTCAAAAATGTAAATGCTGCATATTTTAGAATTCCACCAAATACTGAATCACTTTATTTAGCATCTGCAAAATCCACATATTTATATTTAAAATTAAGTGTAGTACGGCCATAAATTCCAAAATGTAATTTTTTTTTTATTATTTATTTTAGCTTGTGAATGCAAAACAGTTTCCAATTGTATAAAAAAGAGATTTTGGTAACCATCTACCACCCACATCTAAAGAAGAAAACAAATCTTGAGTCAATCACATGGTTATTTTAATAAGTGAAAAAATAATTTCCCTATATTGCTGTTAAATTCATACCTGCCAAAGGCTGTTGTAATATGAACAATATTTTATGGCAGTTGCATTATTTCTTTGATTTAGTTCTACATAGATTATTTAGGACTATAATTACTTTGGTGGCCAATCAAAGAAAAGTTCTCTGAACTACCTCTACAGAAGATCACTAAGCTAGTAACTTTTTCTAACAAAAGATTCTTATTTAGTGCCATGAAAGATCAGGGGATATGACTACCTTATTGACTTTACATCTAACACTCTCTCATTTTTCTTAGGATGTAAAATTAAAGCCCTGCGAGCCAAGACTAATACTTATATCAAGACACCTGTGCGAGGAGAGGAGCCTGTCTTCATTGTAACTGGCCGGAAAGAGGATGTAGAGATGGCAAAGCAGGAGATCCTTGCAGCTGCTGAACACTTCTCAATTATTAGGGCAACTCGAAATAAGATCAATGGAATCCCTGGGGGGGCCACCCAGGGACCTCCAAACCTGCCAGGTCAAACTACAATTCAAGTCCGTGTTCCATACCGAGTGGTTGGTCTTGTTGTTGGACCCAAAGGGGCTACCATCAAGAGAATTCAACAGAGCACTCACACTTACATTGTAACACCCAGCCGAGACAAGGAACCTGTTTTTGAAGTCACGGGAATGCCGGAGAATGTGGACCGTGCACGAGAGGAGATTGAAGCTCACATTACCATGAGGACAGGTTCTCTTGTAGATTTCCATCCAGAAAGTGATTTCCACTCCAATGGTACAGATGTTTGCATGGACTTGCTAGGTGGAGGCTCAGGCAATTTGTGGGCAAAGATGTCTGCCCCACGTCGAGACTCAAATGGATCGCGCAATGAAAGTCTGCGTAGCTCATCTGTAGAGAGTCCCTACCTTGGGACAGGTGGTAGAGAGCAAGGTCCAAGAAGCCCCCTCAGATCAGTCCTGGGTAGAACATTTCCATTGGGAGCAGAACCTCACACAGGGCAGGCTGCTGTGGGAATAGAGGACTGTGAATTTGGCTTTGAGTTTCTTGCTCTGGATTTGAATACACCCACAGCTGTTTGGTCATCTTTTGAAACACAGATCCAGAATTTCAATGGATGCCCCGCTCAGAGAAGGAATAGTGGTATGAGTGGAAGCGCCACACCTTTGCTTTCCCCTACCCTGCCTGATCCTGGCATTGGGCTAGAACATCCATTGGCCCGCAGGATACACAGTGATCCAGTCAATAGTATTTCTTGGCTGCCAAACCAAGGATCCCTCTCTTCTTTCTCCAATAGTGCTGGCTATTCATCATCATCCTCTCTTCCTGGCAGTTCATCTGTGGCATCTGGCTCTCCCACTGACTCCAGCAGCTCGGATGGCCAGCGCAAGAGTGGGAGAGACTGTGTAGTTTGTTATGAGAGTGAGGTAATCGCAGCATTAGTGCCCTGTGGGCACAATCTCTTCTGCATGGAATGTGCCATCCGAATCTGTGAGAGGGTGTTACCAGAATGTCCAGCCTGCCACACCCCTGCCACCCAGGCAATCCGCATATTTTCCTAATTGCACGTTTTGCCAATAACACTAGCCAAAAGTGGCATGTTTCTTAGACCTACTGGGTTTCATAATTTTACTACTTATGGTTATAAAAGAAAATTGTGTTAATATTTAACATGTTAAGGGATATGGAGGGGACAAGACACTACGTAATTAAAAAGTGAAAAATGGGTGAGGGTTGAAACAAAAATCAGATGTTTACAGAACACTCTAGCCCTTTTTTACCCAACACTTTTTTTTTTTTTTCCTTTTTACACCATCATCTGGAGAACATACACCTCTTCCATGTTTTTAAGCCCAAACAGTATTCAGTTTTAAAAAGTTAAATAAAGTGAGAAAAGTAAGCTGCACTTATGTCTAATATGGCTCTCCTAGCAGTGTGACCTGTCTAGCTTTTTTTTCATTTGTATTAAACAAATGGGTATATATTGAAATGGCTGCAGAAATGTGTATTGGCTGCAACTTCAGGAGTAGTATTTCACTTCTGCCTCAGGTCCTCTGCTCCATAAAAAAAAAAAAACCCCAATAAACTTAGAATATTACATATACTTGCCCAATTCTCTGTAAGATTGACATCTTTGGAATACCTGCTTTCATCCAGTTATGCTTTTTTGCCTTTTATATACTATAACAGTGTCTGGAGATCTTTTCTGTTACTTTGGGGTTGTTGCTAGTGGGACTAAGTTCTTGTTAGATTTTATAGTTTCAGTTCATTTTTAATGCAAAGCAATTTTCAGAACATCTAAAAAAATATATAGTCAAATACACTTAAAAATTTTGCTTGTGGGCACTTTTTTTTTTTTTTTTTTACTTCTAACATAAGTTTGATCATAGAATAATGGGCGTAAACAGATGCGTAGACCTTGTTGCAATACTACTTTGTGTAAGAATCTTAGAAGAATTTTCTGCAATTGCGTATTATGTAACATAATTATCTTATGCATTACATAAGCTAGATGCAGTATCTCATACCTTTTTGCAGTCATTTAAAATCATGCTTTTAGGTTGAGCGTTTTAAGGTTTCCATTCAAGATTGTCTTCATTTCAGTGGTGAAGTAACCCTTTGTGACCCATTTACATGCTTAAGTGCTTTGCTTCTAGCGCAGGAAATATTTAAGTCTAAGGCAGTGTGAAACTGTTAAGTCTTGGCACACATTGTAGTCCTTTAGATGACCAGACTGCCAGAATTTGCCTTAAAGAATATCTGTAATTTGCATTTGTAGATTTTACATTTAAGAATACATTATTCAGAGTGGATATTGCTCAGTTTTTAGTTAAACTCTTATGGATGGTTATAAGGTTAATTATAACTTGTATTTTCAGACACAAAACATCGAAAGAGCCGAATGTCTGAAAAAACTTGAAAATCATAAACCTAATACTTCCTAAAATATGTATATTCATTTTGAAAACTGATTTACATTTAAGGATGAACTTGCGTAGTTATGCCATTTTTGTGGCACTTATCTTGAAACATGTTTCATTAGTGTTAGACATTTTATTCTTTAAGCTGTACTTGCATTAAATTATATATTTTCCTAAATAATGCAATTTATTACTATTTTAAGGTTAACAAAATACAAATTCATGTTTTTAAAGGCTTTGTTCAAACAAGGCACATGAGTTCCTTAGAGTTCTTGTTCCTAAGAGACATTGGAAAGTTATGGTAACATATCAACTATTGATGGTACTTGAGTCTGAACACGTGCCCTCACCACCAAAGACCACATACAAACCCTTTCACTTGGGAACTATATAAATACTGTAGCAGGTTATTCAATGTTAACGGACATCCCATTTATTTAAAATTCCATATGCAGCTGGCAATGTTTCATCCCTTGTTATATATGGTACAGTGGATTTTGTGTTGAGTTCATCTTAAAACTTAACCTTCAGAAATGACTAATGTAGATCAACATCGATTCACAATGTCTTCTACAACCAAAGTGGTGGTGGTGTTTTTACAAAGGTGACTTGTGTTTTATGTTTTTGGGGGTTTTCCCCTAAATGTAAAATTTTGTATACTGAGATTTCACTTATGAGTTGCCAGTGTAGCTGCATTACTATTTGGGCTCTGTTGCCTACCCTATTTTCTATTATTTTATTAACTTTCTGGTGGCAAAACTATTTCCTGATGTAGGTTTTACTTAGGGTTAAATATAGAACTACTTGCATGGTATCAACGTGAATTTAAATTTAAGATGTAACAACCTGCCCTTCTACAAACAAATCCACTCCTCTGTAGTGGTGGGCTGGATTTCTATATTCTTGCTTGTACCTTTCAGTAGTACAGAGCATTCTGGCTAAAATGTGAATTCCATACCTGCTGCCATGTCTTCCACTGGTCCAGCTCAAATTGTAATAGATAAAAAAATAAATTATTTTGTTTTCATTGTACGGATATTTTGAAATCTCAAATGTACATATATGGAAGCATCCAAGTTTTGGTTTGCACCCACTTTTAGTAATACAACATATATTGCATTCCATAATATTATTTACATAATACTGTAAATATTCTTTCTGCAACAGTAATAAGTGGAAGAGGTCCGTGTTATTTATATTTTTCTATTGTTTCATGTCCATTACCTCACATGGCAGCTGTTGTCACTGCTGGTGTGGTTTACAACTCATTATTCCTCAGGTGACCAAAACTTACAAAAAGAAAATACCATTGGTGAATTTACATTGTTATTGTTTTTTTTGTATTTAGAGCTATTTTTATTCCCCTTTTCTTGTTACACAGATTTGTATTTTCGGTTTTTGTGTTTGTTTTTGTATGGGGAGGGGGGTAATATTAAACCTAAAAAGTACCTTGAATATTTTATTTTAAAGAGTATTAAGCAATGTTTTAATCTGCAGAACCCAAATGGGTGTAAACTGTTAACAAGAGTTTTTATTTTTTGTAATGTAAAACTTTCTTTAATAAAAGTTTTAATATAAATTGTTTTCTGGCCTCTGATGTAAAATGTCTACCTTTTTTTCATTTGATCTTGAAAGGAGATCCAGATAACCATCTATGCAGCAGGTGAATGACAATATGTGAAGTGCATTCTACATTTTTGTAGGAAATCCAAACTTTCTCTCCTCAATAAGAAATTGTTTCATTATTTTCAACTAATTTGTTCTCTTTATGCATGTTCTCAGTGGCACCTTTTTTCCCTTAAGCAGGCTCTCACGTTTGTACCAGCTGCTGAATAGTTTATTATCCCTCTGCTGCAACTCATTACAGGTTATGAATAAAGGACCTGCCTGAGCACATGGAAATTTTGGCTTAAGTCCTGACATCGCAGTTTAATAAAGAGACTGTTAAACCCAGGTAAAATGTATACATGTAGCATATTTAGCCCATATTGTAGCAGCTTTGGTCGGTGACTCAAACTACTAGATACTTATTGGTTCCACAAATGTTATCTTGTGCTATTGCTTGTATTGTCATGGTAAAGTGCATGGAGAACGTCTATCCTGCTGTTCCAAAAATTTATGTGCATTTTTGTTTTCTCTTTCCCTCTCCCTCAATGTTAATAAGCAGCTTTCTTGATCATTCCAACTCAACTTGCCTACATATGGACATATATAGGCAAGTTAAGTGGGAGATGTGTGTAGCAAATATTCTGATTTCTAATGAAGACTGATTGTAACAATATTTCTTCCCCGCCCCCCCCCCCCTTACTTGTACTGTGGTCTGAATCTATATTCATGGGAACGCAGGTTATAAATTTACTAGGAGCCAGTGTCTCATGATTGATAGGCAGTATTCCCATAAATGTTTGGTTTACCTAATGCTTCTATTGCATGTAGATGATGGGTATTTAACCTACCTATAAAAATGAGCACATTTATTTGATCATTTCTAGGTTTTGTGTTTCTCTTCTAATTAAAGGCTTTTAAAATTAAAGAAGTAAAAATGTAAATATACACAGTACTAATCTCAGAAATAAAATATTTAGTAATCACATCGCAGATATTTACATCCATTTTATCCCTTAAAAACAAAAACGTAAGGGGTAAAGACAAGACAATGGGAGAAGACCTCGTAACACTGAGAAAATGTGAGAGGAGAGTGAGGGATGTGAAACTTATATTACCCATATGCATCTAAAATACACTTGAAATTTGTCAGCTCGTTACATGCATTTTGAAAGATCTATTCAACTCTGTCATTGAATTGCGTCCAGAGCTAACATGATCTCTGTGTTTCAGGGAGAGAACAGTTTAGGTGCATCTCACCTAGGTGATACAAGAGAATTTTTATGAAATGATGGTTAAATAATTTATAATATGAAAATTGTTAAAAATGTGTGAATCTTTGTTCTATTTTAATGCTCATTTCATGACTATCAATGTAATATATTTGCAGTGTTGGAAGTGCCCTTTTCCTCATACCTACTAACTTCAGGTTGATTTCCCCCCCCCCCCCCCCCCCCCCTCCCATCCATCCATTTTTTTTATTCTTTTTTATTTTTTTTGGTAGATCACACCGATCATCATTATTTAGTAGTTCATTCAAGCGCTGTTAATTTTGTTTTTGATAGGTTTCATGACTGGCCTGACTGTTCCCACTCTCCACCTAGGCAATGCACCAAATCTAATCTGTTGCTGTAGGAATAGTATTTTGTTGCCAATCAATAGGTATTGGTCAAAGCTGTATTTATCATATGTTTAGAGATAACTTGTATGTAGACATAGGAAGAGAGTTCTAGGGGAGAATTCAGTTGGCCACGTTACTGTAAAGTAACGCACATGTGAGTTATTACGGTAATAGTGCGCTTAAATACCGCCGACTTTGAGCAGACAGCCTGGTTCAATTTACCGTAATAACGGTAATAGGTTGAACGCTGCGCTACTGCAGGGGCAATTGAATTCCCCCCCATAATGTAAGATGTTTTGATATCCCATTCTACAGCGAAACATGCCATGACCTATTTATGAACCATTTTCTCAGTATGATTGAAAAGAAGGGCATGACCGTCCAACATGTAAGAGACTTTGCTTTTGTACCTTCTCGGATGAGCCCATCTAAGATTTGAAGTGTATTACCATCTTAACAGATTTTGTACTTGGTTTCTAGGATAGACATACTGTGGCAACTTGCTTTTATCAACTTGCATAGATTTAATGTTCAGGGAGAGGAAGTCTCTGACCGCTCCATGTTCAGAATGGAAAGGGACCGCTGAATGTGTCTTCCAAAGTTTGTGAGTTGGGTGGAATGCAGATACTGGCAAGATTTTGGAATGTAGCTATGTCTCGACTAGAAATAATATTCTAAAGGTAGAGGGTCAATGCGAGTACAGCATTGATCCAAAGGTTCTGTTTTTCAAACCAGGCCCAAAGCAAGGTTAAATGTAAGGAGTGTCAGGAGCACGAGAGGGTGCTTTTATGGTAGATAAATTAGAGTGTGAAATGAGTTTTTGAGCCAAGTAAAGTTAATATTCTAAACAACCAAACAATAAACAGCGCTGGAAACTCCGTAACCAGGAGAAAAAGGAGTTCATGAATAATATAAAAATATAAACACTTTATTAAAAACAAACACACTTATTATAAAAACACATAGTTAATATCTTAACCCAATGTGTACCACTAAACTACACTACACTCGATAGGATGCAGTGTCCACAAAATGTACTCAATGGACCCAGCGCAAAAAAACGACAATAAGCAATGCAACTCAATCAGCTGTTAACTAATGAACAACTGCACACTGTTTAAGAATCTAAACATCCATATAAAGTGCTTAAGGAGAGACATGTGTAAATTGGATGTTGAGCAGCAAATTTGGTATAACTGGAGTTATATTCCACCCGGGCGCATATATCCAAGTAAAAGAGCGTGTCCAGAAAATGGAAAATATTTCAAGGTGTTATTAATTAGATGAAACACAAATCTTGTATCAAATGTACCTTGCCACACAATATATTTCTGGAAGTCCCAGCTGGTTCATAAAAAAAACTATCAAAATATGGTTCTGATATCCATGTAATACATATATATTGAATACTTACCCAATGTCCAGCTGTAGACAGATATTTAAATCTGCTTATACTCTGGTAGAAGTTAATATTCTATATTGTCTCCAATTCTACATGAACAAGGAGGGGGGGGATAGTTAGAAATGATGGGAGAGGAAACAAATTTTAAGTGTGTGTGTGTGTGTGTGTGTGTGTGTGTGTGTGTGTGTGTGTGTGTGTGTGTGAATCAAGAAATAGGTGGCAGTTTCTTAGAATTTCATTGTCTTCTGCTGCCCAAGTGTGATGCTGTTTAATCTCCATATCTGTTGGGCTAGTGGGGAATAAAGTTTCAATTTTTTTTATTTATTTTTTTTAAAAAAAATTCAATTCCAAAGCTTGAACAGGATAAGGAGGGAACATCCATGCTTAGAATTTCTAATGGTTTATTTAAAAAAAAACAGAGTTTGCTAAATTAGGTGAAAAGCTTTTGTAGCCCTGATAAGGTTATGAAGGGTTGAAAGATAAAAATCAAAAGTGTGTGTGTGTGTGCGCGCAATTAATAATTTTGGCTGTAGCGAACCTGGATCTCCGTTTTGGCTGGGTTCTGGCACAACGAGGCTGCTAACATTTCCATGCACAAAAATGACAAGAATCCATTAACCTGAATCCTGAAGGTAACTGCACAATAGCTATAATCTGGAGTAGGTTAGAGGGGAAAAAAAAAAAGTCTGGACTTCAAGTTTTTTTTTTCAAAATCTTGATTCTTTCTCTAGATGCACATTTCCTTGCTAGGAAGATAGAGTTAAGTGTTCACATGGTATTCTCTCTACCGTTTTGAACAAGGCTGAATACGGCTTGATTGAAATAGATTATTGCAGGGAAATGTTTAATGTTTACCATTTTTCTTATTACTCTTAATATAAGACAAATCATAAATGTTAATATAAACATTGGCTTTTAATTAACAATGGTCAGTTCCAGCTTTTGGTGATTTGGCCAACAACCACTTGGGGGTCTAGAGCGAAGATGAGTTGAGTCACAGATAATATTTACCATCTTTTGAGAAAATGGGGCTAGTTTTGACTGGAACATTTTTGGTATTGGGAAAGTAAAATGTCAACTGGACTTTTCTACTGTCACAAAACCACACTCACCACAGCCTGCATGATGTATGTGTGACAAACATATAAATGCAGCAAAAACACCTGCTTTGTCTAGCAATTATTTAAAATTTCCTTTTTATATCTCATGCTTACTATTAATTTAACATGGCACAATAAGTAAGAAACACAAAATAAGATAAAATGATATGCAGTAATATTATACAAAATGGTTTCTTTAAAAATAAACAGCAGCAATAGAAAAAAAATATGCAATTTCCTATCTATTGAGGGGTAACGCAGAAATATGGATTATAACCCCAATCAGAATCGGTCTCCAGCTAAAATGAACAAAGCTGTTTTACCCTCATTATGGTTTCCCAGAATGGCAGCATATATGCTAATAGGGGGGAACATAACACCTGGATGTGACTTGTAGTCTGTTCAGGAATTATCCAAATTACACAGACCATAAATTTCTCAAACATCACAAAATCGTATTACTACATGCAACTGAGTATAAATTTGCCTGCACATAGACATGAAAAACCACCATAAATATTGATTATTTGGGACACTACTTCGCTATATCATTTCTCTGCCAGGTAGATCTTTTTATTTTTAATGTTTTGTCTTTTAATGACTATTATTAAAAGGTGACATTAATTGATTTATTTTTCCCCCTCTGTGTTCTTTTGGGACGTTATAGTCCACATATGTATTGGATGTATCTTACAGTGTATTGTCTGCTAGAGCAAAGCGGACCTAGACCTGTATTCATCAACAGACATATCTTCGGATCTTGCATTTGATTTAATAAAACTAAAAAAGAAAACCAGCAAAATGCATTCATTTTGCGCGCCTTAATGAATCTGGCACAATGTGTTTGACTGGAACAGCTAGGGAGCAGCAAGATACTAACACTTAAGCTTTGTATAGACTACACATACCATGTTTCACACTCAACACATTCCATTGGTGTATCCCTGTTCATGCATGAGAAACTTAACTTTGTATTGGACAAGTTCTAACTGATCCAGGTAGACAATATGTATAAAAGCAAGGGTTGACCCTAAACCATTTCTCATTCTGGCAAATATATATTCCCCACTATTGCAGGGATGGGCTTGGAAACGGTGGTGATACAGGTGTTGGATTGGTAGATATGTGGCATCTCAAACACCCAACAATATCCGAACTTTCCTGCTATTTCATGTCGTACCATGCTTTTTCTAGAATAAACCTCACACTTTTAAGGGGTTTAATCCTCTATCCTCTCTTTTGGCCAATTTCGATGTGAGCAATCTTGAAACTCCAAGCATAGTGGGAAAGATTTTTTTGCACTTCCAGCTAGTATGGGGTTTGTTTTTTTTTTGTTTTTTTTTCTCTCTTTACATGGTACTCTTGTTTCAAGGATAATATCCTTGAAGAGGTGTTTGTGACAACAAAAAAGTGCGAGAATGCAAATGCTGTAGGTTAGAAAGAGAATATATTAGAACCTTCCCTGAATCTACGTAAAAAATTGGAACGATGCACAGACAAAGTGGGCACACTTTCCCAACTGTTCATAAGGGACAAACAATGATCTCTGGATAGTAAGGCTGCTACCTTTACATCTATCTTAATGAAACATCAAGCAATTTTGTTCCTGCCATAAGATTCAGTGATGGTAGGCATTTCTAATGTTCAAAAGATATACATCCTCCACTACATGTACATTGATCCATCTGTCAGCATATTTAGCCCAAAATAAAATACCGTTCTTGTCACTTGAAGGTAAAGTTCTTAGGCTCTCCTATTGGCATGTAGGAAGTGGATTTATCGATCTCTTACTTCCTTAATAATAAGGCTCCAGGGTTAGATGAAATACCTATTGAACTTTTTTTTTTTTTAAACAACATTTTTTTGGTGCAGAACTTTGGGAAACGTTTAAAATGGGTAAGAAGAGCACAAAAACGTCCTGCTTCTTTTTCCAAAGTCTTGCTATATAAAACCGATAAGGATTCACTCCTCCATGAGTCTTACATGCTCCTATGATTCCTGGCAACATATGTAAAAAAAAATAGTGGGAAAATTTGACTAAGGTGATCACAACAAATATCCACACTGATCAGGCTGGCTATATGCCTGAAAAATATTGTTATAAATCGTAGAAGACACTAAGCATACCACTAAGTTTTACATACTAAAGTAGCAGAGGATTTACTAGGGCTACCTTTGGGAAATTATGTGAATTCATTTGGTAAAACAATATGAGAAAAGTATTTCACAATTATAAGGCAGCTATTTGTAAACAGACATCTAAAAATATTTTATAAACTTACAGAAAAATTTGTTACGCTAACATTACATTTTTATTGTGACTTTCAGCTACAGAAGTGCAGTTTAGCCCGGCGGGGCCAGAATTAGTAAACTCAAAGAAAGTCATTCCTCCAAAAACTAGCAAGAAAATATCTGCAACCTATTAATATCTATTTTTCTAAATCTATTCAAATTTAGAAGAGAATACACGAGGTAAACTAAGAGATTAAGGGGAAAAGGACATTGGGCAAATGACTGGTTTTTATATAGTGAGCAATCTTCATTGGGCTACATGCTGTATAATAATTGAATATATACAACTTTACTTATCTGCAGCTGGGTAAACTTTTTTTTTTTTTTGGGGTGTGACAAACTGCCTTCAAGATACTGGGGTCAAGGTGTACATGATTAGTCCATGTATGTGTATTTTTGGCTAAGCTTGCAAGAACAAATTAGGCTATAGTGGTGTATTTTATAAATGTATTGGTGCTGGTGAGCGTAATAGCCTGCCAATGGCTAGTTGCAGGACCTCCTTATGTGCCAGTCTAGATATAATTTGGGTATTGAGACCCTGGAGCATGATACGTGTATATTTCCTGCATTTTCTTGAATAAATATGACTAAATTTGGTCTGCATGTCACGAGCCGCGGCGGTACTCACAGCCACCGCGGCTCGCTTCTGGCGTCCTGGCCGTCACCTTGACGACCGGGACGTGATTTCCCCTTCCTACCCGGCCATCGCCAAGGCAACGGCTGGACGCCTGTCATATAGCGCTGCGTCCCGGCGGTGTTGGAAGCCGGGCGCATGCGCAAAAAAAGACAAAGGGGGCTAGAAGTTACAGGCATTAGCCTGCATCTGTGTGCATCTATCGGGGACTAGCCCTGATTGGTCTGGTGCTATATTGCTGATTAGTCTGCAGGGGTACATGTAAGTTCTGATTGGGCCAGCTGTGTATTTAAGGCAATGAGGTCTGCTGCCTCATTGCCGGTTATAGTTTCTGTATCCAGTCTGCTAGACCTGCTCTCTGCCTTGTTCCTGTCTATTGGACTTGCTGTTGTTTACCCATATATGACCCTTGGCTTGGATTTGGACTTTGCTTGTGAATCTCTTGACCCTGAGCTCTGGCTTGAATACCGACCTCTCTGTCTGCTCGTGACCCTGACCTCAGCTTGTATACTGGTACTATTGTCTGCTGCCGGCCCCTGACCTCTGCTTGGATCCCACTCCGCTTGCCTGGGTTCTCCCCAGCCGGTACACACTTCACGACCCTCTGTCAGTCTGCAGCTCAGCCTGTCCCCACCAGCAGGGGCTCCAGTGAACACCTGACTGGCAGAGTAGACTCCGGGTTGTGTTGTGCCGGCTGGAGGGGTTCCTAACACTGCATGGTTATAATCTAAATGGCCTCACAACAAGGGAGGAACAGTGCATGGCCGAGCCCTATACCTGTTGACTGATCATACCTCTAGAACCTCTTTGCAGGGTCTTTACCTTTTAGCAGCCCCTTTTTATTATAGAATGCTATGTGTTAATCAATACTTTGTTACCCCTAGGCCTTCACCCATAGTAGTAGGGAATTATAAGCTTAGGGTATTCGTGTGTGTGGACAGAAATAAGCAAGAGACAAGCAGGTAAAGTAAGAGATAAATGCAGAGATGCTGAGGATGCTGGTGCAGATTCAAGGTCCAAAGACACAGGATGAGGACAGAGGGGGACCCATAGTAAGTCCAAGTCGTAGTACTGGCTATGGTCAGGGCTGGCAGAGGTTCAAAACAAGGTCATGGAAGAGGCTGAGGTCAGGGCTGGCAGCAGACTAAGGACAATCCAGGAAACATGCAAGGTCAAAAGGCAGACATCAGTTAAAAGCTGAGTCAGTAGTTGGTCTGTGTTAAATGAGCTCACATTACCAGACAAACTTAACAAAGAAACCCTTACAATACATAAAAGAACTGGAACAATGGTCCAATCATTTTTATATATTTATTTATTGATTGATTTTCATATAGTCATGTGCATCTGAGGTGTTTGGGCTAGCAGGGTGGGTTAGTTTTTTTTTTCTTGTCTAAAATAATATACAGAAACTTTTAGTATTACTTTATGCAAGAATAATGGCAATACTGTCTTGGAAGTGTCCTAATGATTTAAGAGCCTTGAACATGATTTACACTTGAAATGAATTAGACACACATATATAATTTAGCACCAGCAATTTAAATTGTCTACATTAGATATCTACCATTTTGGGTTTGATTTGAAGTCTGGGATTTTGACTCTTATATTCCATGAAAACATAATTGCTACAACCCTATTCAAATGTCTCCTTTTCCTAGGCACCTTTGTCATTCTAATATGCAATAGATCCAAAAAAAAAAGCCCTTTGCTGCTTATCTTAACAGAACCTTAGTATCATACTCATTTCACCACACAAAAATAGTTTGGAAACTGATGCAAGGATAAGAGATAATGGCTGTCATGCATCAAGGAAATCTGAAAGAATTATCCTGTCTTCTGGCAAGCAAACGACACAGAGACCTAATATAGACTATTTTGTTCTCCATGCCGGAGGATATAAATTAAAATATATACAGCACAGAGCTGGTTTTGTCATGTTTAATGTATACTTTAGTAACAGCTATAGCCACAATTAAAATAGATCTGCTTGCAAAAGTATTTACATATAAATTCATCAATATTCATACTGGACCAGCATCTTTTTTTGACCTGAGTGTTTGGTGTCTGTGTTTAATGCTCATTCGGACCCACATTTTTAAAAAATATTTACATTTTAATTGGCAGTGTAGATAAATGTGTCTGTGTTTTTATGTGTATACAGAACATCAGCCATGTGCATAGATTGTTTGTTTTGGTTTTTTGGTCGGTGTTGGAACAAGGTTATGTTTTGTGATAGGATTCCACAAATACAGATGTCTAATGAGAAATACCACCCCAGATCCAACTGTATTGGATGTCACAATCAGCAACCCATTCCTTGAAAGAGCAAAACAAGATGCGTCCCTAGTAATAACTAAATCATTTAGCCAATTTTATGGATCCCTTTATAATATCCATAAAGGAAATCCCTTCTTAGCTTCCCTGGTTGTTCTGCTGCAAATGTTATGGGCTATTCCACCCCTTCACAACAACTCCATATCGCCAGCGTGACCAATGGGCTTGGTTCATCCATGTTAAGCTTGAGTAATGGCACTAGGCAGGGCTTTACTTTGTCTCTCCTAAAGCCCTTTGTATTGAGCTGCTCTTTGGGAAGATTAGATTGAATCCGATAAAAAGGGAATCCAGATTAACTCTAACCAATAAAATGTTTTTTTTTGTGGATAATATATTTCTAAGCCTAGCATCACCAAAAGCTTCGCTTTCTAACGTGTTTGTAAAATTTGAAAAGTATGATCCATATCGGGCTACAAGATAAATAACAAATCAGAGGCCTTAGCACTCCACCTTCCTTCACACAAGGCAAAATTGCTAAAACGTAATGATTAATTCCAATGGAGGCTCCTAGCAATCAAAAGGAAAAAGAAGACTGCACCAAGCATCCCATTTGTTACCTCCTCAAAATACGTATTTCTCTCATTCTTAATCATATAAGAGATACTAATAGAGGAAGGGTGCACCCGATCAACAAATACATCATTTATACAGATTGAGAGGAAAGAAAAGGATGATCTTATGGGGCACTCTTGAAATGAGTTTAGAAAAATATAAATGTGTATTGACTTTGTAGTTAAAATCTTTAGATAAATCTTTATTAGTACATTGATAAAATTATCCTAGTAGCGAAATATTAAAACTTGTAATGACATATCATGTGAATTGTAACATAAACTGTTAAGAAGACAAGTAACCCTTGTCCTGCCGCAACCCTGCTCTGATTGACTGGTTTATTGATTATCAACAAATGTAGTCGATTGTATCACCAGCCCTTGTTGTAACTTGATTTCCTTGTAGATAGCAGATTCAGTGTTACCTTTCAATAATTACAATGTATCTATAGTGACTTTGCTACAGTATAGGGCATTCCCTCATACAGCCACAGGGAAAATGTTAGCCCTCACTGGGTCCTCTAAGCTGTAAACTCCGTTATAGACATATGTATATATTGATATTAATTAACCAATCTTGTCTGTTTATGGCTGACCTCTGTGGCTGTGAGGTGCAAGACTATCTGCACTTCGTGCCCCACTGTCTTCTCCTTATAACACTCTACTTCCTATCTAAGGCGGAATAAACCGCTCTGGGTTATAATTGTCTGGCTACAGTGAAGGGCATACTGTCTGCACTCCGTGCCCCACTATCTCCTCCTAGTCACTCTCTGCTATCTATCTATAGCGGAATGAACCGCTCTAAGTTCTAATTGCCGGGCTATTTTATAATTGTAAGGGACTAACTGATTCAGAGCAGCGAGCGCCGGCGTCCGCCGACGCGCGTTTCGCTATTAGCTTTCACTTAGGCAAACCGAGAATAGGGCTCAGGAGCTTTTTAAAGTGGAGAGCCCTCCCCTCTAATGACAGCTTCCTTGGTTGCACCGTAGCAACCAAGTTTGTTAGTATTTGGCCGGATGTAATCATCCACCGTTTTGATTCAATATTATCGAGATCTGGGCAGTATTAACTAACCACAATTGCTATGGCTTTCATCGGACATTAGAATACAATATGTCTATATCAGGAAGCAAAATCAGGTATTTCATCTCAGGTATCAGGAGTATTGGAACATATAAACACCATCTCTGCCTATTTTGATTAATACAGAGGCAATTCATACCACCTTAAAGGGAATCATCATATCAATGATTATCTAAAAAATGGTTCAATTCTCTATAGGTAAGTATATAATATTAGGTGGAATTGGGTTATCTTTCAGACAATACATTTTCTTATAAATATAATTATTTTACTTTATTTCACTAAATTGGAAGTATTATGTCATAGCACAGTGCTTGCGAAGTTATATAAAAAGGTGGAAGTGTCTGAAAACTTATAAGACTAATGTGATACACATTAACAATGTGAAGTAGAGAAAAAAAAAAAAATATGTTCGTTGCCTACAGGCAAACTATGTAATCCAGTGATTTTATAGAGATTAGTTCCAAAAACTCTCCTCTAAAAATTATATTGTCATAAAAGCCATTCATTTAGTGCCTTCTAATTGAATTCTTGCAGAATTCAGTGTATATACTATTCTGCTAGAGATAGTTGTGTAACAATAGCCTGAAATTGATTAATTGGCATGCTTGCCATTCCTCTAGTGCCTTCTAATTTTATTCTACAGTCATAAAGTGAATAAACTTGTAAGACGGACCAATTAATGGCCGATGGTCAATATTGTATTTAAGATTAAAAAAGTGAAAAATAAATATTAATAGAGTATAAATAAAAATAAAAAATGCACATAACAATATAATGAATTGATTGCCAGCACTCCTACCATGTCCTACCTATATTTACCTTTTATTCGCTAAATTGGAGCATGTTACCAATTTTGGGGAAATTTATTTTATTTTTGGGCTCTTCAATTCAGAAAAACTGTATAATTATTGTGTTCATTCAGTCCATATGGAACCATACTTCCCATAAGAAAAATCTTTTTAGTTTCCATACGCAGTAATTCGTTATTAATGTCCCCACCTCTTAGGCCAAGATTCACTTGTTCCATGGCAAATGCCATCAGAACGCTGGGATCACTGTGATGGTATTGTAGGAAATGTTTAGCCACCACCGATATTTGTCTTAAATTCATCCTGTCATTGGTAGCCCTCTTAATATTTCCTATGTGTTCCAAAAATCGTTTCTTGAAGGGTCTGCTCGTCATTCCCACATATTTCAAGTCACCCGGACATGAGAGACAATAAATAACATTGGCAGAATTACAATTTAAGTATTTGGAGATCTTCCAAATTTTACCAAATCTATCACAGTATTCTTTAGTTTGGAACATATTGGAGCAGGCCTTACAAGAACCACACTTAAAAAAGCCCTTGGGAATATTTGAGGTCTTTTTTCTAGGGGTTAAAAAACTGTGAACCAGATGGTCTCTCAAATTTCTTGATCGTCTCCATGTAACGGAAATTCTGTCTTCTAGTACGTGTTTAAGATCTTCGTCCAATTGTAAGACATGCCAGTGTTTCTGTAGAATCTGTGTTATAGCTTTCCACTCCGAGCAGAATGTTCCTACTAGTCTTAGCTTGGAATTCTTGCTTTCCATTAGCCCTTTTTTATAGTTCTGATGTACCAAAGTGTCTCTCTTTAATCTAGATACATTTGCTTCTGCTGTTCGAATAATGCTAGATTTGTAACCCCGTCTCCTAAGTCTGCATTTTAATTCGGCTCATCTTTGTTGATAGATTTGTTCATCCGAACAATTTCTCTTGGTCCTCATTAATTCTGCCTTAGGGATACCCATGATGACCGGTGGATAATGGGAACTGGAGGCATGCAGTACACTTATTTGTGGCCGTCTGTTTTCTATACATATCTGTATGTAGTTTACCGTCATTGGTCTTGTAAATTGTTAAATCCAAAAAGTTAATTGATACATCTTGTATCTCTGATGTTAGTTTCAAATTAAGTTCATTCCTATTCAAGGACTCAGTAAATTCCTGAAACAGTTTAACATCACTATCCCATAAAATGATCACGTCGTCTATATATCGCAACCATAATAATATATGGTCAGTGAACTTCTCATTCTGCTGATGGAAAACTACTTCCTTTTCCCACCAGCCCAGATATAAATTGGCATAGGTGGGAGCGCAAGCAGTTCCCATCGCAGTCCCCCTGATTTGTAGATAGAATTTTTCTTCAAACACGAAATAATTCTTGGTTAATACGAATCGTAATAAGATAACCAGGAACGTCATAAGATCCGTACTTTTCTCCATTCCTAAGAAATACTTAACAGCATGAAGTCCATTTTCATGTGCTATGTTAGTATATAGTGATTCAATGTCATATGACGCAAGTTTGGTGGTCGAATTTACTGTAATATTATCCAATTTGGACAGTACATCTTTAGTATCTTTGATATAAGAATCCAAACTCGTGACATGTTTGCGTAAATGGTGATCAATGAATCTGCTGGCTTTTTCTGTCAGGCTCCCATTTCCTGACACAATAGGTCTGCCTGGGGGTAGAGTTTCACTTTTATGAATTTTCGGCAACATATATATGGTAGCGATTCTAGGGTTGGTGACCTTTAGGAATTCATAATCTGTCTTTGTAATTACATTGCTCTGATATGCCTGATCTATTATGTTGTTGTATTGGTTCAAAAAATTAGCCGTCGGATTAAATATGATCCGTTTATAACAATCCTGATTATTTAATTGACGGTAAGCTTCCTTTACATATTGTTCTCTGGGCCACAGTACTACATTCTCCCCTTTATCTGAGGGCTTGATCATGATGTCATCCCATTCAGAAATCTCTCTTAGTGCCCTCATTTCTTCTTTTGTAAGATTATTTGAACGAGATCTAATCTGTCCGGTTTTGAGCAGGAGTTCATCCAAATCTTTGGAAACTAAATCCCTGTAAATCCCTACCTGAGGGCAGATAGAGAAATCAGGGAAGAAAGTAGATCTAGGTTTAATACTTCGTAATTCTACTCTATTTGGTGCATCTGAGGAAGTTGTCTCTTCCCCCTCTTCTGCATTCAGTTGATATAAATCCTCCAATATCTTTAGAGCATTATCGTCCTCTACCGTATTCAAAGCTATGGGGTTGTCATTTAACATGCTCATATTTGACTGAGTAGGAATAACATCCTCTCTTTGTTGTAAAAAAAACTTTTTGAGTAATAGTTTCCTAGAGAATAGGGTCAAATCTTTCTCCCACTCAAATCTATTGAAAACATGTGTAGGGGAGAAAGAGAGACCTTTGCTTAAAAGTTCAGCCTGGGTGGGAGTAAGAGTCCTATCGGAAAGATTAATAACCCTTACGGAGTCTTCTAGAACCTGGGTCGTCTGTAATTCCTTTTCATATAAACACGTACTAGAAGACAGAATTTCCGTTACATGGAGACGATCAAGAAATTTGAGAGACCATCTGGTTCACAGTTTTTTAACCCCTAGAAAAAAGACCTCAAATATTCCCAAGGGCTTTTTTAAGTGTGGTTCTTGTAAGGCCTGCTCCAATATGTTCCAAACTAAAGAATACTGTGATAGATTTGGTAAAATTTGGAAGATCTCCAAATACTTAAATTGTAATTCTGCCAATGTTATTTATTGTCTCTCATGTCCGGGTGACTTGAAATATGTGGGAATGACGAGCAGACCCTTCAAGAAACGATTTTTGGAACACATAGGAAATATTAAGAGGGCTACCAATGACAGGATGAATTTAAGACAAATATCGGTGGTGGCTAAACATTTCCTACAATACCATCACAGTGATCCCAGCGTTCTGATGGCATTTGCCATGGAACAAGTGAATCTTGGCCTAAGAGGTGGGGACATTAATAACGAATTACTGCGTATGGAAACTAAAAAGATTTTTCTTATGGGAAGTATGGTTCCATATGGACTGAATGAACACAATAATTATACAGTTTTTCTGAATTGAAGAGCCCAAAAATAAAATAAATTTCCCCAAAATTGGTAACATGCTCCAATTTAGCGAATAAAAGGTAAATATAGGTAGGACATGGTAGGAGTGCTGGCAATCAATTCATTATATTGTTATGTGCATTTTTTATTTTTATTTATACTCTATTAATATTTATTTTTCACTTTTTTAATCTTAAATACAATATTGACCATCGGCCATTAATTGGTCCGTCTTACAAGTTTATTCACTTTATGACTGTAGAATAAAATTAGAAGGCACTAGAGGAATGGCAAGCATGCCAATTAATCAATTTCAGGCTATTGTTACACAACTATCTCTAGCAGAATAGTATATACACTGAATTCTGCAAGAATTCAATTAGAAGGCACTAAATGAATGGCTTTTATGACAATATAATTTTTAGAGGAGAGTTTTTGGAACTAATCTCTATAAAATCACTGGATTACATAGTTTGCCTGTAGGCAACGAACATATTTTTTTTTTTTTCTCTACTTCACATTGTTAATGTGTATCACATTAGTCTTATAAGTTTTGAGACACTTCCACCTTTTTATATAACTTCGCAAGCACTGTGTTATGACATAATACTTCCAATTTAGTGAAATAAAGTAAAATAATTATATTTATAAGAAAATGTATTGTCTGAAAGATAACCCAATTCCACCTAATATTATATACTTACCTATAGAGAATTGAACCATTTTTTAGATAATCATTGATATGATGATTCCCTTTAAGGTGGTATGAATTGCCTCTGTATTAATCAAAATAGGCAGAGATGGTGTTTATATGTTCCAATACTCCTGATACCTGAGATGAAATACCTGATTTTTCTTCCTGATATAGACATATTGTATTCTAATGTCCGATGAAAGCCATAGCAATTGTGGTTAGTTAATACTGCCAAGATCTCGATAATATTAAATCATAACGGTGGATGATTACATCCGGCCGAGTACTATTGACCTGGGTTGCCATGGTGCAGCCAAGGAAGCTGTAAAACTGAGAACGATGGATGATCACATGCGGCCAAATACTAACAAACTTGGTTGCTACGGTGCAACCAAGGAAGCTGTCATTAGAGGGGAGGGCTCTCCACTTTAAAAAGCTCCTGAGCCCTATTCTCGGCTTGCCTAAGTGAAAGCTAATAGCGAAACGCGTGTCGGCGGACGCCGCGCTCGCTGCTCTGAATCAGTTAGTCCCTTACAATTATAAAATAGCCCGGCAATTAGAACTTAGAGCGGTTCATTCCGCTATAGATAGATAGCAGAGAGTGACTAGGAGGAGATAGTGGGGCACGGAGTGCAGACAGTATGCCCTTCACTGTAGCCAGACAATTATAACCCAGAGCGGTTTATTCCGCCTTAGATAGGAAGTAGAGTGTTATAAGGAGAAGACAGTGGGGCACGAAGTGCAGATAGTCTTGCACCTCACAGCCACAGAGGTCAGCCATAAACAGACAAGATTGGTTAATTAATATCAATATATACATATGTCTATAACGGAGTTTACAGCTTAGAGGACCCAGTGAGGGCTAACATTTTCCCTGTGGCTGTATGAGGGAATGCCCTATACTGTAGCAAAGTCACTATAGATACATTGTAATTATTGAAAGGTAACACTGAATCTGCTATCTACAAGGAGATATTCTTTAGGCTGAGAGCAAGGGTGAAATCAAGTTACAACAAGGGCTGGTGATACAATCGAATACATTTGTTGATAATCAATAAACCAGTCAATCAGAGCAGGGTTGCGGCAGGACAAGGGTTACTTGTCTTCTTAACAGTTTGTTACAATTCACATGATATGTCATTACAAGTTTTAATATTTCGCTACTAGGATAATTTTATCAATGTACTAATAAAGATTTATCTAAAGATTTTAACTACGAAGTCAATACACATTTATATTTTTCTAAACTCATTTCAAGAGTGCCCCATAAGATCATCCTTTTCTTTCGCTCCTAGCAATCAGTTACCTAGGTGTTTTAATCACCAAGTGTGACAGGATGGACCATATAAAAATAAAAAAGATAGGGGACACACCGTGCTTCCCATATAATGTAAATGCAGCCTAAATGGTAATGAGGTAGCAAGGGGAGGGGTCCTACCCCTAATTCAAATAAAAGGAAAATAATTACCTGGCGCATAAATAACGAAGTATGTAAATCAGTACAAAATACATTTATTCCAACATATACAAAAAATCCATCGCTGGTCCGGACCAGCAAAGAACGAAGACAATTTGCAGTTCCAATAAGGAAAAGGAACCAGTACTGATAAAAAAAATGGAAGGGTATGTATGTGATGAAATGAGTAAAAAACAGACAGAAAAAAAGGATAAGGCAATCCAAAATAGGTGAAAAAGCAACAAAAAAAAGAAAAAGAAGTCCAAAGAGTCCAAAAAGAAAAGAAATATCCAGAACCGCAGTAAAACACAGTCCAATAGTAAAAAACAACAAAGAAACAGTCACTCACTATGTGGTAGGTAAACGCTGATTTCAAGCAGCAGCTGTAAAGTCTGAGTCCGATAACGTAGGGGAGGGGAAGGAGTACGTCTACTCCGTCCTCTAATGTCCAGCTGAATGTTCCAAAATAGACAGGTACCTGTATCAAGTCCTCTGTGTCCTGGACGTATTCGCGCATGCGCCCCGATCTCTGGAGCTCGGTATTCGGCAATAGCAGTGGGTTAGAATCAATCCATGTAGAGAGATGTTTAAAAGTTGGGATTAAAGTGATAAAGAAGTAACCAACACGTTTCTCCAAAAATGGACTTCCTCAGGTATATCAATAAGACCAACTCTTTGCTATAGAGGACTTTATAGCAAGGGAGATCAGTCTTGGGTCCAATCATATCATGAATAGAGGGACATGTCATAATCAGCCAAAAGTGGAGCTCCACTCGAAATAGAGGGCTTTTCCATAGGCTCAATGAGATCAAATAAAAACAGGAGGTGTGAGACTCATGTAGTTGTCATGTCTTTTATGTATGGAACCATTTTTTAAAAGTCCAGATTCAACACAAATTGACTAGTAGTAAATATAAATCTAATGTTTTCCTGCGGTTCTGTATAGTTCTTTTCTTCTTGGACTCTTTGGACTTCTTTTTCTTGTTTTGTTGCTTTTTCCAATATTTTGGATTGACTTATCCTTTTTTTTCTGTCTGATTTTTACTCATTTCATTACATACATACCCTCCCATTTTTTTTTATCAGTACTAGTTCCTTTTCCTTATTGGAACTGCGAATTTTCTTTTAGATCATTCTTTGCTGGTCCGGACCAGCGATGGATTTTTTTGTGTATGTTGGAATAAATGTATTTTGTACTGATTTAGATACTTTGTTATTTATGCGCCTGGTGACAGGATGGACCGCCTATGCCACCCTGTCTGTTGTGGCTGGGAACCGGCTGGGCTTACTTTGCCATGGTTCCCTTTTGTTATCCAAAATGCGCTTTCTTACCACAGTAGGAGGCGCTTACAAATGCTGCCACCACTGTGCTCCTTACCGGCATGCCCTACCAGGTTCCTTCTGGGTAACTGTCACTGCTAGGGTTTCCCTCGCTGGCACACCTGGGCTGGTACCACTGACTGCTTAGTATGAATCAGGGTTGCTGTGTATGAATCCCCCCTGGCTTGTCACACTGGCCAGAGCTGTTGGGTAGTGGACTGAGCGGTGGTGCTGGGAAGCTGGGTCCAAACTCAGACAACCAGGAATGGATTAGGGTTTGGTATAATCTGTAGGTTCACAGGTTTTTCAGCATGGAAGACGTTTTCAAGCAGGTCTTTGAAGCAAGTGATGTTTATTTGCAGTCACACTGATTGAAGGTACCAGTGATCAGGTCAGATGGAACAAGAATGATGATACATTTCAGTGTACAAGGGCTCTCTTTTTATACTGTTTGGACACAGCCTCACAGAGTAAGAGAGCCACCTGAAGTATGGATTATTTTTAGTATCAGGATACAATATATGTTTCCCAAACATGGATTCACATGCAATGCAAAGCTAATTTTATTTACACTACTCTGTTATGTGCTAAAACTTGATGCTTGCATTATCTGAAATGCAGCCACGCCAGACAGCCAGGCAGCTTACTTAGTTAGCATTTCCTGCAAATCAGCAAACAGACTTCCTCTAGCAAAGTTACAAAACAAACAATGACATTTCCATACAAAACACATCCCAATGTAACACGATAAGTGCATTTCAAATTATACATTGGTGCCTGCACCTCTGATTGAAATACATTTCTACAATAAATTATTTCTACATGATCCAGCCACAAAATAAGTTATTTATAAGTGATCAGTGTCACACCAAGAATGATAACAAATTATTCCAGACCAATTGCTAGCCTAACCAGAGCTGTAATCTCTTATCGTAGTTGTTAGGCTGACGGTCTGATCACCAACCCACAGAACTAGATGGCGGAGGTCTTCACCTTTAGCAGCCACCTTAGAGCTTGATGTGCTCACTGGTACTCAGATGCCCCCAGGACTTAACTCCAGGTGTAGTGTGGGTTGGTAATGCAGGCCCGTAGCCTGAATAGAAAGCAGCAGATAGTCAGACAGTAGCCGAGGTCAAGGGTCACAGGCAAGCAGCGTAATCAATAAACACGCCAAAGGTCGGGGTTACAAGCAAGGTAGCAGAGTCCAAGGTACAGGCCAGAGGGTCAGGGTCACGGGCAAACAGGCAGAATTCAAAGTCCAGGCAGGAGTCATACACAGGAAATCCAACAGAGTATCCACAGGACAGGGTACAACAAACATGAGCAGGTCAGCAAGACTGGGTCAGAAGTGCTATAACCGGCAGGGAGGCTAAGCTCTCCCTGCCTTAAATAGTGAAGTCAACCAATCAGGGCATTGCCCTGTAATCACAGACAGGCCAAGGTTAATTAATAATAAGGAGCCTATTTAGCCCGCAGGCTGTAGCGCACGCTCCCGGCTGTACTGATTGGCCGGGGCACTGTAGTACAACCCTCGGCTTCCGGCCGTTGCCCTGCCAACGGTCGATCCTGAGAAACAGGATGGGACATCCCGGTCGTCATGGAGACGGCCGGGATGCCAGCACTGGAAGGAAGTGTGTCGCGGCCACTGTGGCTCCTGACAGTAGTGGAGCTACCTGCTGGCAACTAAGCTTGCCCATTTACACCTGGTATATTTCCCATGGTGGTTGTGCTTCAACAGGGCAGGTTTTACAGTCATGGCCAAAGTTTTCAGAATGACACAAATATTGTTTTTCACAAAGTCTGTTGCCTCAGTTTTTATGATGGCAATTTGCATATATGTCATGAAAAGTGATCAGAGCTGTTTGCCATGACAATAAACATTTTCACAAAAACAACATTTCCACTGCATTTCAGTCCTGCCACAAAAGGGCCAGCTGACATCAGGTCAGTGATTCTCTCGTTAACACAAGTGAGAGTGTTGATGAGGAGAAGGCTGGAAATCCATCTGTCATGCTGATTGAGTAGCATAACAGACTGGAAGCTTTAAACGGGAGGTGGTGCTTGAAATCATTGTTTTTCCTCTGTTAACCATGGTTATCTGCAAGGAAACATGTACAGTCATCATTGCTTTGCACAAAAGGGCTTCACAAGCAAGGATATTGCTGCTAGTAAGATAGCACCTAAATCAACCATTTATCGGATCATCAAGAACTTCAAGAAGTGTGAGGTTCAAAAGTTCTGAAGAAGGCTTCAGCGCACCCAGCAAGTGCCAGGACCGTCTCCTAAAGTTGGTTCACTTGTGGGATCGGGGCACCACCAGTGCAGAGCTTGCTCAGGAATGGCAGCAGGCAGGTGTGAGTGCATCTTGCATGCACAGTAAGACGAAGACTTTTGGAGGATGGCCCGGTGTCAAGAAGGCCAGCAAAGATGCCACTTCTCTCCAGGAAAAACATCAGTGACAGACTGATATTCTGCAAAAGGTTCAGGGATTAGACTGCTTAGGACTTGGGCAAAGTCATTTTCTCTGATGAATCCCCGTTCAGATTGTTTGGGGCATCTGGAAAAACGCTTGTCCAGAGAAGGAAAGGTGAGTGCTACCATCAGTGCTGTATCATGCCAACAGTAAAGCATCCTGAGACTATTCATATGTGGGGTTACTTCTCAGCCAAGAGAGTGGGTTCACTCTCAATTTTGCCTCAGGACACAGCCATGGAAAAGAATAAAGAATGGCACCAAAACATCCTCCAAAAGCAACTTCTCCCAACCATCCAAGAACAGTTTGGAGACGAACAATAATTCATGAAAATATATATATATAAAATCCAACGATGCTCCACTTCTAACTGCTGCCTGATATGTTTCAATTCGGGATATACATCAAACCCCAAAAAACATATAAATAAATAGTAAAAAAATAAACCTTACAAGAGCTGTTATATATCTATTCAGATAATATAAGGGGAAAAAAAATACTTATATTGTCAGATGTGGTGTACTGTGATTTGATGTCTCTTTATAGTCACTTTCTCAATTTTCCACAATTTCTTCTTAGTTTATCGCCCCCTCATGTAGGGCTACTCACTAGAATTCAGTATCAGAATGGCACATCAATCTGAAGATTCTTTTTTCATTCTTCAAGGCATATTCCAGTATATCAAAAGAGGACTCGTCATCATTTCATAAAAATAGAAAATAAATGTAAGTGCATCTAGTGTGATATTGGTTAAATAAAAATAGGATATTTATTCACACAATAATGATACTCGCATATAAAAAAAATTGAACAAATAGAATCCCACAAGAAAGAGATTATACACTCCTACTGAATAGCAGTGGATTTTTTTGCAGTTGGTATATTCGCAAGAAACCCGGGATGTCAATATTGTGGAAGCCAAAGGGATCCTTATTCAGCACAGAATATACAGACTTTTTAGGAGAAGTATCAATCAGCTTGAATGCAAACTGATTGTATGTTTGTATAATCTCTTTCTTGTGGGATTATTGACCTGGGGCAATCGAGTACTGTGGAACAATTCACACTCCTTGGAAAGGTGACTGCTATAAATGAAGACCTTGTGTGGCAGTTCTAGTGGATTATGATGCCTTCCACTATTGCCTTTACACCTCTCAACAATTTTGAATGAAGAATCATGTCAGCAAGGAGGCCACTTTGTGGGGGTCCGTGAGTTGGGTGTGGTCATACTGTAAGAGGTTTATCCAGCCATTAGGAAACCTTGGGCCGCCACCAGCCCCATCACCTCCCATACAAACAATCCAACAATGCCATATGCACCTGTCGCTAGTACGTGTGTAAATATCTTTCAACTGCCCCTGAATCGGAACAAAAGTCCTTTTATGCAGAATGGTGTGACAGTCACTGAAGTCGTATAATTGGATGAACGAAAGTATATTGGTTAATATTGTTTTAATGTGCGATTGCACTCAGTATGCCACGCTACACGTACATCGCACAGTAAAATAAGCACGCACACACTCGCATTACAACATTTAGTTATTTATATAATTCATATTCATATTGATTCCATTATACAGTGATTTATGAGCAGATAGTATTTGGTTTATTATTAGTTTATATATTATGATTATATGTACACTTCAGTGCTATTTAAGGTTCAGGTTATAGGAAATGTGTCATGTCTGATATCATTTTAATCCCCTATTCATCAGCAGCTGTCCGGTTCATTCGCTGAAGAGATCGTATATTGCATACTCTAGTTATTGATGTTAGGGAATAAATAGTCAGAGTAATACCAAACTGTAAAATGCTAATGGACTAGTTGTAACTGGTTTCTGGGCAGGAGAATCATCTGGGAAGTTGACCCTCAGCCTTTGAGGGGGTTGTTTGAACTAGCCTATGACCTGTTTACATTGGACCCACCTCAAACCTGGACCTATAGAAGCAAGCCACGTCGTCTGCATTGTTTTCTCTGTAACACTGAATGTATATAATCATAGCTGTGCTCCCACTAGCTTCAGTCCTTCTCCGACCACAGTATTCTAGAGTGAACTACTGTTAACTGGTACCCGTGGGAGCGCAGCAAAGCGCATGCGAACGCAGTGGTATGTATGTTACTTTTGGTATTGGCTGTACTGTACTGTATTATATAATAATAATGTAATGAACTGTTAACTTTTTACATCTGCTAAAATAAATTACTTTGTGCGTTGGAAACACAATACAATCGCTTGGGCAATGCTTATTTGAAAACGATAGAATTACTTTAATAATTTGGGGGCTCCAAGGTGAGGTTACGTTATCGCAGGTATGCCACGCTTACGGTTTTCGGTTCCTCAACAAAGGGTGGATTGATGCGTCACATACGGGAAAGAACGCAATGTGTTCAAAACCTGTTGTTCACTTTGTGTTGGGAAACCGAATGTCCGTTGTTGCATAATCTGAAGGAATGCTAACTTGAATCTAGGGACAAGAAAGAAAAATGTTTTCTTTTTATTGTCGTTTTACGTTTTAAAGTGTATTGCATTGCCTAGGGTATGTGTACTTCCTGCCTTGCGTATGTGTACTTCCGGTAATATTGCCACGCGGTTAAACAATCATTTTGATAGTTGTTATACATGCAAAGTATGATCACTTGTTAAAACCTCTGGAACATTATTACTATTGTTGAGAACTTTGATTTTCTGCGCAGAAAAGGTGTATGTCATGTGATTTGGTGACTTTAATATACACTGAGGTTTGGATCTATTGTTGAATAGAATGTCAGTTGCTGTCTGACGAGGCAGGTGCCCAACTGGTGTACGGTATACAAGGCAGGTATACTGATGGCGGAAACAAAGCAAGTTTTCGCATCGTTTACTGATAACTAGTATCTAAGCGTTGCGATCGGACCTCGCGGCAAGGAAAGCCGTGATTTCGACTTGGGAGTATGGGGAGGAATTCTGTTGGCAAGGCCGGTAATTGACTTTACCGGATACTGCCAGTTGTAATAAACTCAGCAGATTTTGTTGGAGAGTCAGGGGTAAACGAGGAGCTGATAACCCTTTAGTCCGCATTGATATTTCTGTATTGGGGTCCTTGTCTAAGATGAGAGGAAGCGAGTGGACGCGGCTTGTAGCAAATACATCCACGGGCCGGTAAAATATCTCTAGCGGTAGATTGCGGGTGGCAGAGTGTTGAAAGTAGTGGCAAGATATTGTGATATTACTGGAACCCTATTTTGTGGCAGGATATTGTGATATTTCTGGAACCCTATTGTTCAACAGGGGTGCTAAGCAGACGCTAGAGATGGCCAATGTACTGCCTAAGGAAGGCCTTATTGATTCAGCAAGATTTCTCATGTGTTAGAAATATGGTGCATACGCAACTTCGTATTGTGACACGTGGGTCAAGATGACCAAAGATTGTGTTAGGCCTTTCCCAACAATAGGGAGTTTTAATTCAGAGGTACTGGATAATGTTAAAGAAAAGGTGTGGTTGATTAGATCAACAGAAGTGAGAACTAGACATAATGATTGTTTAAAGTTGTGGCAAATGGAAGGCAACACGTGGCAGAGCAGCGAATGCACAGCGGAAGTAGGCGTGGTACAAATCGCGCGCACAACAGAAGTGAGCGTTGCAAAGCGTGGAAAACTGAGCGTATGCGCGCCCTTGCCGCCAAATGCAGTTAGGGTGATAGGTACAGCCAATACCAAAACTGTAAAAACTGTAACCAGTAACTTGTATGTTGTATTAAGTCGTGTTAAGAGTAATATTTCAGAAGAAAGAAGTGTACCCACCGTCACATGACCTCAACCTAGAGGTGGGGATTTTGAATCCCTGTCAGGATAAAAACCTCACTCTGAGTGTCAGAGCAACACTTACCTGTTCCTGGATCCTGCTCTTCGTGGATTGCTGTGTCTTCCAGTCTCCAGTGTCTTCCTGTGTGCTGATCTCTGCCTGCTTGACTACCCTGGCTCTCCTATCCCTGTGTACCGACCCGGCTTGCTGACCATTCTTCTGTTCTTGTGACCCGTGTACCGAACCTGGCCTGTTGATTCCGAGTTGCCTTCTGATTCTGCCTGACTCCATTCCTGTGTACCGAACCGGCTTGTCTGACTCCGCTACCTCCGCTCCACTCCGCTGTACTACATCTTGGGGCGAACCTGAGGACCGCGACCTGCGACTCCTGGCAGCAAAGCCCACCCCACCTTGCGGCGGTTCTTGGTGAACACCGGGGAGATCGTTAGACTCCGCACCTCAGGTAAGCCAGCGCTAATCAAGATTAGTAGTAGAAGTATCCAGAATCTGTTACAATGGACTAGGTCTGAAATATTTTCATTTTTGTCTGATTTCCCTGATCCTAGAAAAGATTTGGCCAAATGTCAGAAGTTTATTAGATATTATGGTAATGTGTACGAGCCAACTAATAATGATTGGCGAGTATTATTGAAGACCTGTCTTTCTCTCAATACTGATATACAAAAGTTTATTAAGGATTGTATGTTGGAGGAGGATAGATCCTCAACAGAGGGTGATAACCTTGAAAATATTAACCGCATAATTTCTCAATTGGCCTTATACTTTTCTGTGGTAGTGAATTGGAGTAAAATTTTCACTATCAAACAAAAGGATAGTGAGAAGGTAACAGATTATTTTCACAGAGCTCTGATAGCGATGGCCAAATACACTGGGGTATCAGACATAAAAGATAATGTACACTACAGGGAGGTTGCTGTTTCAGTTCTAATGGATGGCCTCAGGGAAAACTTGAAAGCAAGGGTGCAAACTTCATTACCACACTGCAGAGGAATCACTGTAAGTGTTCTCAGGGAGTCAGCTCTAGGACATGATAGAAGTATAAATAAACATAAAGAGACACTAAGTGATAGGGTAATGATGGTAAGTATCCCAGCACCAGAGGGACTGAACACACGACCACAGTATAACACCTGGTTTAAGGAATAGAAACAACATGAGTTGAGGAAATGTTTTAGATGCCATAAAACGGGACATCAAGCAAGGGACTGTACAATGACAAGAGCGGAAGCAAATAGACTTGGGCCACCTAAGAAGGAATTACATAGACACCCACAGAGAAGGCGCACACAAGTCACAGAGGTTTTCCAACAGTCACTTGCACACCTCACAGCAGCAAATGTTTTGAGGAAGAACTATAGTCCTACAACCAGGCGGGATAAATAGTAATCTGTGATAAGTATTAGTGTGCAGGTTTAGAAATAAACTGATTTAAAATTAATACATTGTTGATTTTGCTTGTTTGTTTTATGTTGTCATGTTTGCTTTTCTGATCACTGGCCGATGGAAAAGAATGAAAATGTTTGTTTCATTTGCTGTTTAAAGATAACTATCTTGTTTTTTCTTCTCACAGATAAGGGTAGACGAAAGGAATATAGACTTAGTGCTTAAGGGGGTGGAATAGAGAAATAGAAAAATTACTCTTGAAAGACAAATTAACAATGGATCATTGGAACACTCTTTGTTTTAGGCTGCAGTGACTCATGATAATTTGTTTGGCTGAGAATCATTATTCAAAAAAATGAAGTATGTACATACTTTGCTCCAAAATATCGTTTTGTGTATTTCAGATGAGTCACCAAGAGTTACATTTTTTTCCATTTCTCTGTTATAAGTCAGGAAGTCCGTTGCAAAGGTATATAGTAATGTGATACCGAGTTCTTAAAGAACAAATGACGGACGACACTGGATTGCACGGTTGATGTAAGACCCCCTAGTCAAGTAAGGGGAGGGGTCATATTTTGGTGAATAGCTAAGGGGATTAGTGGGATGAATACAACCATTGTCCCATAGTGTCCAATCCAGCTGTCATGTGTGCTGTAAAAATCTCTTTTTTTTGCATGTCTATTTGTTTTAAAACCCTTGTATTTAAATCTTTGTATTCTTATTACTCATTGCTTTCTTATTTCTCATTTATATCTATGCTGCTTTCTCTCTATTTTTTTCTCTCTCTCTCTCTCTCTCTCTCTCTCTCTCTCTTCTCTTGTATAGAGATATGAAAAGACATAGACACAGTCTCATTAATGGGGCCAAGACATTTTTTTACATAAGACGAACTCAGGGAGATACACACCAGGTTGACATGAGTTACAGAAACAGTTAGGGGTTTGGTGTTATGTGTATAGAAGCTGCTAATGTTAAGCAGAAAGTTTTATGTGTGGAAATACGATTCACGTTTTATAGATTGCATATTTGTTTTTGTTTTTGGTTGTTTTTTTTGTTTCGTGCCTCCTGTACAAAAATGTGCCTTTATATGTATGCACAAAGGGTGGGAAGGACAGGAGATCGCTAGAGGTTAGGCATACAGATATGCATCTCTGTGTAGAACATTGGAGTAGGATTTTTGCCACAAGATATGACATAATGTGAAACCCTAGAAAATGTAGAATTTTCGTGTTTTATATTTTTCACTGTTAGACAGACATGTACTGGGTACTGTTATATTTGAAGAAAGTGTTATAGAAATAGACCCCTTTGCCCTTCTCACTTAGTCAAGTAGCTGAATATAGGGTACTAAAAATGATATGTGAGTTGGCAGAGGGAAAATCGATTGATATACATTGGTCTTCAGCATTTTTCTAGTCTAGGGGGCGATGTTGAGGTGACTGAAAAATCCTTTATAGCAATACCAGCACATGAGTAGGACACTACATAGAAGACTTTATACAGTGACACAGTTACCAACTGAAGTAGCTGCTAGTAAAGTCCACACTTACACACGCACGACTATACATGGCTGTCATACCAGGGCGAACATAGCTGTCAAATAGACAGCAGGGTTTTATGTGACAGCTGACAAATGTATGTTTTGTTTTGTTTTTCGTTGTATTGTTTTAAAATGGGAACACACACACACACACACACACACACACACACACACACAATACACATATTGGTTAATATATGAAGATTTGTGTTACCTGAAGAATAAACTGTCTGGAAGGTGAAGAGATGTGGTTAGGAGTCTGGTGGACCCTGGAGAGATGGACAAGGTAGACCATTAGCTCCCAGAGTGTATCTTTCAGACCTAGCGGAGGCAGCACATGGTCTGGCTCAGCTTGGTATGGAAGGTATGTGCAAGCTGGTAAGAGTATATTGGGGTGCACCAGACGTTTCTTCTCAAGCTAGTAGGACGGCAACGTCCTGTCTTGATTGAGAAAATGTCAGGAAGATGATACCAATAGAGCCATCCCATATCCCTCCTACGGATGGGTTTTTCTCCAGGTAAAACAAATCCACGTCATCCAATTACCACCTTGCAGGATTCTCAAGTATACACTGGTGTACCGATGAAATATATCTGGGTAAAGGTTTATTGAAATGTGCCTAATGTATTACTGTATCATACTCAAAGCTTTTGTTATTCAATGTGATAGCCCTAGAGTTATAATAGGTGATAGGGGTATTCATGTTATTGATAATAAAGGTATAATGTATGAGTAGTGGTAACAAATTACATACTTTTGATTAGCCACAAACCAGTGTGAACATAAAGTAACGGTACTAGTTAGAACGAATTGAATAGAATGAGAGTTGGAACTTGATTGAGGTGGCTGATAGCTTTGGCCACTAGTCCTTCCCCGCTATCAAAATCACTCCTAGGCAGCCTCTTAACCTGTTGACTTTTGAAATGTTCTTGACCCCTCTTGGGATGAGTTCGTAACTGAGAGACTAGTTTAGACCTTGAGAGGGAAGGTAAACAGTGAGACGGCAACCGAACACGTTCAAAACACTGTTTCCTGAAAAGTTACACTAACTCAGCCCCCTCCTAAGACCATCTTGGGCCCCCGGGCACAGCAGTGCACCGGGGCCCCTATATATAAAAAAGAAAAAAAAATGATTATATATATGGGCCGTCGGAGGAAGCCCAAAAAAAAAAAACCTGGAAAAAGAAAAAAATACCGTGCTGTCAGCTGGCGATCCGGCTCCCTCCATGGTTTCCTCCTGCGTCGCGCTCCGCTATGGATGTCGGGTGGGCGTGATGACATCACGCCCGACATGCACTGCGAGCGCGACGGAGGAGGAGACCAGGGAGGGAGCCGGATCGCCAGCTGACAGCACGGTATTTTCTTCTTTTCTTTTTCCAGGTTTTTTTTTTTTTGGCTTCCTCCGATGGGCCCCTCTGGGCTACAGGGCCCCCGGGCACCTGCCCATTGTGCCCTATGGGAAAGATGGCCCTGCACTAACTATCAGGATGTTGGACCGGGAGAGTAAGTTGTGGAACAGTAATTTCCTAGGCTCAGGTTATTTGACAGATAGGTACTGTCACAGGCACTAGGAGTCTTTACCCAGGGATCACCAGGTGGTAGGCTTACCAGAGCAACGTAGATGGTAATAGAGTACTCTGGTAGCAGGGTGATCACGGAACAGGCAATGGTAGATGATGAGATGCTCAGGAAAGTCTATGACTAGCAGCACTGGTAATATGAAGGTATTAATACACGAGGAACTGTATGGACAAGGACACGTGAAGGTAGTCAGTGGTCTGCGATAGCAAGTTGTACCACTGCTATAGTGAGGAGGAATGTCCAACAGCAACGAGGAGGTGATGAGAGTCAGCGGTCTGCGGAGAGCAAGTTGTACCGCTGTCTGAGTGAAGGAATGGAATCCAAGTGGAGGTATCCGGGTAGTCAGTGGTCTGCGATAGCAAGTTGTACCACTGCTATGTGAGAGGATACTGGAACAGGTGATACAGGAAACAGGGATCAGTGGTCTGCCTTCAGCAAGTTGTACCACTGAATATATATGTGAGGAGGTGTACGGGGAGAGACTGCAACACAGGATGTACACGGGCACCTTAAACACGATCCACAATAATATGCACAATATATATAAATGACTGAACAGGTCTGCAAATATAGAAAGTCTCTTGAAGTAATCCAGCACAAGATAACACAGTCAATGATGGCAATAGACTCAGCGGATAGCAGACTCCAGAGGAGAACCAACACAGTCCAGCAAGGTATGCAATACACCAGCACAGTCAATGAGAAGTATGCATACCGTGGTTCAGAAGTAGGCAGTCAGATAGGAGTGCAGTGATACCTGAGCGGCAGGAGGCCGGCAGGATGAGAAGTCCCTGGAGGAAGAGTCTAGTAGGTGCAGCGCACAGGTAAGTAGACCCACAGGGACACGAATCCACAGGAATCAGTAGAACGTGGAACTGGACTCATGGAGGACCCAGGAGAATGGAGATGATCTAGCAGAGGAGTAGTTGATGAGATACGAATCCAATGCTGACAGGAGGGTAGAGACCAGCAGGACACAGGAAGGCGTGGAGTGCGGATCAGCAGCGGGTGGACGATAGCGCTGACAGCAGCAGCAGGGCTCTGCGGACACACGGAGGTAACCAGTAGCAACCAACAGGTACCAATAGCGATGGAACACGGGAGAGCAGAGTAGACCAGGAGCTGTTGATCACGAAGCGAAGCAGATGGTAATAATAGCAGCAGTCTCGAGGAAACACGGGAGAGATGAGATGAGGCTGAGGTGCACAGGAGTAGCGGATAGGAATCAGCTAACAGTCACGATGGTGAACACAGGCGAGTTGCAAGCTGGAGACTGTAGTGCACGGAGGCAGCGGATAGGAATCAGCTAACAGTCACGATGATGAACACAGACGAGTTACCAGCTGGAGACTGTAGTGCACGGAGGCAGCGGATAGGAATCAGCTCACCGACTTGATGATGAACAGGTGAGGGGATGTGGAGAGAAGGCTGTAGTGCACGGAGGCAGCGGGTAGGAATCAGCAAACAGTCACAATGGCATATGATAGCGTTGAAGTGGTTATAGAAGACTGTAGTGCACGGAGGCAGCGGATAGGAATCAGCAAACAGTCACGATGATACAGTTGAAGGTAGAAGTGGTATGGCAACCACAGTAGTAGAAGTGGTTTGGAAACCACAGAGGTAGAAGTGGTTTGGAAACCACAGGAATCAGCAGCGCCGAATACACGAGGAAACATAGGAACACCTTCAGAGACTCATGGGGAATGAGACTCCAAGATCAGGCAACGTGGTGTTGACCACAGGTGCTTAATATAGGGAGTGTTGCCTGATCTGCCAATTGAGTTAAAGGGACATACACTGAAGTATAGGAAAGGGCTGCGCATGCGCAGACCCTCAGGATGGAGGACGACCACGGTTCCTAAATGTCCGGGAAGAGGCACTCACGGTCCGGTGAGTGACAGTACCCCCCCTTTTAAAGGTGGGCACAGAACGCCTGGAACCGGGCTTGTCCGGATTTTTGGAATAAAACTTCTTCAAAAGGGCAGGAGCATTAAGATCTTCAGCTTTGATCCAAGAGCGCTCCTCAGGACCAAAGCCCTTCCAATGAACGAGGAAACGGAGGACTCCTTGCGAAATTTTTGCGTCTAGTACCTCAGTAATTTCGAAATCCTCCTCCTGATGAACTTGAACTGGCTGCGGAGCTGAGGGAGGATTTGAGAAACGGTTGATAATAAGAGGTTTGAGTAAAGACACATGGAAGGCATTAGAAATCCGAAGATTCTTAGGAAGAAGAAGTTTCACACATACTGGATTGATTACTTGAATGATCCTATATGGACCAATAAAACGAGGGGCGAATTTCATAGATGGAACCTTCAAACGAATGTTTTTAGTAGATAACCAGACACGATCTCCAATTTTTAGTGGTGGAATAGCCCGCCTCTTCTTATCTGCGAAAGATTTATATTTGATAGATGTCTTCTTTAAACAGGTTTTGACCTGAGACCAGATATTTTTAAAGGTCTGACAAGCAGTCTCCACCGCAGGGACTTGGGTGGGCGGGAGGGCAGGAAATTCCGGAAAAGACGGATGGTGACCGTAAACCACAAAAAATGGAGTTTTGGATGATGACTCATGGTACATGTTGTTATGGGCGAATTCGGCCCAAGGAAGCAACTCTACCCAGTTGTCTTGATTGGCTGAAGAGAACATCCTTATAAAAGTCTCAAGATCTTGATTGACACGTTCAGTTTGTCCGTTAGATTGCGGATGGTAAGACGATGAGAGTGCTAATCGTATGCCCAAGGTTTTACAAAGGGCTCGCCAGAATCTGGAAACGAATTGTACTCCTCTATCTGACACAATCTCAGACGGACATCCATGGATGCGGAAGATCTCTTTAATGAAATGTTCAGCCAGGATAGACGAAGAAGGCAAACCAGACAGAGGGACGAAATGAGCCATCTTCGAAAATCGGTCCACCACCACCCAAATAGTGTTATGATTCTTACTAGGTGGTAAATCAGTAACGAAATCCATACTAATATGGGTCCACGGTTTGGACGGAATGGGTAGTGGTCGCAGCAACCCTGCTGGAGTTCTGCGGGAGGATTTGAATTGGGAACATAATTCACAGGAAGCAATGAACTCTTTGACGTCTCTCCTCATTGAAGGCCACCAGTAACTTCGAGAGAGAATCTCAAAGGTCTTGTGTTCACCGGCGTGTCCAGAAAAGCGAGAGGCATGGAACCACGAAAGGATTTTCCTCCTTAGAGTAGGAGGCACGAGGGTCTTCCCAAATGGTAGCGTTTTGGTGGATGAAGCAGCCAGTGAGATACATTTGGGGTCTAGAATGGTATGGTTGGAAACCTCTTCTATATCAGAGGACGTCACAAAAGCTCTAGATAAAGCGTCAGCTTTTTTGTTCTTGGCAGCTGGTTTGAAGGTTATTATTAATTCAAAACGGGAAAAGAAAAGAGACCATCTTGCTTGACGAGGGTTCAAGCATTGGGCAGACTGAAGATATGACAAGTTCTTATGATCCGTGAAGATCGTCACCGGATGGCGAGCTCCTTCCAATAAGTATCTCCATTCCTCTAATGCCGCTTTGATAGCCAGTAACTCCTTGTCCCCGATAGTATAATTCTTCTCTGCGGGCAGAAGACCCCGAGAATAGAAGGCACAAGGATGGAATTTTTGCTGTTCAGAGCGTTGGGAGAGAATGGCTCCTAAGCCCACATTAGAGGCATCTACTTCTAGAAAGAAGGGGAGTGTCACATCAGGCTGTCGAAGGATTGGAGCCGAAGAGAAGGACTCTTTGAGTGTTTGAAAGGCTTGAAGAGCCTCAGGCGACCATTGCTTAGGATTAGCCCCTTTCCGAGTCAGGGCCACAATAGGAGATGCAATGGAAGAAAAGTCTTGAATGAAGCGTCTATAGTAATTGGCAAAACCTAAAAAACGCTGGATGGCACGAAGAGTAGTTGGCTGGGGCCAATGTAGTACAGCATTCACCTTGTCTGGATCCATCTTCAGGCCAACTCCGGAAACTATATACCCCAAGAATGGAATCTGGGGCAATTCGAATGAACATTTTTCTAATTTACAGAACAATGAATTTTTTCGTAGCCTGGAGAGGACTTCTGCCACATGTTGGTGGTGAGAAGGCAGGTCCTGAGAAAAGATCAATATGTCGTCCAGATAGACGACACATACATATAATAAGTCCCGAAAGATCTCATTGATGAAGCCTTGAAAAACAGCGGGGGCATTACACAGCCCGAAAGGCATTACCAGATATTCGTAATGCCCGTCTCTGGTGTTAAACGCTGTCTTCCATTCGTCACCGGAACGGATTCTGATTAAATTGTAGGCACCACGAAGATCCAGCTTAGTAAAAATACGGGCTCCCTTGATGCGATCGAATAGCTCAGTGATCAGCGGAATGGGGTACCGATTCTTGATAGTAATGGCATTGAGTCCACGAAAATCTATGCAAGGGCGTAATGATCCATCCTTCTTTTTGACAAAGAAGAACCCAGCTCCAGCATGAGAGGTGGAAGGTCGAATAAACCCACGCTGGAGGTTCTCCTGTATGTACTCAGATGTGGCTTGAGTTTCAGGTAACGAAAGTGGATAGACCCGGCCCCTGGGGGGAGTCTTGCCAGGTAGAAGGTCGATCGGACAATCCCAAGAACGATGAGGAGGAAGACGTTCAGACTGAGCTTTATCAAACACATCAGTAAATGAAGCATATTGAGGAGGGAGTCCCGGTGAGGTAGATGAGATGGAAGATTGCTGTACTTTGAGAGGAATAACTTGGGAAAGGCAACGATGGTGACATTCAGGCCCCCAAGACGTGACTTGAGGGGTGCGCCAGTCAATCTGGGGAGAGTGACACTGAAGCCATGGAAGGCCTAAGACAATCGGACTTGTCGTAACAGGAAGGATTAAAAACGATATTTCTTCATGATGCAGGGCACCAATCTGAAGTGTTACTGGAGACGTACTCTGGGTGATGAGACCATTGATGAGACGTGATCCATCGATAGCCGTCACAGTAATGGGTGTTTTTAAGGTGATCACTGGTAGAGACCATTGATTTACTAACGATTTGGAAATAAAATTTCCTGCTGCTCCGGAATCAATCAATGCCTGTGACTCAAAGGTTTTGGTAGCACAGGAAATCGTAACATCAAAAGCGCAGACTTTAGATTTCATGGAAGATGGAGAGGACTCCAGGGACCCTAACTTCACCTCTCCAGAACTAGTTAGGGCCTGGCATTTCCCGATCTCTTAGGGCAAGAGCTGAGAATATGAGTGGAATCAGCACAATAGATACAGAGTCTATTCTTTACTCTTCGTTTTCTCTCCTCGGAAGATAATTTGGAACGTCCTATCTCCATGGGAATCACAGAGGGTGAAACTGGACGAAATTGAGGGTTAGAACGAAGAGGTGCTTTAGCAAAAGTTGTTTTCTCAGCCTCTCTTTCACGAAATCTCATATCAACACGATGGCAAAGAGAGATCAGATCTTCAAGTGACGAAGGAAGCTCCTGGGTAGTCAGTGCATCTTTAATTTTATCGGAGAGCCCCTGCCAGAAGGCGGCAACTAGGGCTTCAGTGTTCCACTGAAGTTCAGAGGCTAAGATCCTAAATTGAATGACGTACTGGCCTACTGTATGAGATCCTTGTCGCAAACGGAGGATGCTGGAAGCAGCGGAGGTCACACGACCTGGTTCATCGAACACACTTCGGAATGTAGAAATGAATTTGGCACTATCTTGCAATATTGGGTCGTTTCTTTCCCACAGAGGGGAGGCCCAAGCCAGGGCTTGTCCAGAAAACAAAGAGATAAGATAGGCCACTCTGGAACGATGGGTAGAAAAATTTTGAGGTTGGAGCTCAAAATGGACTGAACATTGGTTAAGGAAACCCCTACAAGTTTTGGGGTCCCCATCGTACTTTGACGGAGTAGGCAGGTGAAGCGTGGAAGCTGTAGACACCTGGGATGGCACTGGGGAAACGGAGGAAAGCACAGGAGCCTCAGTAGTGGCTGTCACAGTCTGTCCAGATGTTCCTTGGGAGGTTAATGATTGATAACACTGAAGTAACAGCTGTTGGCGGGCATCCTGTTGCTCCACACGGCTGACCAGATGCTGCAGCATCTCCTTGGCTGTAGGTTCCGTATCTGGGTCTGTCATGGCCTGATCTTACTGTCACGGGCACTAGGAGTCTTTACCCAGGGATAACCAGGTGGTAGGCTTACCAGAGCAACGTAGATGGTAATAGAGTACTCTGGTAGCAGGGTGATCACGGAACAGGCAATGGTAGATGATGAGATGCTCAGGAAAGTCTATGACTAGCAGCACTGGTAATATGAAGGTATTAATACACGAGGAACTGTATGGACAAGGACACGTGAAGGTAGTCAGTGGTCTGCGATAGCAAGTTGTACCACTGCTATAGTGAGGAGGAATGTCCAACAGCAACGAGGAGGTGATGAGAGTCAGCGGTCTGCGGAGAGCAAGTTGTACCACTGTCTGAGTGAAGGAATGGAATCCAAGTGGAGGTATCCGGGTAGTCAGTGGTCTGCGATAGCAAGTTGTACCACTGCTATGTGAGAGGATACTGGAACAGGTGATACAGGAAACAGGGATCAGTGGTCTGCCTTCAGCAAGTTGTACCACTGAATATATATGTGAGGAGGTGTACGGGGAGAGACTGCAACACAGGATGTACACGGGCACCTTAAACACGATCCACAATAATATGCACAATATATATAAATGACTGAACAGGTCTGCAAATATAGAAAGTCTCTTGAAGTAATCCAGCACAAGATAACACAGTCAATGATGGCAATAGACTCAGCGGATAGCAGACTCCAGAGGAGAACCAACACAGTCCAGCAAGGTATGCAATACACCAGCACAGTCAATGAGAAGTATGCATACCGTGGTTCAGAAGTAGGCAGTCAGATAGGAGTGCAGTGATACCTGAGCGGCAGGAGGCCGGCAGGATGAGAAGTCCCTGGAGGAAGAGTCTAGTAGGTGCAGCGCACAGGTAAGTAGACCCACAGGGACACGAATCCACAGGAATCAGTAGAACGTGGAACTGGACTCATGGAGGACCCAGGAGAATGGAGAGGATCTAGCAGAGGAGTAGTTGATGAGATACGAATCCAATGCTGACAGGAGGGTAGAGACCAGCAGGACACAGGAAGGCGTGGAGTGCGGATCAGCAGCGGGTGGACGATAGCGCTGACAGCAACAGCAGGGCTCTGCGGACACACGGAGGTAACCAGTAGCAACCAACAGGTACCAATAGCGATGGAACACGGGAGAGCAGAGTAGACCAGGAGCTGTTGATCACGAAGCGAAGCAGATGGTAATAATAGCAGCAGTCTCGAGGAAACACGGGAGAGATGAGATGAGGCTGAGGTGCACAGGAGTAGCGGATAGGAATCAGCTAACAGTCACGATGGTGAACACAGGCGAGTTGCAAGCTGGAGACTGTAGTGCACGGAGGCAGCGGATAGGAATCAGCTAACAGTCACGATGATGAACACAGACGAGTTACCAGCTGGAGACTGTAGTGCACGGAGGCAGCGGATAGGAATCAGCTCACCGACTTGATGATGAACAGGTGAGGGGATGTGGAGAGAAGGCTGTAGTGCACGGAGGCAGCGGGTAGGAATCAGCAAACAGTCACAATGGAATATGATAGCGTTGAAGTGGTTATAGAAGACTGTAGTGCACGGAGGCAGCGGATAGGAATCAGCAAACAGTCACGATGATACAGTTGAAGGTAGAAGTGGTATGGCATAATATAGGGAGTGTTGCCTGATCTGCCAATTGAGTTAAAGGGACATACACTGAAGTATAGGAAAGGGCTGCGCATGCGCAGACCCTCAGGATGGAGGACGACCACGGTTCCTAAATGTCCGGGAAGAGGCACTCACGGTCCGGTGAGTGACAGGTACCAGGTGTAGGCTACCAGCATCACGATTTCAAGGGTAGCAGAGACACGCTGGTGCCCATTTCACCCACTGCAGAGGAGTCATCACCCAGAGAAGGGTCCAAGTGCACTCATGAATCTGTTCTGGGAGGCCTCGAATGCAGTTATTAGCACCTGAGCCAAAGGCTAAGACAGTTGTCCAGCATGAAGTTGTAGTTTTCCTGTTCTGTGTTTCTCTCATCACATTCTCTTTTCAGGACAGTCAATTATTTTGATTATTGACAGGTGACAGAGGCTGGTTCAGGTAATGATATTGGGGATGAAGGAGAAGTTAGTAGCACAATCGGTCATGCCAATTATTCTATTCAATTCAGGGGTAAAGGAAAACTGGGAAACCTTGGAGCTTGGAGAAAGTGTGAGGGGCTATTGTCTGAGTAGCATTAGGTCCGTAAGTACGTTGACCCCATAGTAGAAGAGAGGTACACCCAGTGATGCCAGTCCAGTAATATCCGGACTTGAGCAGGCATCCTTGAGAATGATTATCATTCTTGGGTGGGTAAGGTTTTAGACCAAACAAAGTGCTGGGCGTTCTCTCATGTGCCTCATTGATTATATCAAGTAGGACTAGTTCTATTTTCACTAAATATTCTTGAGGTACCCGAATTATGAGTAGGAGGTCACTAAGGGAAAAGTACGACACCTAGGTCCCTTAGTCTGGAGTCTCCCAATATTTTGCAAGCCGATTACTGTTTTACATACAAAGAAACCTGAGTATTGGGAGACTGGGAAGAACGAGCAGACAATAGCCCGCCCACAAGTGTTGATGAAAAGAACTGATGACATTATTAGAAGTGTGTATAGTAACGCAAGCTGAAGGAGATTGTATATGACATTATTGATAGACATAGGATGATGTTACTGATGAACATGAAGTGTTTAAATGTATTCTAAACTTAAAGACATGTGTTGGACAGATGAACCTGTTAACTTGAAGAACTGTAGTAAAGTATTCTGTATAACTGATACATGTTCTATTGTACTCTGTACCCTTCCAAATAATGTATTACATGTTTTATTGCACCCTTGAAGGGCATACAAAAGGTTATCTCCAAGCTCCAGAAGTATACGGTCTATAGTAAAAGAAAAAAAAATTGTCTTGAGGATTAAGACTCTCTCTCATGATAACTTGTTTAGATCTACAAACAGCGTGGTCATACACCAAAGGGGGGCTTACATTACAGAGCAATGAAACGTGGTACTGAGATCCTGCATATAACATCTTTACGGTGATAGTTTATTATAGTATCAAAGGGTGGAACTGTCGAAGTCGTATAATTGGATGAACGAAAGTATATTGGTTAATATTTTTTTAATGTGCGATTGCACTCGCTACACGTGGCATACTGCGATCGCACAGTAAAATAAGCACGCACACACTCGCGTTACAACATTTAGTTATTTATATAATTCATATTCATATTGATTCCATTATACAGTGATTTATGAGCAGATAGTATTTGGTTTATTATTAGTTTATTTATTATGATTATATGTACACTTCAGTGCTATTTAAGGTTCAGGTTATAGGAAATGTGTCATGTCTGATATCATTTTAATCCCCTATTCATCAGCAGCTGTCCGGTTCATTCGCCGAAGAGATCGCATATTGCATACTCTAGTTATTGATGTTAGGGAATAAATAGTCAGAGTGATACCAAACTGTAAAATGCTAATGGACTAGTTGTAACTGGTTTCTGGGCGGGAGAATCATCTGGAATGTTGACCCTCAGCCTTTGAGGGGGTTGTTTGAACTAGCCTATGACCTGTTTACATTGGACCCACCTCAAACCTGGACCTATAGAAACAAGCCACGTCATCTGCATTGTTTTCTCTGTAACACTGAATGTATATAATCATAGCTGTGCTCCCACTAGCTTTAGTTATTCTCTGACCACAGTATTCTAGAGTGAACTACTGTACACTGGTACCCGTGGGAGCGCATGTGAACGCAGCGGTATGTATGTATCTTTTGGTATTGGCTGTACTGTATTATATAATAATAATGTATTGAACTGTTAACTTTTTACATCTGCTAAAATAAATTACTTTGTGCGTTGGAAACACAATACAATCGCTTGGGCAATGCTTATTTGAAAATGATAGAATTACTTTACTATAGGAAACATTGCAAGGATCGCTTCATGTGTTTATTGGATAATTGAGGTAATTCTACAGGTAATACATGGCAACGATCGATCCCTCCATCTGTTTCTTGGATAAGTGAGGTGATTCTACAGCTAATATATGGCAACGAGTGCTCCACCTGTTTCTTGGATAAGTGAGGTAATTCTACAGCTAATAAATGTCAAGGAGCGCTGACCCCCTGGGGTGTGTGCTTTTATCAGACACACACCAATCCAGGGTGCCAGACAACGCACTAAAAAGAGCTATTGAAATTCAAAGTAAAAAGCCAGTTGGGTGTCTAACTGTATAGTACACCTATACTTATAGTGAAATTGAAAAAAAAGCAGCCTGCAAAGACTGTATGATATATAGAAATGCCCCAAGCCCCTTTTCTCTTTGGCGGTAGATTACACCCTACACTTACAGTGAAAGTGAAAAAAAGCAGCCTGCAAAGACTGTACGATAAATAGAAATGCCCAAAGCAGCTTTTGTGTTTGGGTGAATATTATTCGCATACACTAAGAGTGAAATAGAAAAAAGAACAGCCTGCAAAGACTGTACGATAAATGGAAATGCCCAAAGCAGCTTTTGTGTTTGGGTGTATATTATTCCCATACACTAATAATGAAATTGAAAAAAAGCAGCCTGCAAAGACTGTACGATAAATAAAAATGCCCAAAGCAGCTTTTGTGTTTGGGTGAATATTATTTCCATACACTAATAGTGAAATTGAAAAAAGCAGCCTCCAAAGACTGTATGATAAATAGAAATGCCCCAAGCCCCTTTTCTCTTTGGGGGTAGATTACACCCTACTCTTATAGTGAAAGTTTCAAAAAGATGTTGTCATCATCATCTTCAACATCATCCTCACCCTCATCAGTGTGTACATCATCATCACAGACTATTAATTCATCTCCGCTGGAATCCGTCATTAGAGAAGTGTCAGTACTTGGATGTATTTGCCGGTAAAAGCCTTCCTCATGGAAGATGTAGTTCATTTTGATGAACATCATCTTTTCCACATTTTTAGGAAGTAACCTCCTACGTTGATCACTGACAAGGTTCTGAATACTCTTTCTGAATACACACTGGAGGGTGGGCAGCTTAGGTATTGCAAATTAAGTTTGTACATGGGTTTCCAAATGGCTTGTTTTTCCTCCCAGTATGGAAAGGGACTGTCTGACATTTCCATATCAATTAACTCTTGAAAATAATCCTCCACCATCCTTTGCATGTTAATAGTAGGATTGAATGGAGTTATGGCCTAGGTCCCACTTTTTTTGGTAAAATCTTTCAAACCAACCCAGCGGTCAAACTGTTGTGGTCTGCCACCTGCGTCATCCCTGCTTGTCTTTGAAAAGTGTAATATTTTCCGAACAGCAGCTGCTTGAGAAACTGAAGGAGGAGACGTCGTCAAGCTAAGGCCCAGTTCAGCGGACAACTTACTGACCAATAGCTCCTTGCAACTGTTCAGGTCTCGGTAATTTGAAAGCATAGAATCAATGTAGGTCTTAAACCTCGGATCAAGCACAATTGCCAAAACTTAGTGATCCGACTTCAAGATTTTAATAACTCTTGGATCATTGCGAAGCGAATTAAGTACTTCATCTACAAGGCCAACTAATTTTGCAAAATTGCTTTCTTTCATCTCCTTCAGTTTGTCAAGCTGCTTTTCCAAAAGTCGAATTAAGGGAATGACTTGGCTCAGGCACACATGTCACAACTTTAAATGGTTTTAGCACCTTGCACAGCACAGAAAGGATTCTCCACTGTGCAAGACTGAAATACATTCCCCCTCCTTTCCCAATGACACGGCTTGTGCAATACGCTTGTATCGCTTTGCACTGTTCCTCCATTCTCTGAAGCATGTACAAGGTGGAATTCCACCTTGTTAACACCTCTTGCTTAAGTTGGTGGCAGGGCAAGTTAAATTGTTCTTGGAGCTGCTGCAATCTCCTATGTGCTGTGGCAGAATGCCGGAAATGTCCCGAAATTTTACAGGCCACCGAAAGCATCTCCTGCACCTCACGGTTAATTTTCAAGAAGTTCTGCACCACCAAGTTTATTGTGTGAGCAAAACAGGGAATGTGATGGAATTAACCTAGAAATCAGAATCAGAATTATCAGAAATAACATATCCTGTGGAGAGTCCAAGTGGTATAAGCCATGTATCAATGACACCCCTTAGTTTTCGTAACAAATGATCAGCTATATGCCTGTTCGAGAAGGCGGTGATACAAAGAGTAGCCTGCCTGTGACAAATGTTACGTAGTGGTGTACATGCTGCTGCTGTTCCTGCTGGTGAAGGCGAATGACCAACCCAGTGGGCTGTCACAGTCATATAATCTTTGGTTTGGCCACTTCCACTTGGTCCACATATCTGTGGTTAAGTGTACAGTGGGTAGAATGGCATTTTTGAGCCCAATTAGTACATTTTTACAAACGTTTTGGTACAGTTGCAGAATAGCTTTTCATGAAAAATGGTGTCGCAATGGAATTTTGTAAATGGGACACAAAACTAACTTAACTGAAAAACCTGCTGCATTTATAGTGGATATAGGAATGCACATCTAACACCAGCATAGTCGCCATGGCGTCTGTGATCCGCTTTGCGACTGGCTGACTGCTGTCATATTTGCTTCCTCTATTAAAAGATTGTATCACAGTTAATTGTTGTAAAGTACTTATGCTCTTCTTCTTGGTCTTCTTATTAGGAGGAAGATTCACCCCAGCAGCAGCAGCAACAGTAGCAGCAGTGGGACTAACACTCAAACATTCTTCAGAGGAATCAATTATAGTGCAGGAGTCATCGAGCCTTACCAAGTTGGATGCAGGGCCAACTCCGATCGCTACTGAGGATATTGATGAGGACGGTGTTGTGGCTGTAGATTGCAGGCATCGGGATGTAGGTGAGAGAAGGGTCCTAGCTGATGATGGATTGCTTGTTGTTATTTTTTTGCCATAATTTTCAGCTTTTCCCCACACCTTGCCATGAACTCTCGTCAAATGGCATAACATGGATGTGGCTCCAAGATGGTTAAGGTCCCTCCCTCTACTGACTGTGGCTTGACATACACTACAAATGGCTATACAACTGTTGTCAGTATTTGAGTAGAAATAATTCCACACATAGAAGTGGATTTTTTGGTCTTATACCCAGGCATGACAATGGCCTTCTTCTTGTCATGTGCCAGAACTGCTTCCACTGGTGAAGGACTTACACAAACAACCTCATCCTCATTAACATCCTCATTAGCGCCCTCGTTGGCTACACATATATCCAACTCATCCTCTTCCCATTCCAAAGTGGCATCCTCAATTGGTGTATCACCGGCTACACTCAGGCTGTTCAGGCACACATCAGCAGAAATGCTGAAAGGGCCCCTCTTTATGGGTACACTATCAGAATGGTCACGATTACACATACCACTCATGGATGGACTCTCCTCAGGGATTGGTGTCATTTCTGATTCTGAGCATACATTTTCCTCTAATGCCTTACTGTTTTCTTCCAGCTCGGCTTTCACACGTAACAGTAGCTGTGCACAACTTTTGGACTCCGAATTACTTGGTCTTGCTTGGTCACGAGTGACCTTACAAGAAGAAGCCTCAGTAACATTTTTAGATCTCGCACTAATAGAGAAAGGCTCATTCTTTCTTTGCCACTGCTTGTGTAGGATGGTATGTTGGCAATTTTATTTTTATCGGCAGTTAATATTTCCTCTATTACAGCTCTTTTTCTCTTCAACAAGGTAAAAGGGTTTTTTTTGTGTGTTTTTTTCCCTGACTTCAAAAGACTATGTACTTTTACATTGGCTTTACCAGATGACATACAGGGAAGACTACAATTAGGACTGGTGGCAGCAGCTGCTTGCTGCTCATGCTCATATGTGGACTGCTGTGAATCCATTTTAATGAGACCCCAAACCCTTTCGAGTACAAATACAAAAAATATATAGTGCTGGTATATTAGAATTTCAGCAGCCAGAAAATAGTTTTTTTTAGAAGAGGGGAATATGTCACACCACAAATACTTGTAGTGCAAATTCAGAAATATATAGTGCTGGTATATTAGAATTTCAGCAGGCAGAAAATTGTTTTTTTTAGAAGGGGTTAATATGTGACACCCCAAACACTTGTAGCGCAATTCAGAAATATATAGTGCTGGTATATTAGAATTTCAGCAGGCAGAAAATAGTTTTATTAGAAGGGGGGAATATGTGACACCCTAAACACATGTAGTGGAAATTCAGAAATATATAGTGCTGGTATATTATCATTTCAGCAGCCAGAAAATAGCTTTTTTAGAAGAGGGGAATATGTCACACCCCAAACACTTTGTAGTGTAAATTAGGAAAAATGCCTCCTCTATGCTCCTCTATTCCTGCTCTATTCCTTCCTGCGACCTAACCCTTCTCTGTCCCTCTCTCAAATGGCGCTGGATGTCTGTGAAGGCGACTATTTATTCATTCTAAAGATCGCGAGATCCGAGATCCGACGACGACACAATGACGTTTTGCCTCGTTTTGGAATCTGAATAGGTGGGAGAGTACCGAGCCTACTCGGATTCCAGAAGGTGGGGCAGGTTCGGTTTTAAGGAAACTGAGCCCGCCCATCTCTAGTAACAGTTAGGTGTACAAAAAAAACAACAATCCAACAAGGTGTTAAGTTATATAGAAATGTAAAACACCCAGAAGAGTAGTGTATATGCGTACCAGATAGAAATAAAATATACAACTTATCTGTATCAATCCTTATCGCTGTATCACTTTAGGTTCACTCTGTGTATCTCCAAAGAAAGAGATAAGCAACCATATGGTGTCGTATTTTTTTAAAAAGAACAAAACAAAAACATTTAACAAAATAAAATCATTACCCTCACAAGCAAAACATTATATAATGCTTATCTGCTGTTCATAAAGTATGTTTAATCGCTGTTGCTGGTAAAGCAGGAAAAGTTATTTTTGTCTCAGTCCTAGAAGTGGGCAGATGACAGCGCTCAAACACAGGAGGGCTAGCAATGTTTTTGTCACTCTCCAGTCTCCAGCCACAAATCTCATTCTATCCTGCAACACAACACCTCAATCACTGCTTGACAGTGTGTACTCTACTCATATGTTATTTGCTTCCAGAAAAACTACTTTTTTCTATTTTATTCAAATAGTACACACTACAGTGTGCAATCTGACAGCGTTGTTCACAAAAATCAGTGCCTGTGTGTATTCTACGCATTTGTCATTGGATGAAAAAGTTTAAACCTTTTTATAATTTTTGGACAAATTGTGTGTTTTCATCGATATGGATCATGATCAGTCGACAGTAGAGCAGGAGCACCGACCAGCTGCTGGCATCAGTCATGATGATACTAGTCCTTTAACGTCATCTACTAAAGCTTATGCTCTTGAGCATAGGCTTTAGTAGAAGTCAAGGAAACTGAATCCAAAAGACAAGCTTTTACATTGGTAAAGCAGAAAACACCTCTAATAAAGGGAAAGTTTACTGTAGAAAACATAATTGCCAACATGCCATTGTACACACGCAGTGCCAAGGAAATATTAAGGTCTTCGCCTTTATTTATGAACGATAGTTCTGCAACTGTCAGTGAGGCATCTTCTTCTGCCTGTCATGATGATACAAGACCGTGTCATTCAGATTCTAGAAGAGGTGCCAAAAAATTACATGCGTAAAATTGGTGCTGGAAAAAAAAACAGTAAGGCAGTATAAAAAAAAAATGTGAGTTTGGAAAAGTCACAAGTCCCTGAGGAGAGTCTATCCACGAGTGTTATGTGTCAGCCTGACCTTTTTGATACTGTACTTATACCGAAGCCTCCTTTCACCTTTTCTGCAAATGTGTGGATAAGCAGCACAACTGTGGCTGGTAATATAGAAATTGAGGATACCACTTTGGATTTGCAACAGAATGAGGGGGATGTTTGTGTAGCTGACGATAGCGCTAATGAGGATGTTGATGATGTTGTGTAAGTCATGCACCAGTGGAAGCAGTTCTTGCCAGTGATAAGAAGAAAGCAATTATCATGCCTGGGCGTAAGACTAAAAATTCCACCTCTTATGTGTGGAATTATTTTTACCCAAATCCTGACGACAGTTGCGTAGCCATTTGTAGCGTTTTTAAAGCCACAGTCAGCAGAGGTAGGAACCTTAACCATCTACGAACCTCATCCATGTTATGCCATTTGTAACGAGTTCATGGCAAGCTTTTGGGAAACTTATACTAAAAAAAATAGCAACAAGTAGTCCAGCATCAGCTCACTCCCTTCTCTCAGCTAGATCCCAGCACCTGCAATCTACACTGCCAACCCCTTCATCATCAATATCCTCACTAGTTATCAGTTGGTCCTGCATCCAAGTTGCTAAGGCTAGATGACTCCTCCCCTATCCAGGATTCCTCTGAAGAGTGTTAGGCCCGCTGTTGCTGCTGCCGCTGCTGGCGGTGGATCTTCGTCCCCGAAGCATACCAAGAAGAAGACTACTAGTAGTTTATAACAGTTGACTGTTAAACAATCCTTTGCAAAAGAAAGCAAGTATGACAGCTGTCACCCAGTCATACAACGGATCACAGGCGCCATGGCGACTATGATAGTAATAGATCTGCGTAAACTATCAAAAATGTAAATAGTTTAAAACAGTTAATTGAGGTCCTGTGTCCCCGTTACCAAATTCCATCTCTACACCATTTTACTAGACAAGCAATTCTTCACCTGTACAGGAGGTTAGAAAAAAACTAATTATTGGTCTACAAAACGCAATTCTACCCACTGTACACTTAACCACAGATATGTGGACAAGCGGAGCTGGGCAAACTTAAGATTATATGAACAAAAAGCCATGACATTGGGAAAAGAGGAGGAATGTAGTTTAGTCCAGCGCAGTGGAGAGTACTTTCTGTATTGTGCAAGATGCTGAAACCATTCGAAGTAGTCACATGTGAAGTAAGTTCAGACACTGCAAGCTTAGCAATTCTGCTAAGTATGTTGGACTTGTAGATGAAGTACTTTATTCGCTTCGTCAGTATCCAAGAGTTATCAATATCTTGAAATTGTATCAGTACATTTTGGCAATTGTGCTTGATCCTAGATTCAAGAGCTAGGTCTATTCTTTATTTCCAACTGACCCAGATCTCAAGTGGTACAAGACACAACAACGTCTCCTCCTTTTGTTTCTTAGGCAACTGCTGCTAGTAAAATAACCTATCTGCATCACCACTGGGTCTCTTGGGAAAGCTGAGTCAGCACAACATTTTGACATCTGGTCTGGTCTAAAAGAATTGCCAAAAAATCGTGAAACCTCTGCTGTAACTCCACCTGATCCTACTATCAACATCCAAAGAATGGTGGAGGATTATTTTAATGACAGTGTACAAATAGACACGTCAGACAGTCCCTTTGCATCCTGGGAGGAATAAAAGGCAATTTGGAGACCCATCTACAAAATCACTTTGCAATATCTAAGCTGCCCACCCTCCAGTGTGTATTCAGAAAGAGTTTTCAGCACAGCTGGGAACCTTGTCAGCGATCAGCATAGGAGGCTACTTCCTAAAAATGTGGAACAGATGATGTTCATCAAAATGAACTACAAATTCCAAGAGGAAGGCCTTTACTGACAATTACATTAAATTACAGAGACATCTGTAATGGTGGATTCCAGCAGGGGTGAAGTAATATTGTGTCTGATGATTTACACACTGAGTGAGGATGAGGATGATGACAACAACATCTTGCCACTGTAGCGTTCATTGACAGCACTGTTAGCTTAGCTGCCTTAAGCCTATTGCTGTTTTGTGGGGGCCCAAACAAGCCAAGCACTTCAGCCACAAAATTGTTAGTCCTTGTCACTGAAGTGCTTGGTTTGTTAAACTGTACATGTCTTTTTTAACATATAGGTCGTTGGGCCCAAGGACAATTCAATCTGCACTGTTTTATATTTTGGCCTTGGTCTATCAGCTTGTGAAACAGTCAACAATTCAGGTGTCAACAGTATTATTAGGTCGCCTATTTACATGGTGGACAGTATGATTAGGTAGACTATTTAAATGTGGACAGTATTATTATAGGGCTAGGGTTATGGTTAAGGACAAGGACAGGGTTAGAGTTGGGATAATACCGTCTACATTTGAATTTTCATCTTAATAAATACTGTCTATATTTCAATTGTTGTTCTAAAAATACTGTTTATGTCATTATATTGTCGACTTTATAACCTTTTCTGCTGCCCATCACTCATATTATGTCAATCCAACATAAGGGTGGATGGGAGGTTCCGAAGGACAAATCCATCTTGCACAACTTTTCTTTTCTGCCACTGCTGTGTGACAATGTTTTATACATATGCTATAAACTGCCATGTGTTTGTGCCGTTAGCTCTGTTGCTTAATAACCAGCCAGGTGTTCAAAATTGACTGAAAATGACTGGAAATTAATGTTATTGAGGTTAACAATGAAGGAACAAAAAAGAGCCAAATTATGTGATTTTAGCATTTTTTTAATCAATTTTTGCAAAAAAAATACAGATCCAAAACACGGGGATCAGTGAACATCCCTAGCTGTAACAATTACTATGCCAGTGTGCGTGGTGATGATGATGAATATACGTAGTTGGGTCACAAGCAAATAGGTCAATCCAGGCAGCGATCAGGAGTGGTCTGGTCCCAGGCATGAGGCAAAATCAAGAATCAGACAATAGCAGAAATAGCACAGAAACAGGAGCACAGAGAAGCGAGCATGTAAATGCTGTAACCGGTAACATTATTATTTTGTTCAATGCACTCCCCTATTTCTATCATTTATTGATACCTAATATTTCTAATTTTTTTTAAGTTCATGTAAAGTCATAGGGGTTAAAAATGAATGTTGCTGTTTTTTTTGCTTGGTTTTCTTAGACTTGTTTTTATTTCTCTCCAAGGGACATAAAAAATATATTTTCATTTTTATAGCAATGTTTATTTCCTGCATTTGTGCTGTTTTTATTTTTATTGTAAGAGTAGACCTAGTAGTTCTCCTTCCTGCAGGAGAACTTCAATGATCATGTGACTGGATGTTGGGTATGTCTATTGAACGAAAAGAATAAGTGATATAAAAATATTTTATTAGGGCTATAACATTTTTAAAAGTATCTGCAGTCTTTGACACCCACCTACTATGTTACAGATCCACCAGATAAACCAATAAGGAAAATACTTCACAATATGTAGTTTGGTTTAATGTTTAGGATTTGTAGCTTTAGGGCTACTGGTGTGTTTTACGAAAATTTGTAATGCTGTTTAAACATATGTAAATGGGTGAGACACTAGAAACCAATGCCATGGATAACACTAGCTGAAATTTGACATTTGCCTGTTTTTCGGCATTCAAACTATTGTTCTTAGTGTCACACCTGTTTACATGTGTCAGGTTTACGGATTCATGGTGGTCTTTTTTTTTGCTTACTTTACTTTTTTTTCAAGCTGCCATTAAGAATTTAGTTTTTGAAGTGTTTTGTGATGCACCCTTTTTTTTATTTTTTACTGCATTTTGTTTGAGAAGGAGTGCAACATTATAACCCCACCCCTCTCCTAGATGCCAATGGGCTGCTTCTTACAGCCGTTTTGTCCCCAGGCTTCATAAACTGAAGCTGCGTGTACCATATTAGAGGAGTTGTGACTGGAAGAACCAATGAGCAATCTCTGACATTGCGGTTTCTTCTTGGTCCTCTGCTCACTCCATTTTAGATGGTAGTGCAGCTTTAGATATATACACGTTTTTAAACTCTAGACAATCAAAGAAGAGCATTTCCATTATTGTATACAGCAAAAAAAAGCTTTAGCTTCAGAGTAGATCACTATGATATAAGCAAGGGCTGAGATTGTATTGATTTAACAAGTACATATTACATTTTATCATATTCACCAGTCTGAAAAGATACCCTTTTGAATGCTTACATGTTTAGGGTTTACAATTTCATGATTCTTCTACGTTCTATTATGTTTGAAGGATTGATGTGATGATAATTGAAAACACCAACACATACTGCCTTTCTTTATTTGTATTTAATAGCTGTTATAATAAAATATTTTTACAGAGACCAAAAATGTCCAAGTTAGTGCAAACCTTTTTTACATGCACCCAGAAAGAAGGAAAAAGAGGGGGGATTTTCTGTACATGATGAGGAGTATTAGGGTAGAAGGGATATCTGTGGCATCTCATTGGAAAAAACATGCCACCTTTTTTTTTAACATGTGGGAGTTTTAACCCCTTGTGCAGTGTGTTTGGGGGGGGGTGGGATGATTTGGATGCTTTGCTGTCTTGCCCTGATCAGGATTGGGGATTTAAAGCCCCTTCAGTGCTGGATGATTTGGGCAGTTTTAGGAAAGGACAGAGGTGCTAAGCAGCTGGCAGTGTCCTTTTTGCTGCACCGTGCAAATGGGTGACTGTCCAGTCCAAGGCATTCAAACAGGCATGAGTTGAATGGGGTCTACCAAGAGCTTTCAGGGTTAGGATTTAAGGTGGTTGTTTCATAGAAAACTAATACCCATGCAGCACCATTGCACAGAATAAGACACTGGTATAGGAAGATTTTATGTACACAGCAGGTGGGGTGCAGGAAACTTTACTGGACAGGTCAGGGGGAGGGGAAGTGTCAACTGTACCCCTATTTTAGGGAAACAAGGTCTCTCAAACTGCTAAATCTTCCAACTGCCAGGGTGCTGTTAACTGCCCAGCAGATTAATGCAGGGCAAGAGTTAAGGCTCCCCAACAACTGTGCTTATGCGGTCCAGCAGGGAGAACATTAACACAATGGCACATATGAACGCAGCCCTTGGTGTGTGTATTTGTGTACACCTTACCCATGTCACTGCCAGAAAGGCACCAGTGAGCGTTAGGCAGAGCTTGGGGGGCACTGCTGGCAGTGACCTGGTTAAAAGTGTGTTTCAAAATGTATTTAAACTATTTACAGTCTGGGCCTGGGGTACAAGGCAGTGAAAAGGGTAATCTTGTTAGACAAGTGATGGAGTTATAAACAGACCCCCATCACCCTAGCTGCCCTCTTCAGGAGAACGAGTGTCAGATTTCAGCTTCACAAATTCTTTGGCCACCTCATCATTGTTGCGTTGTGACAAGATCCTCAAGATGGTCAGTCCCGTCTCATCCATATGAATGCGTCGGCCAAGGGGGAGCCAGCAGGCACAGCTACCTCTTTGTGCTAGATCTCGCAGCTGCATAACAGCTGTGCCCACTGTTCGATCTTCCCGTGCAAAACAGTAATCTTTCACACACACCTGCAGTTCATAGCACTCTGGGCCATTTTCACTGCCCAATGTGCTACAGGACATAAGAGAAAAAGGAAACAAGAGGTAAAAAAAGGACTGGTAATTCAAATCTAAATTTAAACAATGCATACAGCAATGATATACTGTAAACCATAGAAATGAATCATACAGGAATCTTCTTTTAGACTATCTACACTTGACTGTAAAAAGTTGGTATCTGATGTTAATAAACAAACTGAAAACAGATATATAAATATATATATATATATATATATATATATATATATATATATATATATATACACACACACACACATACACACACACACACACTTTTCTTTTGTAAATACCCACCCTGTGTGTCCATCTGGAGCTATGTCAGCAGAAAATCTGCATCATTTGTAATTTTGTAACATTTTTTTTTGTGACATGTACCTTTTATTTGGTATACCCTAGGATAACGTTTCAAATCAAGATTAGCTAGAGTGTGGTAAATGCCAGTAATGCATAAATTAAATTACAATTATAAGCTGCAAAAAAGCATTTAAAATATACGATTATCTCTTTATTCATGCAGTCAAACAAGGATTGGAACCTGCTGCTACAATTATGCTACAATCATGATTTGTCTGGAAAAATAATGCAATAATGGATAATATAATGCAGGCCTTTACAAATATTTTAGAATCTAGGAGCCAGCCTAAAACTTTAGGAGCAAAACTTTATTTGATATGATATCCACTAATAAATAGCAGACCCTTCACATAGCCCCAACTGTCTTTACACACAATTCACCCCTCTTATAGACATTGCACCCCCTTCAACCTTATCATAAACTTTCTCTCTCACTCTCTATCTCCAACTCCATCCTCTTCTTCATCTCACTCCTCTATTCCTACCTCAAGTACATTCTCTATACTCTATTTCATTCCTCAAACCCATTTGCACCTCTCCTCAGCATGATCACTGCCCACCTCATCATCCTCCTTCTATTAATAACCATGTCTCACATGTCTCCTTCATCACTATCGCCATACTGTCCCCCTCCTCATCACCTTGCACCATCATCTCTCCTTCATCATAAATCATGATAATTACCCCAATCACATAGTCATCATTAAGTCCCACAAACTCACAAAATCATTAACGCCTCCTTCCTGTCTCTTCACTAATCCCCAATCATTAACCCCTGCATCAATCACCTCCCTTTCAGTAACCAGCCATTTTATCATTAATTCCTTCCATCATTAACCGCATCCTTTACAATTATCCCCTCCCCCTCACTCACCACCACAATGATGCTTCTCCTCATTATACATCAGATCTCCTTTGAGTTTTTCCATACCCTGCTTAGACCGAATTCCCTCCATCGCACAATAAGACTTTACTCTAGTTTTCAAACCGTCAAGCGTTCTCTGAAAACCCACCTCTTCAGGCAAGTTTATAATATTCCTCAATCACGCTCTTAATCTCCCTAGCTTACCCTATTACCCTCCTCTACGCAGCTAACACAAGACAACAACCCTGTGACCAACATAGTGACTGATCATATAGCCCACTAAGCACTTTTACCTTTGCATTCTAGCTGGATCAATATGCAATATGATGTAGCACTTACCCTTGTACCCTTGTGTATCAAACTCCCATTGTCCCATAGATTGTAAGCTTGCAAGCAGGGCCCTCTTACCTCTCTGTCAGTATGTATTACCCTGTATTGTTTAATTACTGTTTGTTCCCAATTCTGGAATTTGCTGGCACTATATAAATAAATGTTGATGATGATGATTAATCACTGAGGAACTGGTCTCTAATATTTTCCCGTGAGCAAGTGAAAATTTATGTTATGAGCTGTGGCTAGCTCTCCTCTGCCCCCGGCGTCCCGGCCGTCACTTCCGGACGACCGTTGCTAGGGCAACGGCCAGACACCGCCGCGTCGCGGTGGGGAAATTAGCCAGGTGGGTGCGCATTAAATAATAATTCATTATCAGCCTCCTGGGGCTGCTTAGGTTAGGCTGGGCTGCTCTGCTTCCATTGCTCTGGGTATTTAAGGCAGGGAGGGCTAGGCCTCCCTGTCAGTTATAGCGTTTCCAGTCCTGTGCTGTAGCTGACCTGCTGTTGGACTCTTGTTTGCTTGATCTCCTCCTGTTGTGACCCTTGCCTGTACCTTGGACCTTACCTGTTTGCCTGTTGCCCTGACCTTTGGCTTCAATACTAGACCCTGCTGTTTCGCTTATGTGACCCTGATCTGAGCTTGGCTACTGATTTGCCTGTCTGCACCAGACTCCTGACCTCGGCCTGTCTCTGACCACCCGCTCCAGTCTAGGCTAGCGTCTCCGGTTCCATCTGTGCTGCAGCCATCATTAATGAGCTTTTACTACACTAGGCTTAAGACCTGTGGGCATCCAAGTACCTGTGAGCACATAAAGCTCTATGGGAAAGGCATCTAAAGGTGAAGACCTCAACACTATCCGTTCTAAAAGCTCATCTTGGTGGTTGCGGGCCCTAACATTATAATCGGCCAGTGAATTCACTGGAGAGGATTATTCATGGATGATAACGGGACAAATCCCTCTCCAGCCCAAGTCTTGGTAGGAGAGATCCAAACGTTGTCACAGATGGTCCAAGGACTATCGCATTGTTTATCTGCACAAGAGGAAGCCTCCAGGACTTGGTAAACCAGGCAAGCTCCCCTGGCACCTGCTGTAGAACCCAAGTTTAACCTGCCAGACTGATTCATTGGAGAGAGCTATATTCCGCAATTTTAAAGAAAGTTGTAAGCTCTATTTTCAGTTAATACCCTGTTCTTCGGGTTCGGAACAGCAAAGGTTATTATAATATCCCTCCTTCAAGGTAACCCCCCAGCTGGATCAAGGAGAGGAAGGCGGAAAAGGAGGTACCTTCCTGTTCATTATCTGCGTTTGTTCCTGCATGATTGTACATAGAAGAGCCTATGCAACTGGGAGCTTATCGTCTTTCTGCAGAAGAAAAATACAGGAGACAGACCCAAGGTCTTTGTCTCTTTTGTGGCATCAAAGGAAATTTTTCCCATTCCTGTCCCAATAAGTCGGGAAAAGAGTTGACCTAGGGTCTAAGGAGGAGGTTCACCTAGGTCTGCAGATCATCCCCTTCAAAAATGCAGTTTTGGTTCCTGCACATACCACTTACGGTGCTCGTTCCTTTGATATTTTGGCCTTTATAGATAGTGGAGCCGCTGGTAACTTTCTGGACATTGGATTTGCCAATTTTCCTGGGATTCCTTTCAAGAGTATCAGTACTGCTATTACTGTATGTGGCTTAGATGGAGGGCCACTCCCAGGTGGCAAGGTCTTGTGTGAAACACCCCCACTACAGTTGACAGTGGGAATCCTTCACCTCATCAATTGCCCGTTTCTGACAATTGCACGTAATACTGGGTCATCCCTGGCTTCGCCTTAATAACCCTGCAATAGATTGGGTTTAAGGGGAAAAAGTTTCTTATGTTCTCAGACTTGTTTGAGTTTGCCCCTTCGGATTCTGCAGCCTTCTTCCGAACTACTTCCTCCTCAGTACCGTGAATTCTGGGATGTATTCTCTAAAAAAGCGTCTGACACTTTGCCTCCACATCGTGATTTTGACTGTGCCATCGAGTTAATTCCGGGTGCTAAATTACCTAAAGAAAGGCTGTATTCACTCTCTGGTCCTGAGACTAAGGCCATGCAGGAATATGTCGAGGAAAATTTGCAAAAAAGGTTTTATTAAGCCTTCAAAATCTCCAGTGGGAGCCGGATATTTATTTTCTTCTAAGAAGGATGGTGGGCTACGTCCTTGTATCGATTTCAGAGGTCTTCATAAGATTACTATAAAAAACACCTATCCACTCCCTTTCATCTCGGTCCTCTTTGACCAACTTAAAAGGTGCTACCATCTTCCCCAAAATTGATCTACACGGGGCATACAATCTTATCCGCATCAGAGAAGGAGATGAGTGGAAGACAGCTTTCAATACCCATTCCGGTTACTACGAGTATCTATTATCAATGGACCCAAGTAAAGTTCAGGCTATTTTTGATTGTGTGCGCCCCATTAATCTAAATTCTGTCCAAAGGTTCCTGGGTTTTGCCAATTAATACCGAAGGTTTATCAGAGGATTTTCTGATTTAGTGGCTCCCAGTGTTGCCCCTACCCGGAAGGGAGCAGATCCTGGTAATTGGTCCACAGAGGCTATCAATTCCTTTGAAGCTCTAAAGAAAAGCATTTATCTCCACTCCTGTCCTAAAACATCCTAACCCTGAGTTGCCTTTCGTCCTGGAGGTTGATGCTTGTCACTCACCGGACTGTTAGTGCCTCTAGGTTGGGACATGGGTCTCTCTCGCTCCTGCCGGCGCTTCTCCTGAGCCGCGGCTGTCCGCCATCTTGACTATGATTGCGCATGTGCAGAAACCCTGAACTGTTAATACCTCGCCTCTAGTCTCATTGGTTAATTAATCACCTCTCAGTACTTAAGGCACCTGTTGCCCTATTACCTTTGCCTGTTCTTGGTTCTCATTCCTTGAGACTCTGAGGTGTTTCCTGTTTCTGCTCGTGTTATCCGTTTGCTCTGGACAAGTCTCCTCTCCACATCGGTAGTAGAACTTACCCGCTGCAGACAACTCTCGCTACCTCCGTTACCTGCCTGCTTCTGGACAAGTCTCCTCTCCACATCGGTAGTAGAACTTGCCCGCTGCAGACTACTCTCACTACCTCCGTTACCTGCCTGCTTCTGGACAAGTCTTCTCTCCACATCGGTAGTAGAACTTACCCGCTGCAGACTACTCTCGCTACCTCCGTTACCTGCCTGCTTCTGGACAAGTCTCCTCTCCACATCGGTAGAACTTACCCGCTGCAGACTACTCTCGCTACCTCCATTACCTGCCTGCTCCTGGACAAGTCTTCCCTTCACATCAGTGGTACAACTTGCCTATTGCAGACCACTCACGTTACTCCGTTCCACGCCTGCACCTGGACAAGTCTTCCCTTCACATCAGTGGTACAACTTGCCTATTGCAGACCACTCACGTTACTCCGTTCCACGCCTGCACCTGGACAAGTCTTCTCTACACATCAGTGGTAAAACTTGCCAATTGCAGACCACTCACGCTATTCTGTTACACACCTGTGCTGGACAAGTCTTCTCTACATATCCGTGTTGAAACTTACCAGCTGTAGACCATTCATGTTTCCTTGTGATATAGCTACTACTCTGTATGGTACCTATTAGCTGGACTAAAGTCTACAAGTGCCTCTGTATTGTAGCTGCAAGTCGCTGACTCTTCTACTATATTGTTGCCTTAGTCTTTGGCGTCATTGGCTGGAAGGAGCCAGCAATGTCATCTCAGTTATCACTGACCATAAGAACCTCCAGTACATTGAGTCTGCAAATTGGCTGAATCCTAGGCAAGCATGCTGGTCATTGTTCTTTACCTGCTTCGTTTCGTTATCACAAAGAATATCAAGGCAGATGGATTATCTAGAAGCTTTGTCTCTCATCATGCACCAGTTCCAAAACCACTGCCTATAATACCATCTTCTGTTATTCACACAGGGTTAACCCAGGACTTAGGTATAACCCTTTGCAGATTTCAAAAGTTCGCTCCTTCTGAGAACCCGCAACAGCTTATTTGTGCCAGTGCACCTTCGAAAGGCTGTCTCATGTTCTCTTTGGTGGCCCACCATGTCTTCAGATGTTTGAGACTTCGTTACGTCCTGTGAAATTTGTGCTAAAAACAAAACCTCTAGGAACCGCCCTTCAGGTCAACTTATATCATTTTCTGTCCCTAGAAGACCTTGAACACACCTGTCTATGGATTTTATTTTGGATCTCCCATCTTCAGCAGGCCCCAACACTATCTGGGTAGTGGTTGACCGCTTTAGTAAAATTTCTCACTTCATTCCGTTACCCAGATGTCCTAGTGCTCAGAGTCTAGCGTCATGGCCTACCTTTAGACATTGTCTCTGATCGCGGTTCTCAGTTTATTGCCCAATTCTGGAGGTCTTTTTGTGCAATCCTCGGAACATCAGCCTTTCTTCAGCATACCATCCACAATTCAATGGACAAACTGAAAGGGTTAATCAGTCCCTGGAGCAATTTCACAACAACTGGTCGGCTCTAGTACCATGGGTGGAGCTTGCATACAACAATTCCTGCCATTCCTCCACTCATACCTCTCCATTTTATTGTAATCTTGGTTTCCACCCTAGGTCTAACTCTTTGGCTTCCCTTAACTCTTCTGATCTCCCAGGCATATGCTCTACGGCTTCTAGCCTGAGAAGTATCGGGAGGAAAGTTCAATCTCCCTTAAAGCGAGCCTCGTTTCAGTCCAAAAGGTTTGCAGATCAACACCGTAGAGTCTGCTCTTTCAAAGTAGGTCAGAATGTCTGGCTCTCCACCCGCAATATTAGGCTGAAATAACCCTGTAGAAAACTCGGACCTAGATTCATTGGCCTCTTTACCATCATTAAGCAAGTTAATCCTGTGGCCTTCAGATTAAAGCTTCCCTGCTCTTTGAAAATTCCCAACACTTTTCATTGCTCTTTGCTCAAACCTGTCATTTATTCCAGTAAATTTACACGTCTTCAGCTTCAGAGGCCACACTCGGTTAATGTGGAAGGACTCTGGGAATTTTTGATAGAAAGAATGCTTGATTCAAAGAGAGTCCAGGAACAGATTCACTTTTTGGTCCAGTGTAAGGGCGGTGGTTTGGAGGAACGTGCCTGGGTTCCACAGAGACGTCTTCATGCTGATAGAATTATTAAAGAGTTCTTCAACAATTCCCCAGGGTGTCAGGGTTTCTTAACCCTCCTCAAGGGAGGGTACTGTTACGAGCCGCTGCGCTGTCCATACCTGCCTCGGCTTGCTCTCCTCTGCCCCCGGCATCCCGGCTTCTGGCCGACCATTGCTAGGGCAACGGCCAGACATCGCCACTTCCCGGCGGGGAAATTAGCCGGGTACGTGTGCATTAAATAATAATTCATTATCATACACAGAAAAAGGAGTTGCGCTCAACTCCCAATGGTTGCAAGGGCTGCAATAGAACTAGGGATCCCTCCCTATAGATACAAATAGACCAAGATTCTATGCGCTCATTGACTTTCAAATATTCCTAATTAAGTGTAGTGTAGTCCTGACCTGCTTGAATGGTATCTAGACAGGGGTTGGCACAAACCTCAAACCTCTATTTAACTGTTGTATGTATGTGTATATATATATATATATATATATATATATATATATATATATATATATGAGGTATTAACCCTTCAGTGTAAAACAGTTCAACATTTTATTAAAACCTATTGCGCACACAGAAAACCTTAAAATGATATAAACCTAAAAATCACTGTCATACATCTGACAGATTGTGAATGAATAAATTATCAAAATTAGCATATAAAAGGAATTTGCATATAACCTGAATTAATATAAAACCATATATCGGTACAATAAACCATATATCAAGTATTAAACAATCATCAGCCAACCAGTCCTTGTAATATGGGTGATCCTGGTTTATATATGTATCCTGTATCCTTCTCTTTTGGAATGTCTACTGATAAAATCTACATATTATCTGATTTATTAACACATTTTGTATCATTGTATATGTATCCTATTCATTGTGACACCTATTAATAAGATTCATATGCTATCAAGTATATATTGTCTTTACCACATTCTGAATCTATTTGAATAGTCCACACATTGTGTTACTTATACCATCTACATTGACAAATTTATTAAGAAAGAACCATATCAGGTATTCCAAGTGCTATAAATAAACATTGATGAATAATGCCCCTATTTCCCTTGAAAAAGTCTCCGGACGAAACGCAGTGGAACTCCACCCACTTCTATCCTATAGGCCACAGACGCGTGAGTACGTGTGCGTTCCACGGTGGAACGCACGCGTCCCACTAAGGAAGTAGCGGAGCTCTCCTCGGATTTCACAGATCATCTGGAGCTGTGATACTAACTACTAATCGCAAGTACATTATCACCTAAGCGAGACTGATCCCTTTAATAAGGCTCCATACGTTTTATTGGATTCACGATGTTTACATCCTGGTCTGCATTTTGTTGAGGTTATTCATACACTGAACATTTTTCTACCTCGGATTCAGTTTTCTTTCTGCACTCTTCATCAACTACATGAGCAATACTACTTATATGGATAAACAATTTTGATGTGGTTGTGACTTCAGTAGGTTCATCAATTATTCATCATCAATTCGTGTGGATCCCCCACATTGCAAGGACTGGTTGGCTGATAATTGTTTAATACTTGATATATGGTTTATTGTAACAATATATGGTTTTATAGTAATATAATTCAGGTTATATGCAAATTCCTTTTATATGCTAATTTTGTCAATTTATTCATTCACAATCTGTCAGATTTATGACTAGAGTGGTGATTTTTAGGTTTATATCATTTTAAGGTTTTCTGTGTGCGCAATATGTTTTAATAAAATGTTGAACTGTTTTACACTGGCGGGTTAATACCTCATTTATATATATATATATATATATATATATATATATATATATATATATATATATATATATATATATATATATAGATATATATATATATACAACAGTTTAATAGAGGTTTGAGGGTGTTGTGCCAACCCCTGTCTAGATACCATTCAAGCAGGTCAGGACTACACTACACTTAATTAGGAATATTTGAAAGTCAATGAGCGCATAGAATCTTGGTCTATTAATAATTCATTGTCAGCCTCTGTGGCTGATTAGGTTAGGCTGGGCTGCTCTGCTCCCATTGGCTGCGCTGGGTATTTAAGGCAGGGAGGATTGGGCCTCCCTGCCAGTTATAGTGTTTTCAGTCCTGTGCTGTTGCTGACCTGCTGTTGGACTTGTTTGCCTGATCTCCTGTTGTGACCCTTGTCTGTACCTTGGACCTTGCCTATTTGCCTGTTGGCCTGACCTTTTGACTTGAATACTGGACCCCGCTGTTTCGCTTGTGACCCTGACCTCGGCTTGGATACTGATTTTGCCTGTCTGCTACGGACCCCTGACCTTGGCCTGTGTCTGACCACCCACTCCAGTCTGGGCTAGCGCCTCCAATTCCATCTGCGCTGCAGCCATCATTGATGAGCTTTTACTACACTGAGCTTAAGACCTGTGGGCATCCAAGTACCTGTGAGGACATAAAGCTCTACGGGAAAGACGGCTGCTAAAGACCTGAACACTATCCGTTCTAAAAGCTCATCTTGGTGGTCACAGGCCCTAACAATTTAGCACTCCAGAATGCCAGAACGAATGGCATACTGGGGTGTCAATTAGATGATGGTGCCAGGAGTGAAAGCCTTATACACCAAGCCCTCTCGTCCAAATGCGTTGTGACACTGCAATGCTCAAAGGAGAAGAAAAGATGTCAATTAGATGATGGTGCCAGGAGTGAAAGCCTTATACGCCAAGCCTTCTCGTCCAAATGCGTTGTGACACAGCAATGCTCAAAGGAGAAGGAAAGATATCTGGATTAACACAGGGCGCAGTTCCTATGCATGTGTCACACAGCGGTCATTCGGCTTCCATAACCGAAGACCGACACGCTCACCTGTTCCTCACTGATTCATGCTTCGGCTGCTGGCGTCCTGACCCTGGTTCTGCGCATGCGCAGACTCTATCTGTTATGTCTTTTGCATGTTCCTCATTGGCTAATCGGTCTGGCTCCAAACTTTAAAAGGCACTTCCCCCTTCTCCTCAGTGCCTGTTGATTGAGTTACCTGCCTGGTCAGATTTACCATCTGGTTTCCTGTGTGATCTACTTGGATCTTCAGCGCTCCACCTGTCTCCGCTGTGCTACTGGCTATACAGCTCACACTTCACTTGTCTTAGCTGTGCCGCTGGCTAAGAGCTTATGCTCCATCTCTCTCTACGGTGCTGCTGGCTATACAGCTCACGCTTCTCCTGTCTCTGTTGTGCCGCTGGCTAAGAGCTCATGCTCCATCTCTCTCCATTGTGCCGCTGGCTAAAAGAGCTTACGCTCCACCTGTCTCCATTGTGCCGCTGGCTAAAAGAGCTTACGCTCCACCTGTCTCTACTGTGTCACTGGCTGAAGAGCTTGCGCTCCATCTATCTCCACTGTGCCACCGGCTGAAGAGCTTACGCGCCATCTGAATCCACTGTCCCACTGACTACTGGCCTTGTGCTTCATCTCCTCTGCAGCATCTTGTTCCTCTTATCCAACTTACTCCCCTAAAGGGTCTTGCCTGACACACTTGGAAAGGGCCGCGACCTGCGGACGGATGCAACTAAGTCCAAACCACCTTGCGGTGGTCCCTGGTGAAAACTGTCCGTTCGTTAGACTCTGCGTCTTGCTAGGAGTAGTGTCAAGTTGGGCAGATCAAAGAATCCAATTTACCAAACCGTGACAGCATGGAGTTTTAGGCGCAAAGGTATTTATCAAAGCCTGATATAATGATTATGAACTGTATTATTTATTGGTTATTGCATCTTTTAAAGTGTGTAACAGTGGACTACAACAATGTATTACAATTATTTCAGAAATAACCCACTTACTGATGTGGTACATGCTTAAAAAGCTTAAACTACTGTAATGACTTCCTGATAACCAATGACATACAGGGTTTAAAAACAAATGACACGCTTGTTACATTTAACATTTAGTATGAATCCTTGGTTCCACATTGGTATTTCTTTTCTGGGAATTGTGTAGCAATGCGAATGAACTGTGGCTAGCAATACCTATTTATAAATCCATGGTCTTTTTCACATGAAGTATTATATGGAGTCTCCATTTAAGTTACATGGTACACTCCAAATACTGTCAAGTGACTTTACTATGTGAGCAAGTACTTAAGGCTAAATCTGTGTGCAGCAGTTTAGATTTAGTGATGTATATTAGAGACATAATAAAGGTAATCTAGGGTTTATGCACATTCAACTCCAGTAGCATGTGTAAAAGAGATATTGTGCATTGCTATGTGGGTTGATTACTAAGAAATGTGTGTGAGTGCATGTTTTGTGAGTAAACAATATTTTAACCGTTATTTTTATGTGTAACTCACAATTGGAAGCTCTCATTGTATTTTGGGACCCAGCTGTTGTTCTTGGATTTTGTGGTAAATTTTCTCTTTTTGTCACTCAGATTTGGACCAATCATGTTAACCTCAATGAAGGGACGGAAAATCCCTGAGGTCTGCCACTTAAGATCATTTGCCGCAACAACTTGAGGAAGAAAAGAAACAAGAAATTAAAGTACAGCCTACACTTGAATATGAAATAGAACTAGCCATTAAATCATAAAAAAGTATTCTCGAACTGGAGAGAGTACAGAAGAGAGCAATTATCTCCATTTAAAAGAGATGTCCACCTGTGATGGACTTTTTACATCTGACATGGGCTCTGTACACACCTTGAAAACAATATTGTTTTACCTCAGCTACAGTCACCTGCATCTACCACAAGGTGGACACAACTAGAACAGCACTATAGAAATAATTAATCTCCATTATAAATGTGGTCTCGACAGGTACTACCAGAGGGGAAGGGGGCTAAAGGGGAAATTTCCCCGGGCCTCCGACTGGCAGTGGGTCTCAAAATTTTCTAACTTATTGATTTTGTGTTCTGCTTTTTTTTAATATATTTATCCATTTGCTAATTTGGCAATTTACAAGTAATAAAAGTTTAAATCTAGCGCCTAAACATGTTAATTGGTTACATCGACAGTGGTGCAAGTGCTTATTGCTCTCTGTGCATAATGCAGCTATCCAATCACATGAGAACGTCACTTGTCCTTTAGATTTGCGGGGTGAGTGACTCAAAACTTCTCAAGGGAATAGTTTGTTTGTAATTAGGAAACTGGACTGGACTGTTTGATGTTTAACATTTACTCAAGGAATTGCAGAATTGGCGTGTTAAAAAGTTGATGAAGTGACCTTGTCTATCATTACAATGCTCATGCTTGTATAGATTCAATAGGTTTTGTTTATCTAAAGTACAAAAACATAGGGTAATAAAGTCTTGACATATATAGCATAAACACATTAAGAGCATGCAAGTCCCAATGATAAAAACACTGATGCATAAAACACGAAGGTGTAATAAAGTACATAAGTCCTATGTACTCATAGCAGAGAGTCTCTATCACAGCGCATGTAATGGAGGGTATAGATGGTAATCCCGGGTAGATTCACCTCCTACTGCTGCAGACAAATTGGTACTTGATGACAAACAAAAACACCTGCTTATTTAATGCGTTTCGATTCCCGACTGGAATCTTTATCAAGGTAGCGGGTTATGAAAAGTAGAAGTCTATATAAAGAGTTCCGTGAATAATTATCAGAAGTACATTCCGCATTGAAGACGAGACTTGTAGCGCACTCCATAGCGCATGTGCAGTTAGTCCAGATAGAGAAATTCCACATTAAAAACGAAGCTTGTAGCGCACTTCATGGCGCATGCGCACTCAGTCTAGATAGAGACTAGGGGCTAGATTTACTAAGCTGCGGGTTTGAAAAAGTGGGGATGTTGCCTATAGCAACCAATTAGATTCTAGCTTTCATTTATTTAGTACTTTCTACAAAATGACAGCTAGAATCTGATTGGTTGCTATAGGCAACATCCCCACTTTTTCAAACCCCGCAGCTTAGTAAATCTAGCCCTAGGTGTAATGCGGAAATGGACCCAATCAGATTTTGAAACTCAAAACCACTGCAGGTATCCATCCAGAGAACATACAGTCTAGATCCACCCATAACATAAAATGAAATATAATAATCAGCTACATATAACAAATAGCACTACTATAACAAAAATGAAAATTAGGAACTAAAGTTTTTAATTGGTGGATCCATTGCATTTTAGCCTTTGCCAATCATTGAAGTGTATTATTATATCTCCAATTACACTCAATTCTTTCAGTTCTCCAAAAACCTTTTATGTTGCTAGGGAGGCAGCCATGTACTTTCTTGAAATGTTCAGACAAAGTGTGGGACTCCAAACCCTTCCGAATATTATAACTGTGCTCCCTCATTCTCACTTTGAGAGGCCGAGTAGTTCTACCAACATATAATTTATTGCAGGTACATTCAATAGCATAGACAATATTGATCATATTGCAGGTAATAAATTGTTTGATACAGTACGATTGATTCTTGACAATTAATTTGTCAATTTTACTCAACTCAGAAACAGTATTCCTACACATCATGCACATACCACATTTATAGAAACCTATACTCTTTATAGATGGTTTAACTATATCAAAAGTGACACTCCTAGCTATCTGGTCCTTAATGCTGGGAGCTTTCCTATATATGAAAGATGGTTTACTCAGAAGAACGGTTCCAAGGATCGTGTCTTTTTTCAAAATGTTGCATTGCTTTCAGAAGATATTCTCTACTTTTTTTATGGGCCACATTATATTGTGACAAGAATGACCATTCATGTGTTCCTGAATATGCAGATTCTAACTTTCTGCCCTGTGTGATAAGATCTAATCTTTTTGTTTTCTTTAATTCTTCCTCAGCTTTCTCTAATAGTTCTTTACTGTACCCTCTCTTAATGAAGTTATATTTCATATCACTCAACTGATTGTTCAATATTTGTTCATCTGTACAGTTTATTTTTAGGTGTTTCATTTGGCCCATAGGTATGTTAGAGAGCCAATTAGCATGACGATGACTGTTAAAATGTACATAGCTCGCTTTATCTGTCGGTTTCTTATATAGATGTGGTATGTACATGATGCGTAGGAATACTGTTTCTGAGTTGAGTAAAATTGACAAATTAATTTGTCAAGAATCAATCATACTGTATCAAACAATTTATTACCTGCAATATGATCAATATTGTCTATGCTATTGAATGTTGAAAGAACTACTCGACCTCTCAAACTGAGAATGAAGGAGCACATTTATAATGTTCGGAAGGATTTGGAGTCCCACACTTTGAACATTTCAAGAAAGTACATGGCTGTAATCCAAGGAACATAAAAGGTTTTTGGGAATTGAAAGAATTGAGAGTAATTGGAGATGTAATAATACACTTCAAAGATTGGCAGAAGCTGAGATGTGCTGGATCCACCAATTAAAAACTTTAGTTCCTAGTGGTCTTAACACGGACTTTGAATTGAAATGGTTCTTATAAACCTAATTTTCATTTGTGTTATAGTAGAGCTATTAGTTATATGTGGCTGATTATTACATTTAATTTTATGTTATCAGTGGATCTGGACTGTATGTTCTCTGGATGGATACCTGCAATGGTTCTAAATTTCAAAATCTGATTGGGTCCCTTTCCGCATTACACCTAGTCTCTATCTGGACTGAATGCGCATGCGCCATGAAGTGCGCTACAAGCCTCTATTTTTAATGTGGAATTTCTCTGGACTGACTGCACATGCTCTATGGAGTGCGCTCCAAGTCTCGTCTTCAATGCAGAATGTAATTCTGATAATCATTCACGGAACTCTTTATATAGACTTCTACTTTTCAAAACCCGCTACCTTGATAAAGATTCCAGTCTAAACGTATTAGATAAGCAGGTGTATTTGTTTGTCATCACGTACCAGTTTGTCTGCAGCAGTAGGAGGTGAATCTACCCGGGATTACCATCTATACCCATCTATACCCACTGTTACATGAGGTGTGATAGAGACTCTCTGGTATGAGTACATAGGACTAATGTACTTTATTACACCTTTGTGTTTTATGTATCAGTGTTTTTATCATTTTATTAAAACGGAATCACACTAGAGATATTCTGTTTCTTTCCTATATGCTTGCTGAGAGTGGCAGAGTATTTGGAGAACAAGAAATTCGCAAACAGTATTCAGCTCTGTTGTTTTATGTGCCATATATCCTCAGCGTTTTTGTCAGCACATTTTCTAAGGGGTTTATTCTGTGTGAACTTTACACTTAAGAGGTTTTATATACTTTCTTGCACCCTGGAAGGAGGGTCTACTTTTCCTTTGGGATTTGCATGCTCTTAATGAGTTTATGCTATATTTGTCAAGACTTTATTAACCTATGTTTTTGTACTTTTGAGTTTACTCCATAGTGTCACATGATATGATAGATCTTTTCATCTATGTTTTGAGGAATTACCTCGGTCCAATTGCTACTGGGGATAATTAGCGCTGAAGGTACACTTCTTTTCATATATATTTGACCCAATAGGAATTTGGTAGTTTTCCTGAGTGTACCTAGGCTGCATGTTTCTTCACATTAGTGCCAGTCTCTGTCATTTTTGTTTTTTTTCATTGCCAGATTTTGTTTTTATTAATACATTTTAAATATCACTTAAGTGAACAACTGAACGCTTTTAAAGGTAAATAGCATAAATTAGGTAACAGGGCCGTAACTAGGGACGTGCAGCTGCTGCATGGAGTGCGAAAATGGCGGTCACCGCAATGTCCATTTGCCAGGCATCCGGTACAATGTATTTATAAGAGGTGCGTCTGGCTCATTTTTTGCAGTCTTCTTCCGGCTCCCACAGGGCTGTCAGAACTTCAGGAGAGGAGAGGGAGGGAGAATGGGAGAGTGATGTCTGAATATGGGGGCGTGACTACATGGACTGAGCACAGCTGTCATACTCACAGGGAGGAGAAGCTGCAGCCAGAAAGACTCTATTTTCCATATGGTTGTGTGTGTGTTTGGGTAGAAATAGGGTAGTGTGAGAAATGATTTGGGATGCTGGAAAAGGTCAAAGGCATGAGTGGAGCAATTTGAGGTGCGAGGGGAACAGGGCCGTCTTTCCGACTGGGCACGATGGGGGCCCAGCGGACATGGGGGCCCGACCGTGCACGCATTTGATGGGCCCGTCGAAACCTTTTGTCAGCCACAATATAAGAACTGGAGTCCCAGCACCAGATTATGTGGTTCAGCGGCTCCCAGTCATTTTGAAGCGGTGGGAAGAGAAACAGGTAGTATTCCTCACTGTTTGCTTAAGGTGAAGAGGAAGTGGAGTTTAAGAGGGAGAAGACTGGAATGATAAGTCTACCGACTATAGGTCATAATAACATATTTCTTTGGGGATAACAATGGCTGATTTATAAAGTATCATAGAGCAAAAACACAAGGGAATCAATACTGTAGATTGTACAGACAGGTGCATATGACATTGAAGGGGTGTTTTAAAAGATGAAAAGGGGGTTGGAGCTGCCAATGTGATAGATGCAATAAATTCACAAATATTATAACTCTCCTAATACATCACTTTATACATACAATGTACTGAGGCTAGTTCCAGCTCTTATTAGTAAACATTGTAGTACTTACGGTTCCCCATTTAAGTCATATTTTCTGATACAGAGCTTCTTACCATTTCAATCAAAAAGTGAGGTGCCATGCATTCCATAATCGCTGGATTTACAAATGGAGCTTACTGAGCTTATACATATGAACGCTGTATTGTTGGGTCTCTAGTGGATGAGTTGGATGTGTGCTATTGAACTTAAACCCACTATTTAATCCCTACATTTTTTTAATACATTATTAATAGAGTGTATTTAACAGTTACCTGCAGGCCAAACTATTCTCCAGTTTACATTCAAATTATGGTTAAAAAAACATAAATGTAATCTATATTCTGCAATTCTTACTCTATCTATTTCAACTTTTCCTTTGGTTCCCGTAGAACCCTAGTTTTACATCATGTTGAGTTATTTTATATTCATTACCTTTCACACTGATCTTGTGCTCTCCCGTTCCTGGGTGGGTGAACAGTTCTACATGGATAGAAACTTCCCCAACTGAATCATCCACACCAGATCCTAATGAGAAGAAAAAATGTGATAATTCGCCAGATCCATATAACACAATTGTTCCTGAGTATAACTGCTGGCAGGGTTTGGCCTCCAAGGATTTAAGACCTTTTTGTAACTTCCTGATATATTATGTAAAATTAAAGTTCTTGTTATTTTTTTACTCCTGCCAGCAGTCATGCAGTTGGGGTTTATTGAGTGAGAAATTGGGTTACTAATTTACTTGTAACTCAAGTCCACCACTTTATGTTTTTGAGACTCTATGGGGCAGCTGCAGTATCTCCATGCTCTTCCAGTGCAACATGCAACTTAGTGCTATTCAATTTGGTGTTAAATTAAAATTATGTATTAGGATCACCCACCCCAACCTCTCACAGCAAACAATTATTTAAAATTATTTCTTTTAATACACTCCCTAAATCCCATCATAGACTCCTTTTTTTTGAATGTCTAATCATTTACTAAACATAAATACCATAATTCTAGCTCCACTATAGGCAAATAAACAAATGTAATAAACCATAAACTTGCATGTTTTTACTTATAATGGACTGGACATTATGATGCATTGCATGCTTTGACAGGCAAAAGGTCATCTTGCTGAGTCTCACTTGCTGAGTCTCACATTCAATTCGGCAATAGGACCCCAAGAGCGTGCCATGATGTGTTACTGACAGAAAAGGAGTTAATACTTCAGTCCCACTTATGCAGGTCAACCAATTGACAGAAATTGGCTAATGCAGCACTGGCATTTATATGGTCACATTTGTCTCTTAATCTGAAGCAGCTATTTTCATGACCTACTTTAAATTCCCAGTAATTTTGAACTGGTTTACACAGAGAGATCAACAAAATGTAGCCTCATTCTATAGTCCATCACTGAATAAAAGCTGCTTTGCAATTTAGAGAACCTACAAAACATAGGTAGTGAATAAATAAAAGGGAGGCTGCTCAGCAGCTTGACGTTAAAAACATAAACACCCACAAATAGTGCATGGAAGGAAAGATTGTTGATTAAAACAATGTTTTTAAAACAGCATGTTGTCTTTACTGACAAGTGGGACTGGAGTTTCTACATGCTCCCCTCTGTACTCCTCATCAGCCAGAAAATAAGCTCTAGCTGGTAGTGGAAAGGAGAAAAATGCCCTTTTGGCACGGCTGAATAGGACATGCTTCCAAAGGCTATTGCGCCATTGACATACCCTTTTCTGGATAAGTCTCTTCTGAAAGAGTAAACCTAATACCTTTACCACCATGGACTGTAGATAAAGGAGAGGAAGAAAGCAAGAGATTGAAGAGGTGTCAGGAAGGAGGTGCAGAGTAGGGGGAAGAGAGGAGAATAAAAGTGATTTATATACTCTGCACATATTAATCTGGATTCTAATATTTAACCATCCTGCATGAATCTATTCCAGTATGGTCATGGTACATAACAAGCTTTGATTTGTCTCATTTATGTATGACAACATTTTAGCTTACTTAGATGCACACAACACAGATATCATTCTGTACATATAATAATGCCACAGTTCCTATAGTGCACCTGGGTGGATTTTAATGTTGTGCACTCTTTCTAGTCTGCTCATCCAATTGACTGTCAATACTTTTTTTGCTTTTTACACACAAGTCTGTGTTTCTTCAATATTAATGAAAGACAAATAGACTGGAGATCATTTACGAGGGCACCTGAGATGAACTGCACAATACCTTGGTTTTACCTACTCTGTACTTTGCTAGAAATTCCTCCCCTTCACCCGACTTCTCCCCACTGTCTCTGTAAACTTCCACTCCTCCACAAACGTATGCACAATAGCAGGGAATGCCTTGTGCATATCAAGGAGCAGGGCAGGTCCAAAGCTGAATTTGCGCCGCAGAGCTGCCATTTTGCACATCGTAAATGACCTCCACCGTGTTTACAGAATATTCCTGCCGAGCAAAGAAGTTTTTAATACAGGTCTTGTTAAAGTCAAGCTACATGGATAATTGAGACGGCTGAAGGTAGTTTATATGACTATTGTACTATTGTTTTGTAGAAAATTTCCTGTAATGCAATAAATCATGCAGATTAATTCTACAAATTTTTCCCCTAAAAACAAACAGAACAGCTTACTGTACACCATATTTATTCTACTGTCAAGCAGCATGCTGCTGAAGCCATTTGTCCGACTGCATTCAACACATAATATAGCATAATGTGAACAGATTAAAACCTGTTTAGCACCAGGGATGAAAGGTACCAAGTATGTAACGGTAGATTAGTTCATCTATGTGTGTGTGAGGGGAATGACTTAAAGCGGTCTTAGCGCAGAAAAGCCCCTCACAGTTTGATTGTGAGAGGATCTCCTGAGCACTTTTTTACAGGGAAAAGTCCAGGGGCTAGATTTACTAAACTGCGAGTTTGAAAAAGTGGAGATGTTGCCTATAGCAACCAATCAGATTCTAGTTATAATTTAGCTAAAATCTGATTGATTGCTATCGGCAGCATCTCTACTTTTTCAGCAAATATACCCCCAAGTGTGCAAAGTTGATTTATAATAGAAACAAACGGTGCTTCGACAAAGTATTAGTTTAGGGGTGTGGAAAAAGAACATGATGTATCTTGATTTCAGGCTTCACAACACAAACACCTGCAACTTCAATAACGCTGTGTAGAGGTTTTATATCCACTGTAGAAGTGAGAATGGCCAGATCCCAAGTTTCAGATCTGATGAACCAATTGCTCCGACTTTCTTTTTTTTATCCTGGAATTAAAGGCAATAAAGTGGGTTCTGTTTCTCCAGAAATCAACAGGCTCACATAAGTTAATCAGAACAGTGTACTACTCTCTTACAGCTGTATTTGTTCCTGGTTCCAAGAATCATAGAATTCTTCAGTTCTTAATTCTCAGCAGACACAAATGGGAGTTGAACCAAGATATATTCAGTTTTTTTCTTCACAGGTAAAATTTGCCTGGAGTAGATTTTATGGTGATTTTCTAAAACAATAACTTATCATGGCTCCTTATGAGAGGAATATTGTTCCTTTAGTTGAAAAATAATAATATTGTGAATTGGGCAGATTATGATTTGCTCATTTTGGTTATAATTCCCAGGTGAAGTGTTTTTAAACAGGTCTCAATATAAAGACCTTGGACTTTTTGGTGCTACCAATCTCCTGAAGTCTCATCATCAGAATCCTTGACTGTGTTGATGCTAGAGCAGAAAAGTCATCTAAAGCAAGGGCTCAAATAACCAGTTATGAACGTACACACTATTAAAATCAATGAAGAGGTTCACTTATTCATATTAATATAATATACAGAAATACTTTGTATTGTAGCCTACAGTATAACCACTCATCTAATATATGTCAGGAATTTTTCTGTCAAATACTGACCAAATCTGAACCCTAGCTCAGTTATTAAAATTAGGCAGTATTTATTTCTTTTTTTTTTACCATCATGCACTAAAAACACATGTAAGTCATGGTTTGGAGAGGTATATGTATCAAGCTGCGAGTTTCCGGCAGGTTTGAAAAGTGGAGATGTTGTCTATAGCAACCAATCAGTTTCTAGCTATAATTTTGTAGAATGTACTAAATAAATGGTAACTAGAATGTCAATGGTTGCTATAGGCAATATCTCCACTTTTCAAGCCCACCAGAAACTTGCAGCTTGATGAATTTATTCCTAAGGTTTAAACAACAAACTGAATATAGGATTTAGTGCATGCCTAATACCAAGAGGAATATATGATTTCATGCTATTTATTTCTATACAGACTATCATAACTTGTGTACATCTACACGCCACTGGTAAGCAACATAATGGATACATAAACTTGATTTCTCTCTGGAAGTCTTTACGCTGTGGAGGATGGCCAGGAGACATATCCCCTAATCCACCCCCACCATAATTATTGTTTTCTCTGTTTATAAATCCACCTCAGCATTCCCTTTACTTTTTTGTTTATTTGCTTTTGTAGATTATAAGCCTGTTAATTAGAGTAGAATCCTTACAGGGGGAAAGTCTCCTAACACGTTTATTTGGGGGACCCATCATGCTGTTTCAACAGAAAATAATATCCAACAGATATAGGCTTTTGTAATGTCACTGAGGCCGATTTCATATTTTTCTTCAAATGCAACATATACTATATGGACAAAAGTATTTGACCACACCTTTTAATTATTGAATTGAGGTGTTTCAATCAGACCCGCTGCCAGAGGTGTATAAAATCAAGCACCTAGTAATGCAGTCTGCATTTGCAAACATTTGTGATACAAAATAGGTAATTCTGAAGAGCTCAGCAACTTCAAGCGTGGTACTGTGATAGGATGCCACCTTTGCAATAAGACGGTTTATGAAATTTAATCTCTGATGGATATTCCATGGTCAACTGTAAGTGATATTATTAGAAAGTGGAAGCGTTTAGGAACAGCAGCAACTCAACCACAAAGGAAAAGACCACGTAAAATCAACGATGCTAAGTGCATGGTGCGTAAAAGTCACCAACGCTCTGCTGATTCCATAGCTGAAGAGTTCCGACCTTCCACTGGCATTACTGCAAGCACAAAAACTGTGCAGCGGGTGCTTAATAGATTGGGTTTTAATGGGCGAGCAGCTGCATGCAAGCCTTACATCACTAAGACCAACGACAAGTGCCGGATGGAGTGGTGTAAAGCACACCGACACTGGATTGTGGAGCGGTGAAAACGTGTTCTGTGGAGTGACGAATTACGCTTCTCTGTTTGGCAGTCAGACGGGCGAGTCTGGGTTTGACTGATGCTGGGAGAAACTTACCTGCCTAACTGCATTATGTCAACTGTGAAGTTTGGTGGAGGAGGGATAATGGTATGGGGCTGTTTTTCAGGATTAGGCCCGTTATCTCCAGTAAAGGGCAATCTTAATGCTTCAGCATACCCAGTCATTTTGGACTATGAAATGCTTCTAACTTTATGGCAACAGTTTGGGGAAGGCCATTTTCTATTCCAACATGACTGTGCCCCAGTGGACAAAGCAAGGACTACAAAGACATGGAGTTTGGTGTGGAAAAACTTGACTGGCCCGCACAGAGCCCTGACCTCAACCCCATTAAACACCTTTGGGATGAACTCGAATGGAGATTGCGAGCCAGGTCTTCTCGTCCAACATAAATGCTCTATAGAATGAATGAGCACAAAATCCCACAGAAACACTCCAACATCTTCTGGAAATCTTTCCAAGAAGAGTGGAAGCTGTTATCGCTGCAAAAGGGGGACCAACTCCATATTAAATTATATTTATTTGAATACAATGTCATTACAATCCCTGCTGGTGTAATGGTCAAGTGTCTGAATATTTCTGTCCATATAGTCTGTATGTCTATGAAGAGGATATGCAAAAGTTTCAGCTGGACAATGGCACAGCTCAATGGTGCAAGCCATTTATTTATTTCAGCAAAATAGGAGTTTACCGAACAAACTTTAAAGAGATCTTCAATTGCACAACTTACTTTAAAACACCAAAAACTGGTGCAAGGTGGTATAAACTCTTTTAATGTAAAGCCACGTGCACACCTAGAGCCAAAGATTTTAATTGGCGGCGGCAGTTGTGCAATAACAATGGCAAAATTGGCAAACCTGTACAGCCACTTTCTCACCTTACTTTACTAATTTAACTTAAAAGAAGTTCTTACTGTGTGTCTTAAACCACATGGATCACATAAATATGAATATATATATATATGTATATGGAGAGAGAGAGAGATTAATTTTCAATTGTTAGACTAAGGAATAGCAAACTAGAAATCACCTTTTTTAGGCTACCTTTTTAAGTAGAATATTTTAAACGTAAGCTTTTTATTTACACTTTACAGACCTGATTCATCAAGGGACACCTATTGAGAACAATGTGCGTTTGTTTCAGAACGCACGTATTTTGGCTCTGTGTATGCCCAAATTCAACAAGGAGCAGATCTGAAAACGTGTGCTGATAAAGACAGGTGTAGGTCTGCTCTACTACACAAGACACTACAGGATATCTATGTGGATTATGCATTCTCAAATAAACGCAGAGAATAAAAATGTTGAATTAATATAACCTGGTAATATAGGCATTAAAAATGTAAAAAAATATTTTTGGGTAAAAATAATAATGTATACTGTAAATAATATAAATTTTTACAGTTGCTACTGATTGCATACACAGCTGGCATGACTAGTAATTGGCACTTGGACTAGACCTGTAGCTCGAGCAAGCAATACAGCTGAAAAACAAGTACTTTTGAAGATCGTTTTGATCGGATGTTGTTGCGTGAACTTGAGATTGGCATGCTCTTACTCTACACCTTCGCGTTCCCTCCCTGAAAGTGCAGGCTGTAGTAAGTGTCCTTTGTGATCGAAGACAGGGGAGGGCTGGCAAATTTTAGCCTGGGGGCCAAGACTCGACTTTAAAGGAAAGAAATGCAAGTGGCCCAGTGACCCAGCCCAAGGTAGCTCACTATGAGGCCAGCCTGGGGGGCACATACCCCCCTCGCCCCCCAGCCCAGCCTGCCCATGCTCAAAGATTAATTGAACGTGACTGCATTCTGTGGTATGTGAGCCGGTTCTGGGCAGAATGATTTGACCGATTGTACACACAAAATTACTGTTTACATTCCTTGATGAATCATGCCCTACATATTTAAATCTACTCTCTGCTAACTCCCACTCTAAAATAAAACCGTATTATAATCCACACATTTATATAAAGTGTTAAAGAGATGGGGAACAAATATCTCACCCTGAGCAGACTGTGTTTGGACAAAGGTTTTGATGAGTGTGTCCGTAGCCTGTGTATAAAGAGAGAGTGCATAGCGTAGAGATTGCAAGTCAGGACTTTTCTCCAGGAAAGTCTTTTTGAGACCAACACCTCCAGCATGGAAATATTGCTGTAAAGAAATAAACCATGTGACAGTACTGGCATAGCACAAAATAAAACCACTGCTTCACTAGTGTTATGCATCAACTAACTCAGGCACAGTGCAGTTACAGTACACATATTAGACCTCATATACAGAGTTTCGGAAGGTTAGTTTTTTATGGGCGTTCTTTGCTGTGCAACAGGGAGTATAGCCATTTCCACTCTATAAATGAACTTCTTAATTTCTGCACCAGTTATACTTCAGCAGGGAAGAGCATTTCTGGAGGCACTTTGTCTTATGTAACTCAAAGCTTCAAGCACACAAAAGTGCCACCTTGTAAAGGCAGTCCCATTGTCCCCTATTATAAATAAATGAGTTAATACAGAATAGTATTTAAGAGTAAAAGATTCATCTAATGAAAGCATTGGTTCTAAATGGTAATAGGTTGAACATTTGTTGCAATGTTTACAATTTTACACAGTCTGCCTCTTTATATTTTTGCACCCCACCGCACGTCTAGTTTGCAGAGGCATCTCCCAAAAGCGGAGAGTAAGCAAATGCCTTGATGTACGCAGGGCAGACTGAAATGCATTTTGTGCTTGACATCGATTGTGTATTGTAAATGAAACCCACAGTATAGAGAAAGATAGAGATAAAGATGCAAATATAGTGATTAAACATGTCATTAAAAGAAAAATGAAGAGGCACCTATTCTAAAACACTTTGTACACACTATAATTTACCTTAATAGTGTCCAGTGCAAGCTCCACTACAGCACACTGCTTTGGGGTCAAACTCTTTGCCTCCTCCCTTACCATGTGATCCTACAGTAAAAATAAAATAAAAGTATTTCATTAGCTAAAAAGACTGGCAAGACAGTGGTCTACTGAAGATTTTTCAAGCCATAGCCTGTAGAAACAGACTCTGTATATTGCACTGGTGAGATCTAATATGTTTGAAATGAAATTAAATGAATCTGTCTCCTCTGGCTCCTTTCCATACAGATAATACTCGGACATTAGGAGAGTTTGCAAGCTTGAAAGGGAGGAATTGGTTACAAACTGGTGAATAACAAAAACATTTTGTGAAGAAATGTAAAACATGAAATACTTCACCCAAAACTTATGTATAATATTAGTTCTATAGTTAAAGCTTGAGATAGGTGCAGATATATAAGGACTTCATACCTTCCAACAGTTCAGATTTTGGCAGGACATCACAATTTGTGGGCTGCAAAAGTGGTGTTGCTTAACTAAAAGTGGTGCATTTGTGGGCAGAGAAGGGCGGGGCTTATTTTGTCCAGATTTTATGATTCTAAATGTTGGGAGGTATGGGACTTAGCAGGGCTTTTAGGAACCATGTAGGTGTGGAGATAGAGTGTAGTACCTTAGGATAAGGTTGATATTAGTACACTTTTTACTTTTTTATTTGACACAAAATAGCTTAGAATTATATTGGCCAAGCAAACCACTTGAAAGAATAAACTTTCAACTTTCTAATGGATCTGTGTTTTTATATGACCTTTCTTATCTCCGCTCTATTACTGTAACACTATAAAGTCTAATAGTGGGCCCTATGTCCTCATGAACCCTTGTCAGAGTGATGCATATAATGGTTGCAGAATATACAGTGCACGTGGGTCCTTGAGTAAGGGAGGCCCTGCACTAGCCCCTTAATTCTTGGACCCACCCTGTACCCGCGGGGTGGGTTGGTCGCCACCTGTTGCCTTTGCCCAGCAATATGGTGGCTCCCAGTTACTGATAGACTCCGAACCTAGCAGTAACTGGTAGATATCCCATCATGTCAAGGAGGGAAAGAGCATAAATAGAAGTATGGACATGAGAGACAGAAAAACAATAAGGCATCCCACTGTGTGTTTAAGGTAATACTCTGGATGAGGTAAGAAACATAATCTGGTTATTAATAGTAATAATCAATTGATTATTTTACATTTTTTATATATAATACTACTTCTCATTCCATTAGTGAAGTAGCACAATCTAACAACTGTCCTGATTGTGGCAGGACGATTTTAGTGGACTGTCCTGCTATCCTGTATAAAAAGACTTTCGTCCCTATTTGGAGACAATTGAGAGAAATGTTCCACTAAGTGATGGCCCTTCACTGCTACTCGTACCAGCAACGGGTACAATTAAGGGGTGTTTTTAGGGGAGGGAAAGGGGTTGGTGTTGGCCTGGCTTCCAAAGCACTGGTCACATCTAATTGTTATGCGGCTACATGCACACTCTGTCATTCTGTCTGTTTTCTTCATTCAAAAATGTTGGTAGGTATACATATGGAGTGCAGGGACAAGCACTTATCTAGCACACAAAACCATTACTTTTTTAAAAGACACTGGCAGGTGTCCCTTTATTAAAATGACCCTGATGTAAGTACTGTATTTCCATAAGATTACTGGAAATCTGTTCTCTCTTTCACAGTTATATACCTTGAGTTTTGATAGTTGTCCCAGCTCCTTAGCAGCATTAATGATGAGATGGGTCCCCTGTTAGAGACAAGAACCACCAGGATGATTACACAGAGAACTGTATGCAATGACAAAACATACCATAAATGTGTATGAACAGTTCTTTCCACTTTAATATAGAAAAGCTAGCATTCCTTGTTGCTTCTTCTATTCGTTTTTAAGTGTCAGTGAATCTTTCTCTATAGACTGTGCAAAATTTTGACGGGGTCCCAACTTTGCCTTGCACATATTCATAGTCAATATATATATATATATATATTACACCCTATAGACACCCTATAGATAAATACTACATACAGTATATATAGCCATCAATAATATATATATATATATATATATATATATATATATATATATATATATAGATAGATATACATACACACACATATACGCACAGTATGTGTTCTGCTCTAAAAAACAAAAAATCTTACATTGCCCTTTAAAATGCAGTGCTAGACACATTCCCATATTTTAATCAGTTTGCCTGGTCTACATGGGAATTCTGTGCATCTGTAATGTCCTTTGTGCTTGCCTGTGAGCCTCTCTCTCTGCATTTAAGATGTATGACTTTTTTGCACAATAAAGCATTGTAGGTCACATCACAAAATTCTGGAGCATGCTGGTGGTGGGAGATCTACCCGTCTTGTTTTATTTTGAAGCCCATGCTTCTTTTATTGAGTAATATGAAGAAAAAGCTGATCATATTTTAACTTAACATAGTTTCAGTTTATCATTTATTTGCCTAACTTTCATAGAACTCATCTTCCTTACAATCTCAACATTTGCTTAAAACAAAAACTCTCCATACTTCATTTGTGTCACACTCACCATAGTGTTTCCATATTCTGCACTAGGAGTAGATGTTAATAAGCCATATTTGCAAACAGACAGCAAAACAGAGGACAAGGATTGAGGGAGAATAGCAACCTCATGCATTGTCTTCTAAGACTTGCTAAGTGCCCAAATTTTACAATGTAGAATTGTGATTCTACGCTTCCAACCCACTGGAATATTCATATATATTCTCTTCTACTCAACTCTACAGCTGTCTGTTTTTTGAATGTCTAAGCCTAATCTCTGGTATAAATTACATGATTTATCTTTTTAATCATATTTAAATTTCTCTGCATATTACAATGACCTTTAGCACATGATATAAATTCCAATTCTTCATTTTGCATGTGTGTATTACAGAGTGAAATTCAACAGGACAATGCACAATGCACCACTATCCCTGTACTGTAACCATTTTATTTACATTATAAACTCATTTGTCTAATAATATATTGCACTACCAGCTCAACAGGACGGGTTTTTCCTCACTTTTTTTTAAATTATAGCAACAACTTTAGTTGCATCTGTATGATAAAAAAGAGAAAATACTGTACTTTTCTTGTAACAGCTGTGTGTTGTTTTGCTAAAATTTAGAGCACACAGGATCTTAATTGAAAATTACATTACACTTGAAAATAACACAAGACAATAGAGAACAAATTTAGCACACATCTCACAAAGGCAGATTGTACAGAGAAACATATATAGAAAATGGGGAGGAGTGCAGACAGACAGACAGACACACACAGTGTCCTTACATCTGCATGGTACGGTAGCTTCACCCTGCCCTGGAGAGAGAAGTGTGAGATTAACATGTGAGTGTGGGTGTGATATAAAACTGTACAATAACAGTCATTACACATCTAAACAAACTACATATACAGCACAGCCACATACACACTGCACAGATCCACACCAAATATGCATTGCTTAGCTTTATATATAGAAAATTAAGCATTACTTAGAAACATACACTGCTAGTTACATTGTAACCAATACAACTACAGACCACAACTGGCTGCACAAACTTTTACAGGTTCCTCCATATTTCCACTTCCTTTTAACAGCAAAAACTTTACAAAACTTTAATGCTGCTATTGCTAGTGATCTCCACTGTCAGAGCAGGAGGAATAGTTTGCAGGTTTTATGGATTCTCACCGTGCTTAATCAACTATGCAATCTTGCAATACACAAGAGTGATGGGTCTGCATACACGTTTACCTTCTCTAGCCCTTTGCCATGTTTTCTCAGCAGCGTCCCCTGCAGAAACATGTCACAATCGGTCACTGCTCTGGAACATGCATGTTTTGGCACAGTCAAGTGTTTGGCCAAATCAATGAGTGCATATGTCATGGAGTTAAGATGTCAAGTTAAGGTACGGTTTGACCAAGTGTATGTATGTTGTGGTCATGAAGCTGTCAGCGTATAAGCTGGCTGGTGATATGTGAGGGTGTAATGCTAGTTAGTGTTAATAAGAGATACATAGTGAGAGGAACAATGAACCTCTGGGCAGATATGGCTCAGTTTTCCTTCAGGTAAATATAATAACTGTGGTGTCTACTTTTGATTTTTTTTCATGCATAAAGTTAAATTTTGCAAATTATTTGAAGTGACACTGAATGTAAACACCAGTAAAGAGACGTCACCCATACATGTGACAAGACAATGTAGTATGTAACATAAGGCAGTGTATGCATGTAAGGAGAGCACAGGAAGACAGTAAAGCGACAGCAGAAGTAACACAAGATGATGCCAAGGGAGAAGAGTCACTGTATATTAATACATGTTCAGGAGACTACATTCACTTTTGAAAGTGTATTTGTCAAAGTGGACAGTGTAGGCTATTAATGTCATCCCTCATCTCACCTGCAGATGTTACAACCCACCGATACAAAAGAATGAACAGGGCACTGTTTGTGAGGACATACTCGTCTTTTTATATTCACATGTGTCGTCTTCAACCTTACCTTTTGAAAGGACAGTATCAAATATATTTTTTACTTAGTTGGACCTTCCATAATTATGTAAATACATAAAATAATCTTGGGGTTGCCTAGGGTTTTGCTTTCTTTTCTTCTGGCTTCTGTTTTATGTGTCCCCTAGCAGAGTTCTTACTTCCTTTTGTTTTTTTTGCAATAAATGTTGTTCTGTACATTGACAGAAGAACAGAAAATAAGTCTATATGCATTGATAGAATGAGAAGAAATCACTATACATTTTAGCAATCTTAGTTATGAGGTGATCGCACACAATTATAGTTGCATTTCAGTGACGTTTAATGCATACAGTAGATATGATTGTAGGTACTCACAATAATTGTGGACCTTGCTGTTGGGCTGTGAGTGTAAATGTTTTGATTAAAATACAGTATGAACCAATATCTCATTTTTATCATTTTGTAGATATATACACATTTACATTTACAAGTACATTAACTGACAACAATTTTAAATCTCCCTTTTAAGGTTCATTTCACTGAATGGCTATTGTATTCAGCGTTTACTCAAAAAAAGTCAATGTGTGAGTGGGCTGGGTTAACCAGTGCATTCAAATATTCAGAGGCTTAGAACAAATAGTAGCCAATTAGAGCGTCAGAATGTTTAGAGCAAATACCTAACTGCAATACAAAACAGCAACACAGAATCCAATATGTTCTGCAGTGGAATTGCCACAGTATAAATCTCTCACACCTGATGGAAAAAGAACATATGAAAGAGAACTGATAGTGAGCCCTAGGTAAGGTTTGGAGCTTTAAGTTGAATCTTGTCATTCTCTTTGAGAAGTGTTTAATGTGTGTTTAAGCACTCCTTCTCTGTCTCCACTCCGGTTTCATGCTCTCCCCCTTCCCCCCTCCTCGTTGGGGTCCCTCAGGGCTCTGTTCTCGGCCCTCTTCTTTTCTCAATCTACACTACCTCCCTAGGTGATCTTATCTCCTCCTTTGGTCTCCAGTATCACCTCTATGCTGATGACATTCAACTCTACATCTCCTCTCCTGACCTTTCCCCCACCCTCCTCTCTCGTGTTTCTGACTGCCTCTCCGTTAAATCCTGCTGGATGTCTTCACGTTTTTTCAAAATCAACATTGCGAAAACTGAACTAATTGTTTTCCCTCCTTCTAAATCTTCTACCCACCGTGAACTTTCCATCACCGTTAATAACACCACCATCTCTGCTGTTCCCCAACTCCGCTGCCTGGGTGTCATCCTGGACTCCTCCCTCTCCTTTGCCCCCCACATTCAATCTCTTGCCCACTCCTGTCGCTTCCAACCACTGAACATTGCCCGCATTCGGCCCTTCCTCTCCCAGGAGGCTGCCAAAACCATCATCCATGCTCTCATTATTTCCCGTCTCCATTACTGCAACCTTCTCCTCACCGGCCTCTCCCACTCCCATTTCGCCCCCCCTATGCTCTGTATTTAACGCGCCTGCGAGACTTATTTTTCTCTCACGCCGCTCTTCCTCTGCCTCCCCTCTCCTCCTTGCCCTTCACTGGCTCCCTTTCCCCTTCAGAATCCTCTTTAAACTCCTCACTGTCACCTACAAGGCCCTCTCCCACTCCACTGCCCCTTATATCTCCAATCTCTCCACCCGCACTCCTGCCCGTTCCCTGCGTTCGGCCAATGACCGTCGCCTTTCCTCTGTACTGATCACCTCATCCCATGCCAGAGTCCGAGACTTCTCCCGTGCTGCCCCCCTTCACTGGAACAACCTCCCTTCCTCCATCCGCCTGTCCCCTAATCTTGGCCCCTTCAAGCGGGCTCTCAAAACCCACCTGTTCCTTAAGGCCTTCCAACCTTCCACTTAACCTTATCGTTCTCATCTCCTCCCACTTTCCCGTCTACTCTTGTACTTGAACCCCTCTGACTCCCCTTGTGCCTGCTGTCCGTCTCCCCTCCCCTTAGTATGTAAGCTCCTTTAAGCAGGGCCCTCTTCCCTTCTGTCTCAATACCATTTCTTCCTCTCCTAAACCACTCTATTTGCTTTGCTTGGAGATATTGAAGTCTTGGTGATACTTGTTCTACTCTGTACTGTCATACCCTTGTATTCTGTCTGTACTGTATATTGTCAGCGCTGCGGACACCTTGTGGCGCCATATAAATAAAGAATAATAATAAAGAATAATAATAATGTGTGTGGTCCATTTTCATTTCTTTACACTAAACATTTACAAAAACTATAACATTATTAAACATGTTACAAATAATGCATCTAAACTGCTTCCGACCTTCATACTTGATAGATAATGCCTCCATATTGCCAGCAATGTTAGCACTTAGGTCACAATAAATAAGACTTTATGTTAATGAATGATAATACTAATTCAAGAGTTCGAAGGTGCAGTTGTGCTATAGTTGACATTAAAAACCGTGCATGTTCAAACTGCATAAATGTGAATAATAGAGTGTTGTGTGATCTGTCAAGGACAACCCTGTAAGAAGACTAATTGTGGGGGAATAAAATAACAATAGAAAACATTGTAATGTGCAATGTATTTAAAAAAAGTCACAGCACAGAGGAAGCTGACGGATGCTCAGCTCCCTGGTGATACTGGCTGGCAGTAGTAAGATTCCTCATACCGCTTGCCAAGCCAGTCCTGGGTCCATAAGCATGTAGCGGCTCAAGCATGTGAACTGGAAGCCCAGACTAGTGCTTCCATTTCCAGATTTTACAAAAATATAGATATATATTAAAGTTAAAAAGAAAAAAGAAAAAAATAAGAAAATACTCATAAAAATGCTTTACTTTAACAATAAAGCATTTCTTCATGTGGGCACCCCCTGCTTTTTGTACCATTGCTATCCTTGGTAAATAGGCTTCCCCATACGTTTCGATAGCCTTTACCAACTGGGGGTTTGGTAAATAGTGAGTAGTCCTAAATCCTATGAAAAATCCCTTTTTCACAGGATTTAGGGCATATCTCTCTTTAATAAATAGACCCCTGTACTCTAAAAACAGCTTGATTTGTGGAGCTACAAACTCAAAAGGAACAAATATGTTCATTTTACCATTGTCTGAATCTATTATTTTGTTCTAGTTAAAGATGTAAACATTCAGTAATAGTAAATCATGCACTTGCTACTGGTATGGCCTGGTATGTGTTAATTTACACATTTGGCTATTATATGGCACATATATCTATAAATTACACAGTACTATAAGAACAAGTACAGGTGCTTCTGCAGTATTTGAAATGCTGCAACAACTTTTCCTAATATTTTCAACAGCCCAATATTTCTTAAAAAATACAAGTTTCGCTCCTGGTGGGTTTCTTCAGAATGGCATTCCACACTGTATGTAGCAGAATTTGTAGTCTATAAATAGAGCTGCGATGGCAATTAGAGATGAGCGGGCTCGGATTTCGCTAATCCAAGCCCACCCAAACAGTGCGGATCCGACGTGATCCGAGTACTGTTCGGGAACTTCCGGGTGCCAAATGAAGCCAAACCGAGGCTATGACATCCAAGTCTCGCGTCGGATCTCGCGAGACTCGGATCTCATAAATGCCCCACTCACGGCCGCCATCTTCATTCTCCCTGTGGTTAGTGAAGAGGGAGGTTGATGTGCTCTGTCCTGCTGATAACTTTACTAAAGTGGTGCTTTGTCCTGCTGAGTGCAGTAGTACTTTGTCCAGTGCTCTGTCCTGCTGATTCCAGTGGTGCTTTGGCCAGTGTCTGTGCTGCTGAGTCCAGTGGTGCTTTTGTCCTGTATTTGTTTCTGATAAGTCCATAGCAATTTGTTAATCAGCCAAAAATCTTTAAAAAAAAAAAAAAAAATCTCTAAAAAAAATAAAAAAAATAATTGAAAAAGTATAAAAAATATTATAGAGCAATATATTCTTTCAGTCCAAAAAAAGAGGACCTGCCATTTCTATTACTACGTTCATTATTTCTGTAGTTCCAAAAAATAGGAACTGCCAGTTCTATTACTACGTTCAATGTTTCTGTAGTTCCCAAAAAGAGGAACTGCTAGTTCTATTACTACGTTCATTATTTCTGTAGTTCCAAAAAATAGGAACTGCCAGTTCTATTACTACGTTCATTGTTTCTGTAGTTCCCAAAAAATAGGAACTGCCAGTTCTATTACTATGGTCATTGTTTGTGTAGTTCCAAAAAATAGGAACTGCCAGTTCTATTACTACGTTCATTCTTTCTGTAGTTCCAAAAAATAGGAACTGCCAGTTCTATTACTACGGTCATTGTTTGTGTAGTTACAAAAAATAGGAACTGCCAGTTCTATTACTACATTCATTGTTTCTGTAGTTCCCAAAAAGAGGAACTGCCATTTCTATTACTATGTTCTTTGTTTTTATAGTTCCAAAAAAGAGGAACTGCCATTTCTAATACTATGTTCTTTGTTTTTATAGTTCCAAAAAAGAGGAACTGCTAGTTCTATTACTACGTTCATTATTTCTGTAGTTCCAAAAAATAGGAACTGCCAGTTCTATTACTACGTTCATTGTTTCTGTAGTTCCCAAAAAATAGGAACTGCCAGTTCTATTACTATGGTCATTGTTTGTGTAGTTCCAAAAAATAGGAACTGCCAGTTCTATTACTACGTTCATTCTTTCTGTAGTTCCAAAAAATAGGAACTGCCAGTTCTATTACTACGGTCATTGTTTGTGTAGTTACAAAAAATAGGAACTGCCAGTTCTATTACTACATTCATTGTTTCTGTAGTGGAATTTAGACCAGTTAGAGGAGGTATTGTGGCCCCGGTACCAAATTGGGTACCGGGGCCACTCCACTACGCAGTCCAGATAGATGCGTATCAGATATTAAAAAACGTTGACTGTTGCTGCCAAATCCAAAATTAATTAAAATGACCTGTCATCGTCAAAAACAAGAGGTATTGACGCGCTCGAACTACACCCTGTATATGCTGCAGAGGATGTAGGAGCAGGCAGCTGTGCAGTGGAATTGAGACCATTTGAAGGCGGAGGTATTGTGGCCCCGGTACCAAATTGGGTACCGGGGCCACTCCACTACGCAGTCCAGATAGATGCGTATCAGATATTAAAAAACGTTGACTGTTGCTGCCAAATCCAAAATTAATTAAAATGACCTGTCATCGTCAAAAACAAGAGGTATTGATGCGCTCGAACTACACCCTGTATATGCTGCAGAGGATGTAGGAGCAGGCAGCTGTGCAGTGGAATTGAGACCATTTGAAGGCGGAGGTATTGTGGCCCCGGTACCAAATTGGGTACCGGGCCCACTCCACTACGCAGTCCAGAAAGCTACCTCGGTGCAACGTTTTGGACTAAAAACAATATTGTGAGGTGTGAGGTGTTCAGAATAGACTGGAAATTAGTGGAAATGATTGCTATTGAATGTTATTGAGGTTAATAATAGCGTAGGAGTGGAAAACAACAAAAAAAACAGGATTTTAGCGCTTTTTAAAAAATAAATCAGAACCCAAAACCCGAAATCAGAACCAAAACCTTTCGTCAGATGTTTTGGCAAAACAAATCAGAACCCAAAACCCAAAACACTAAAAGTGCCCGGTGCACACCCCTAATGGCAATGGACTAATAAATACAGCGGCTGCAACTTATACAACTGAAATGAGGTTGATTTAGTGTACCTGTACCAGAATTAATAATACACGCTAGTTATTTGTTTTTTACCCTCTGTATTTTTACTCACTATTAATCATCTATTATGATTTCTATGTGAGAACTGCTCTGTCCTGATCCAATTAGTAGTTGACTATCACAAACTAATAAAGTGGTGTCTACATCTCCCCATCTCATACCGTGTACTGTGCAGTTTAGTATTGTGCTAGTTCAGGCAGCATACTACTTAACTAGGTAAAGCTGCAGCCTGGCTGTATAGCAACTGAAATTCATAGAACACAGTGACTATACTTGTACTTATTTTTTTACACCTGTATCTGCCTTTACCACATTTATCACTTTGAGAATTGCAGTGTCCTTGTTTTGCAGCATTTCATTTCACTGATTTGAAATTAGTAATTGAGCAATATTGAGCAGATAGTCCTTCTTCACTGTTTTAATAAATCCTATTCAATATCTTCCAATGTATCCTTTTGTTTGCTCTATATTTAATATAATATTAAATAACTATGCCAGGACAAAAAACAAGGGTGGTAAAAAAGCAGGTTCAAAACATGACTGTCAGTCAATCATACTCAAAGGGTTGCAGCTTCTCTACTACCACTTGCAGTTATAGTAGAAATATATCTAGCCTTGATAAGACAAATGAGGAGAAAAATAGTGAAGCTGAAATGAGCCACACAAGGTCTGTAAAACACTCCGACACATGCAGAATATTAAAAGATTGAACTACCCCGACCTGCTGTTCCAGCTACCTCTCCATCTCGTTAATCAACGCAGATGTTAAACTATTTGCCAAAATCCTAGCAACCAGCTTAAACTCCTATATGATGACTCTTATTTTTCCCGACCAAGTAGGCTTTGTCCCCACCAGACAATCCCTAGACAATACGAGGAGGACTATAGACATTATCTCACATGCTAACACACACAGAATCCACTCTGTTGTATTGACATTAGACGCAGAGAAGGGCGCTCACTGTATCATCGCCCCTCCTCGATGGTATTAACTAATGGATCGTCGTCTTCCGCCTTTACTTTGAGCAACGGCACGAGACTGAGGTGTGCACTTTTACCATTACTGTACACACTTTAAATTGAGCTCCTGGCTGCCGCCATCCCGAGAAACCCGGATATATCCGGGATCCAAATAGGCCCGTGCCATTTCAAATTGTCACTATTTGCAAATGACGTCTTGTTAACGCTGTCTAACCCCTTGATTTCACTGCCCAACTTGCTGAAAGAGCTGACGGAATACGGCTCTCTGTCGAACTACAAAATCAACAACTCAAAGTCGGAATCCCTATCACTCCAAATCTCCAGCCCAGCCAACTCCACCCTAGAATCCCAGTTTGCTTTGCAAAGGCGTCCTAAATCCCTGCGTTATCTAGGAGTACACATTACCAAAGAGTATAAGCACCTATTCCATGCCAATTACACAACTCTCCTGGAATCTGTTAAACAAGACGTTCTAAAGTGGCACCCAATATTTATCTCGTGGTTTGGCAGGATAAGCGTTATCAAGATGTGTTCTATCCCAGATATTATACCTGTTCCAAACACTGCTGATCCCAGTTCACGGAACGTTCCTGGCTAATCTGCAGTCGAACTGCAGTAAATTTATCTGGCAAGGGAAGAAATTACATCTTAAACGCTCTTGCTTAGCCAAGTCTTCTCAATCCGGAGGATACAGACTCCAGCTCTTTGAAAGCTATTATCAGGCGTTCAACCTTAGCCATATAATTTCCTGGCAATCCACCCCGGGAACAAAAAGATGGGTTGACCTGGAAAACACACTCACACCAGCCCATACACAAAGATTCCTTCCCTGGCTCCCCCGAAATGAAATACCAGCCTCGTTCTACTCTTTCCCTACTATACAATTCACACTCGACATATGGGACAGACTCCTAAAGCTTTGGAAGCTTACAACATTCCCCTCCCCTCTCACCCCACTATGGCACCACTTAAACTTCCCAGCAGGGAACTCTACCCCTTACGCCTCACCTTGGCAGAAAGCCGGCATCACTCAGTTCACCCATATTCTAGGTGAATTTGCCCCTCAAACCTTCCCCGACCTGAGAGAAAAAAACGGGCCTTCCCTCGTAACTGCACTTTACCTACATCCAAATTCGCAGCTTTATCCAAGCCCAATGTCCAACAATTAAGTTACGCAAACCCACAGCCTTTGAGGGGAGTTGTATGTACCGAGTAGGGTTCTCAGGATTGGGTTCCCTCTTTTACTACTCCACTCTGTCACCTGAACCTGTTTCCAAGGAACTGTTTGAGGCCGCATTGGAACTTGATACTCAGAAGTCACTGGATTTGGAGGGATGTCCCGGCTCAGGATTCGGATCTCCAAGATCTCCATCAACACCTCTATTAGAGTGAATGCATATAAAGTGTACACCAGGTGGTACATGGTTCCCACGAACCAACAAAAAATGTATCCGCGCACGTCAGAACTCTGCTGGAGGGCCTGTGGAGACGTGGGGACATTCTTCCGCATCTGATGGCTATGCCCCAGCATCTCAAATTTATGGCTCCGGAAGTCTGCTCTCCTCACCCAGATTCTGGGTGTTGAGGTATTCCCAGACCCATTGACTATGCTGTTATGTTCACCGATGAAATCTCTCACCAAATACAGTGACAAATTGGTTCAACATATATGCGCGGCAGCACGCATGCATAAGGAGTGGAAGTCCCCCTGCCCCCTGGGCCTCCAGGAAGTGATTTCATGAGTCTGGTATGTGGCTTCCATGGAGTAACTCACAAGCCTACTCCATGACAAGGTCTCCAATTTCCATATAGTGTGGGACCCCTGGTATGCCTTCCATCGCTCCCCATCACCTGCTTCCCAATAAAACACCTTGCTTATTCCTACCATGAGAATTCGCCCTCCTCTCCTGCTTACTGATAACCCAGTGAGGTTGGCTCCTATTTCCCCTGGTTGCACTCACTTATCTTTTCGATCCTCCAGCAACCTGGATTGACAGATGGGCATGACGTGGCACCAGCCGGAGTCATTCCCAACTTCTTTTCTTCCCCCTCCTGCCCCTCTATCCCCCTTCCCTCTTCCACCCTACACTCATCCAGAACCTTCCCCCCCCCTATAAACACAAAAAATCCAATAACATGTAACCCTGTATAATGATCTCTCCATGATGCACCATTAGCCACAGAACAGGGGAAAATCAAGAAGTTCATAATGTTTGCATTTTGACAGCTTTGGAAGACCTCTGTTTAGACCTAAGGTTTTGTATCCCACCTTTCGGAGAATGATAACACATTTTTATTGCTTATTGATTGCCTTATTCTCCTATTTTTATCTCTATCCAAACTGTTGTACATGTTATTGTTGAAAATAGAGGAGAAGCTACTGAAAATCAGAAGGATAAAATGCAACTACTTTCTACATGCACTCTTGTAGTCTCACTATTGATGTTGACACAAACTCAGAGGCACCAACAACATCAGCATTAAATCAAAAAGCAAGACTTTTATTGATATTGCAAGGGTAAATAAACTGAACTTTTCAATTATTAAAAAAAGGAGAGGAAGAGCAAGAAGTGGTGGACAGAGTTTGCATTAGATTTATATAAAGATAAATAAGTACAGATTCAGAAAGTGATGATGATGGTAATTGACCATTTAGTTTGCAATTTGTTCCCAAGGCATTATCCCTAATATGGACATCCTCCCCAGGCAATGATTATGCATCCTCACCAATACAGTGGGGGTGTGTTGATGAAGATAGTACTACTGCTGTTGCCTTAGCTGTCACTAGTGATGATGACAACTGAGCTAGCCTTAGAATTGGTCCCTGTATTTATGGGGATGATAAGTAAAGTAACAGTGATAGTGATGACATATTGACTGTTAGGAATAAGTATGTGATAAGCAGAGAAAAAGTTGTACCTACAAGGATTACTGATGAAAAAGACAAATGAAAAACAAAAATGTGTTTTGCAAAGTAGTGAAAATACTTAAAAATTAATAGCAAAATTCACCTTTTCTACAACTTCTGCTAAATAGTGTGTTACATTGTGTGGGTGCTGTGGACATGTTGGATTAAGTGCCACATCTGCGGCATCATCAAAAATGCAGGAACACAATCAATCTCGCTGACTAATTACAAGGAACCATGCAACTGCAACCATAATCACCAGCACAACGTTTATTTCAAGAAGACTCTCGTTAGTATTGCATTTTTTATACAGATACAAATAATGTTTCCAAATGAAAGTGTCACCATTGGTCAACTGGCTAGTAAGGGTAAAACTAGTTCACTTTTAGGCACAATAGGCCCTAGATTGTATCTACTGCACATCATAAAACCCATTGGGAATTGGCAAAAATATATTTGTTTTAGCAAATTCATCTTCCTCATCATCGCAGCAGCAGAAAAAGTGATCAGGCAACATTATGCATGCAAAGTTTTGAGAGCTTCCATATTGGCTTCAGGAATTTTGACAAAATTATTACATGTGGTATATAATTGACTAAGCCACAGGGTATTACAAGTTGGTTACGCAGCAATGGACAACACTGGAGGAATATCGTGGCTGCATTGTGTCAGGATCATCTTACCCACATTTCCTGCTTTGTCCGTGTCCTCAATCTTATTGTAACTTGAATCTTACTGAAGTATCAAGATGTGAAAAACATTTTGACATTTTGGCACGCCAACAAAGACTATGTAACAGGCCATTCCAGACTGCTGGATGGTGCCTACTTACATTCTAGGCAAATCATGAGGACTTTTGCCAGGTGCTCGACCACCTTCGAAAAAGTGCAGTCAGTGAGAATGGTGGGAAACTGATAAATAGTCTCAAATTGCTCAAGAAATATATAAGATAATGCAGCACAGAAGTGATGATAATGATTATCGGGCTGCTGCTCTTGATAGTGATAAAATAGTGTTTCTCACTCCCTTGTGGACCATACAAGCCAGGCGGGTATCACTCCATTTTCATGGCGGGAGTATACATCTTGCTGGATCTTATACACCAAACTCCTTGCTCTTGGCGATGGCGCTTGGATAATTTGATTCTACTGAATGGCTGTGCAGCATTAACCATCGATACGTCTATCACAAATTATACTTCTTAGAGAATTCGTCCTCTTCCATAGCGCCAGGAGTCATCTGGGAAGCTCACAAGGCCGCTATTCGTGGACACCTGATTAGCACGACTTCTGCAGCCAGGTAGAACTCGGCTGCAGATAACTTCTCTCTTGGGCAGTGAATTTCCGCCTTGCTCACCCAGCACAAACTTCGCCCTGATCCTAGCTTGTTGACTCAAATAGACTCTTTGAAAGGCCAATTATACTCCTTTCTCTCCTGGAAGGCGCTTTCTATAATGCATAAGCTCCAGCATCGCTATCACAATAAGGCTGATAAAGCGAACTCTGCTGGCTGGGAAACTGCGGAAATAACAGGCCTTACGCTTTATCGATAGACTTTGTAAGACAGCCCACGACTCTACTACATATGACCCCTCTGGTTCATATTCTTCAGGAATACTACTCTTCTTTTTAAAACCTACCTGAGCCTCTGCTAGCCCTCCCCAAGCTTACTCCAGCTTAGCTTTCTCTCCTGAATTCCACTGTCACACAAGACGAAGTCCTGGAGGCCATCAAATCCCTTAAATCTTCCTCAGCCCCAGGGCCTGAAGGTTTTACAGCACAATATTATCAAAAGTTTGCAGAGGTTCTTGAACCCCATTAGACTACCCTTTTTAACCAGATTCTAGAAGGAGCCTCCTTTGATCCTGCCATCACTCGAGCTAACATTGTGGTGATCCCAAAACCTGGGAAAGACCATACCATGTGCCAGCTACAGGCCGATATCGCTTCTTAACGTAGATCTGAAGCTTTACGCAAAAATACTGGCCAATAGGTTAAACCCACTCTTGCCATCCCTTATTCATCTCGACCATGACGGTTTTATTCTGTAGACAGGCTCCAGATAATACCAGGAGGACCATCAACTTGATACATGCTATCCACACTGCTAAAATCTCCTTCCTGATTATGGCTTTAGACACTGAAAAAGTGTTCGACTGCATCATTGTCATTTATGAGTGGAGTCTTCGAGTCGATGGGCTTCTCTGGTATATTTCTGAATTATATATTGGCCTTATAGAGAACCCCATCGGCCACCGTCTCCATTAATGGCATTACTTTGGGATTTCAAATGGCACGCAACAGGAGTGTCCCCTCTCACCACCTTTTTTTGTGCCTTTATGATAGAGCCTTTAGCTGCCAGGATTTGTACTAACCAACAGATTTCCAGCATTCAAGTAGGTTCTACAGAGCACAAGCTGGCGCTTTACGCCGATGATGTTCTACTCACCTTGGCCATCCCGGCTACTTCTCTCCCCTCCCTTCTGCCTGATCTTGATTCATATACCTTTTTTTCCGGCTATAGGATCAGCCCGGACAAAACGGAGGTCCTGGACTTTTACATAACTGGACCAAAAAAGTCTAATGTCTCTCACAAATCTTTCCCTTTAATTGGTGACTCCAATAAATAAAAAATAAAATACCTTGGAATTTACATTACCAAACGATATCACCAACTTTTCCAAACCAATTTCCCCCGCCTAAATCAACCACATGGTCCCGCAGTCTCATCTCCTGGATTGGTCACATTAACACAATCAAAATGAACATTCTCCCTATGCTCCTCTATCTATTTCAGACACTCCCTGTCTTTGTTCCTTCCTATGTGTTTAAATTTCTCCAATACACAAGCTCCAGATTTATATGGTCAGGTAAACGTCCTCGAGTTCGCCTGAAGGTTCTACAGTGGTCCCCACAAGGCGGAGGGCTAGGCATCCTCGACTTTAAATAAGTATGTGATAACCAAAGAAAACAGTTCTACCTCCAAGGGATACTTTTGAAAAAAAAACCAATTCATTCTTTAAAAAAAAAGCAAAAATAAAAATGTGTTTCACAAAGTAAAGCAAATACATAAAATTAAATAGCAAAATCGCCTATTCTACGACATGTGCAAGAAAGTGGATTACATTATGTGGATGCTGTGGACAGTTTGGATTAAGTGCCACATCTGCAGCATCAACATATAAAATGCAGGAGCACAATCAATCTCGCTGACTAATTATAAGTAACCACGCAACTACAGTCATAATCACCAGCACAAAGATTTCTTCAAGACCCTCCACTATCATTACACAGTCAAAATCTTTAGTTGTGTATTTTTTATATAGATACAAAAAATGTTTCCAGTGCAAACTGTCAACTTTGGTCAGCTGGCTAGTAGGGCTAAAACTGATCCACACTTGGGAACAATATGCCCTAGATCGTACCTACTACACCATCATAAAACCCACTGGGAATAGGCAAAAATATATTTATTTGTTTTAGGAGATCCAAGTATCACAGCTCTATCCCAACTTGATATTGCTGCATCTGGTGAAGAAAAATATACTCTAGGAGGGATTCAATTAGCCAAGAAGTGTCACATGAATGTCTATGAGACACTTCGTGGCTGAGATTTGAAAGAAATCACAGCTCACCACTAGGGGTTACGAGGAAAAATGAGCGCAGATTTCTACTGTAATTGCCAGCAATGTGTGTTGCGGAATGTCTGCGCGCCACATCGCTAGCAATTGAATTCCCCCCTAGGTTTCATCATCGTTATGCATTCAGTGGAGTGATGACAAACTGCGGGTTCTCATGGTCAACACTCTGACAGCAGCAGGTAGAGTATAGCCTATATAGTTGGACTATTTAAACGAGTAAAATGTGATACACCATAAGTCGAAAGAAAACCTATAAAGAAGAAGTCCAGGCAAAAAAAAATGCTAGTTGAATTCTGCATAGAACACTTAACAACAAATTCTGATGGGGCAGCACGGTGGCTAAGTGGTTAGCACTTCTGCCTCACAGCGGTGGGGTCATGAGTTCAATTCCCGATCATGGCCTTATGTATGTTCTTCCTGTGTTTGTGTGGGTTTCCTCCGGGTGCGCCGGTTTCCTCCCACACTCCAAAAACATACTAGTAGATTAATTGGCTGCTTCCAAAATTGACCCTAGTCTCTCTGTCTGTGTGTGTATGTTAGGGAATTTAGACTGTAAGCTCCAATGGGGTAGGGACTGATGTGAAAGAGTTCTCTGTACAGTGCTGCGGAATCAGTGGCGCTATATAAATAAATGGTGATGATGAGTAATGTGCAGAACAAGGTGGATATATTTAATTCAAAGGTTTTTTAAAATTTAACTCATCTTTACTTTTCAGTAACTTTGTAGAAATTATAATGCCATGTTGATTTGCTGAAAAATATTTGACAAAAACGGATGTCAGTGGTACACAGTGAAAACAACGCTTCATGACTGCTCTCATTTGTGGTTAGTAAAATGCAAGTAAAATTCCCGAATTTTGCAGTGTTTCGTTTTCTATAAACATCTGATTATAATATATACACCAAAAGCAATAGCACCAATAAAAACATTATTTATTCCTTTCTCCAAGCAAAAAAATGCATACACTGCTTTGGCCATTAAAGCAACTGTATAATTTGGAGCAGTTGTAAATTAATCTTTTAAACTTTTGAAATAAAATATTATGATTAGGTCATTGCATGTTGATAAATCAGCGTGATTATTATATATATATATATATATATACATATATATATATATATATATATATATATATATATTACAAATTGTTATGTCATAACCAACAGTATCATTTTTATGCATATTATTTTTTTGGGAATGTTACTCTTCATTGTTAGAACTCATGGATCCTTTTTGTATTTCCACCTCACATTTTTCATTTGTGTGCTATTTTATTTATTCTTATTCTATAATATTTTCTTGCCTGTTCATTAAATAGCTGAGTGTGTATAATGTGTATGTAACGCGTGTAGAGTGTATAATGAGTACTTTTAACAGAACATATTTATTCACTTTGTAAGTTGTGGTACTCTTTTAAAGGCAAAAACATATGAGCCATTCTACCCATTGCTTTGTGTCTGTTAATAAATGATAATATAATTAAATGGTAACCTCACTAATAAATGATACTAAAGCTTACTGGAGAAACTCCTGTTACTTGAAATTCAATAGCTGTCTGAAATTATTGCTGTGAAAAACACTAAACACACTGTTGCTGTAACTTGACAGAAATGTTTTTTTTTTAAAAAAAAATACTCTCCTTTCCAAATGCTGCAGCTAAGGAAACAACCTGTGCAAATGTTGATATGGATGGTATATTCTTCAGAAGTCACAACCTGTCTTTCAAATGGAGCAACAGTGAGGTTTCAAGTTGCAAGTCCTAATTTAAATATAAGGTACAACTTCCAGAATGTACAGCACAAGTAGTTTATTGAGAGGCCAGAATAATGACTTTAATTAGAAAGCATGCCAAAAAAAATTGATCTGGTACACACTGATCAATGAATGGAACAATTTCTGACCTTGATTAGACTTACATTTTTATGGTAAAGGCTAGTGGCCTAATGAAAAAACACTCTCATGTCATTTAATGATTTACAGGAGTTTATACATATATTAATGTCACCTGTAAACAACTTAAAGGTTCATATAAACATTATATTGTATTTCCATACAATACTCACTCATCAGGTTAAATTTAGAATTTTAAAATGTGAAATAAGGAGATTTAAATATTTTAATAACATTTTCAGGTGAACTGCGGTAATGAAGGGTTAGAGATTTTATTCAACTACGATGCTAAACACATGTTATGGTTAATAAAGTAACCTCTACACTGCCCTCAGTCACTGCCCTACCACTTTTTACTGCTACCCCTCTTCTGCTCTGTCTCTACATTATATATAGTTTTCCATAATAGCAAAAATCATGTATAGCTAAGCTGGCTGGTAGATCCTCTGTCCCTAACATCTGCTTAAACTTTACTCTTGGATTTATATTTTTTTCTTACTCATCAGGAGAATTGAGAACATCAGGAAGTGGAATGAGGAATGCGGATTAAGCAGGAAGTGAACCAAGTGTTACAGATAGAAGGGACAGCAACAAATACAGCTGATATAGACATGGGACCAGCGCAGAAGGGAAAAAAAGGAGGCGGTAGCAGCTTTACATGTGACATAGACCAGATAACTGAGGGCAGACACAGAGACACAGGACATCTACTTACTATCATCTGCACGAACGGTGAGCAGTGAGGAATAAACGACAGTCAATAATTCAATACATAGAGCAACGTGTTACCACACTGTTTTGAAAAAATCAAACAGCTTTTCTCATATTGTCTACCTTTCTTTGTTTTCTCTTAAGATTTGTATCCTAATATAATAAACTGGACATTATGCCATCCAGCCATCCTATCCATCTACAATTCAACATTTAGTTTTGTGTGACTTTGCTCAACAAAACTTTTAGTGTGTATGCTCCTTAAATATCTGTGTATGCTCCTTAAATATCTGTGTATGCTCCTTAAATATCTGTGTATGCTCCCTAAATATCTGACTAACCTTTGTAATATATAGCTTTTAAAAAATGTCTTTCTTCTGTGAAAAACTGAAGACCTGACCTTTCACTGAGACCTTACTGAGCCTCCATTCTGAAACCTATTTGTCAAGGTTTACTTATCTGTGTCTGTACTCAATGTTCTTGGCTAAACCCCCCTACCCAGATTTAACTGGGTATTTCCCAGACTAGAACTATCACCTAGAAGCTGGATAAATTACCTGCTACATTCTCATAGTTACCAACAATTGAATAACATTTCCAGGAACACTTGGATGCTGTGACATGAAAACTGGACATGATTATTATACAATTATTTTTTAAATAAATGCCATACATTATTAATTAATGTATGGCATTTCTATGAATAATTATTGTATGGACAATTGTCAGCAACTGGCCCCTTTTCTTAACTTTAAAGCAGCAATCCCTTTTCTGCAGTGTCATCTGACTACCATGTCAACCGACACATGATATAGTCACAATCACATGACACATGATATAGTGAGCATGAAAGCTTTGGAATGCCCAATTGAACTCTGTCTAAACTGTCAAATCCTCCTCCTTCTCCACACTCTCCCATTATATGACATGCTGAGAGCCTGTGAGCGTGAGTGACAGCCATACTTGTGTGCCCTCCAGAGTGATTTTGAAAAGAAAATTATGATTTGTAAGAGGACAGCTAAGAAAATTGATACATGCTTAAAAGATGCATGATTACTTAACTTGTTATTTAAAGAAAAAAACATTATATGTAGGATTGCTGCTTTAATCTCACGTGCACATCAAATCTATTCCTACCCTGTAAAATATTTCCATTTCTCATAGAATTCTCTGGACTACACAGAATCTGCATGCCTCTAATAATATCTATAATTAATACTGCATTGAGAGAAAAGCTGGACATTCATCATTAAATCAGCAAATATTTTCATAGGTAAAAGTACATTGCAAGAAATAATACAATCCCTGAATACTATAAAACTGTTACTGAAAGCAAAATAAATCTTCAGTATTTTCATGCTTTGCTATTGTATAATAGCTATTATATATCTATTATATATCTATAATATTATCTATGCTATTATATAATTAACAATACAATGCTAGTATAAAATTGTGAGAACTGGTATAATAAATGTTTGAGGACACTGTTGTCCTGCTATGTAGGGGCACTGCTCCTATAATAAGTGTGTTGAGGGAACTATGGTTATTAGTAATGTATGAGGACAATGCTTATAAATCTATGTCGGGGCATGTGTTGAATTCCGCTGTTGTAATGTGTGAGGTGGACTGTGGACATTGGGGGAGTAACCACATTTGCTTATAATTCAGGTATACAAACCTAACTAATGGTTAACTAACTTCTAGACATTACTTTGAATGAGAAAATAAATAAAGTTGTATACCTGTCTTTTCTTACTGCATATCATAACTGTTATATTCTATATTGAGTGCATCTGTGACAAAACTATAAAAAGATGATTTTGGATTCTCCTGAATGCTTCATGTAAGCTATGACTAGTGCCACTTAATTTAGACTTATAAATGGTAATGTGATCATTATCAAGGCAAATGTAAAAGTACTGTATTGCAAAGGTTACAAACCCAAACCCTTCAATCAACCCACAATTTACCAAATAAATCCCATTTAAGCAATGTAGTAAATGCAAGACTAATCAACTAGCATGGTGACTAATTCTACAGTCATCTTTGTGTTTCTGACAATAAAGGAAAGCATTAATATTTTCAGGTACATAGGTGATCGGATGTCCCATATTGCAATGCCAGCAGGCAGTACAACACACAATCCAAGGAACCATCCAGTATTTACATCTCTTGTTAAATGAGGATAGGAGAACAGTTCCTAATTTGGGGATCCTAATCCTACCACACACAATTTAAAAGTCATAGAATACTATCTGTCCACACAACAAAAACAAATGTAGTAAGGTACAATATTGTACATGATAAGCACACACAAAAGAAGTCATTTTTCAATAGGTGAAAAATTGCCCATAAATGAGACTTTCATTAAATGCACCTACTCATCACCTCAAGATAATTAATATAGGATCAACTCAGTGATTACAGAACTATTATATATTTACATTGGATGGGAAAACTGTGAGGCTTTAATGAAAATAATAATATATTACTGAGGAAATTGACCTAAAACCATTTATAATATGTTGAAGTGTAAACTGCGTATGTCTTACTTTGCTTACCTTGTAGAAACAGATATGTTTACTTAATAGTTGCCCATAAAATGTTATGTAATATGTTGCCATATATCTATGAAAAATATGTTATCATTTATTGTCATAAATAAGTGAACCATGGACAGTATACCTATAGGGAAACCTGGGCACATATCTGTTGCCCAGCATGTGTTAGGGATTTGGGGTGGGTATGGTTAGTACTAGTACCCACTTTCTGCACCAGTAAATTGGGCTGGCAAAAAAAGGAAAAATGGTCATGATTGTGGTAATGGGAAGCACTTTGAAACAGCCTAGACATTGCCACAGGTTACTTGACACTCATATACCATCATGAAGACTTTTTTATTAAAGGGTGAAAAGATTGTTCTGGCAATGCTGGTACAATGTTGGTGAATGCTTATATAATATGGAGTAATGTTGGTATAGTATTGAGGATGTGCTGGTGCAGCATGGGATCAATGCTGGTACCATAAAGAGAACAACTGGTGAGGCATTGTTAGGATATGAGGCACAGTTGGTATAATGTGGCACACATCTTGTGTAATAAATATGCGATTCTGGTATAATCATGTGTAGCAATGCTCTTTTAGTTTGTGTGAGGCAATACGGAGATAGTGGGCGATGGTCACAAAACTGCTACTCAGCCAAAGACCCCATATGGCTTCCATCTGGTTATGAATGTACTAGTTATTAGATGAAAAGTATTTTTTATATCACAATCTTTCTAAATTAGACTATTGGACCAGGACATTTTCATAAAGGACTTCCACTCAGTGGTTTAGCAAGTTTTCACAGCAGTCAGAGCTGAGATTTGGTCTGTGACCCCTGTTAGCTCACCAAGCTTACCATAATCACTGGTTCTATGGAAGCTTCTGCATATGTACTATGAACTTGTGTAGGTCCTAGTAACAGCAGCAGTCAGTAAAGTATCTTGTGAACAGATGCTGTTACTGAAAGCTTCACATGATCATGGCACACATGAGGAGTCTCTCAGGCTAAATGAAGAAGTATAATGTGCGTGGTCAGTGCTATCCAGCTGCCAAGAGGCAGCTTAGCACCGCATAAGTTGTATGTACTTGTCACACACCGGCCTACTGTGGCTACCACTCGAGGACCAGCACGCCTACCCTCCTCCTGATTCTTCTCTTTCCTCGCCGGCTGTCATGTCGGCGGCGGTCCTGCGCTTGCGCAGACCGTCTCAACTGTTCTACCTGCCCTGTTTTTCCATTGGTTGTACTTTCCTGACATCCCTTTATAAGGCTCCTCCCCTCACCTATCAGTGCTGGTTCTTCATGTCTACTTCTGGCCTGGAAGCAGCTTCCCTCTCCTCTGCATGGTGATCGGCCGCTAACTATCCAGTGTGCTGCCGCTGATCTCAGCTTACCTGTTCCATTCGTTAGTGGTAATTGCTGTGGATCATCACCCATTACCTAACCAGTGTGCTGCCGCTGATCTCCGATTACCTCTTCCACTCGTTAGTGGTAATTGATGTGATCATCACCTGCTAACTATACAGTGTACTGCCGCTGATCTCCACTTACCTGTTCCACTTGTTAGTGGTAATTGCTGTGGATCATCACCTGCTATCTATCCAGTGTACTGTTGCTGATCTCCGCTTACCTGCGCCACTTGTTAGTGGTATCTGCTGTGGCTCATCGCTCCCTTTTCCTTAGTGTGCTGTCGCAGATCGTCATTCACCTGCTCCCAGTCGAGACCAGCAGGATCTCACTCATCCTAGCGGATTCCTGACAGCACTAAATTTGATATGCACTGGATCTGGTGTCTGCATTGTTTAGAGTCTACATTATAAAGTCACCAGAGATTTTGGGATCTAAAGTCAGCAAATATAATGGGAACCTACATTGTATAGGGTCAGCAATATAAAGCCAATGCAGGTAACAATACAGGCAACTACCACAAGGTTGTGGTGGTGGACGCTGTGAATTTGCACTGAGGTTCTGGGAGCATTTAGTTGCACCACAGCTCCCACTTTGTGATTTTCCATTGTGAACTCAATCAGCGAAGGCTAATATTGTAGAACTGATATTGTAGAATGTATAAGAAAGACATGAATAGATACCTCTAAATGACGGATTTCTTTTTTGGGGGGCCTATTTAACAAGCTCCTAATCCCACTGCAATTTAAGGTATCCCCTCTATTTATAACTAAGGAATCTCTGATATCTCATGTGGTCCAACTGTTATCGAACACAATAGGGAGACTGCTACTTTTCGTGATTTAACAAGTTCTGAGAATCAAAGATTTTCAGAAGTTGTGATCGATGCTGTTACCCATGAACCCTATGGGGAGAGCATTGCGATAGAGGGATCTTCAGATCCCTCACCACATCTTACCTGCTTTCCCCTCCAGTTACTAGCGCAAAGGTGGTCATTGAAAAGATAGGAGATTGGTGTTCGTCGGGTCAGGTGTTTACCGGGACTGTCGTCCCGGCAGAATACTTTTACTAAATACTTATATCATTGGGATAAGGAATGAAAATGATTGTGTCAAAAATGTGTTGGTTAATAAATATTCCCCTTTGCTTCTTTGAATGAAAAAACAATTACATGTTCAAAGTATTTTAGATGCTTTTTATATACCCCTTGCACCCCAGTAGCTGTGTTGAATGTTGTAGTGTTATTTGTTTATTGTATTGCACTGTTACACCATATACTGTCTTGTTATTTTCCCTTTGTACAGTGCTGCAGTCCTCACTTGGCTCCCTATAAAGCTTAATATTAATAATAATCATAATAATAATAATAATAATAATAATAATAATAATATGACTGATCTCCTATCCAGCCATCTAAATGTATCAACCCTGAGTTACTATATAATTTGCTCTTTACAAAAGATTTTTAATCTATCTATTTCACAGCTAAGTTTGCAGCACCTTTCTTATGGGGGAAGTTGGTTACACATTTTTATATATTTTAGTACAGAACTCTCAAGAAGTATAACACCTGAAAAAAAAAAGTTAAAATGAAGAAACACAGAAAAGCAAACTTGTAGAGGTGGAGTTGGTATTATATTTCCTTCTGAATATAAGCTATACAGCTGTTTCTTCTCAAAGCACACACTTGACTGTGGTGATGTCACAACTGACCATTCTGAATTAGATTCAAGAAGTTGGAGTAGCATCTCTGTATTGAGTGAAATAGTTTCCACAGAGAATGAAATGGTAAACATAGGATACAAGTCTTCTATCCAGCAAAATAAATATTCTGTTAGTTTCCACATTTAGTCTAAATAAGAAGGCAGCAGATACATTGGTAACACCAGTGTTTTTGAGCTAATTTTCAACCCCTGAGATTTGGCCATGGTGATTTACTATTTTCCTGATTTTTAAAGACTCACCGTCTGGTCTGTCAATGGTGGTAGCACAATAGTTTTTTCCATAGTGTTCATTACAAGTTTCCACAGCTCCTTTAACACACGTTTCAAAACGGTCTTCTCACAAATTTTTGCAAAAAGAGTAAGGCTGAGGAGAAAAAACAGAAAGTTGTCTTGTAAATTAATTTCACTCTAGTTATAGTTTCTACTGCTACACCCAAAGCTGAATCACAACTTCGTGCAGCCCTATGTATGGTAACAAGACAAGGTGTGACAAGATGGATCTGACAGCCATCATTTTCCCCATCATTTTAAACATTTAGGGTGAAAATATACTTGATGTTTAGTTGAACAATGTGATGTTTTCATTTATTATTCTTATTTAGTACATAAACTAACTGTGGATAAAAACCTTTTAAGATGGACTATACTATTCTCAAATAAAGCCAGGTGGGTTACATGTATTCATCTGAACATCATATCAGATTACAACATGGTGGATGTACTGTTTCCTGATCAAGGGCTCACCCCCCTATTACAGACAGGAAGCTGAAAGCAGCTGGAGTCCCTCTGACATCACAAATGGCTAGAGATGTTAAAACAGGGAGCCTCTCTTTCTTAACCAGGATTAAGGCAATCAGCAACTGGTTGGAGCAGCTATTGTGCTCCCTGGAACAATGTCAGACTCCTAGGGGTGTATTTACTAAACTGCAAATTTGAAAAAGTGGAGATGTTGCCTATAGCAACCAATCAGGTTCTAGCTGTCATTTTGTAGAATGTACTAAATGAATAATAAATAGAATCTGATTGGTTGCTATAGGCAACGTCTCCACTTTTCAAACCATCAGTTTAGTAAATATACCCCCTAGACTCCAAAACAGCATGATTATTTTATCATAAATGATCACCATTTCCCTTAAACTTGGACTGGTAAAGAAACCCCATTTTCTTTATAAACAATTTGATGTTATTGAACACTGGGATGTTACTGGGTGATGGTAGAAGGCTGGTGAGCACTGGATGTTTTTTAAAGTAGTGTTATGTATATATATATATATATATATATATATATATATATATATATATACTTTCAGTTGTCTGTAATAAAGATACCTTTTCTTTGCCTGTGTGGTACTGAACCCCAAAATCCGAGGACTTTCCTCTGGATTCCTCCTACCCTAACATCCTGGTATCATCACAGTAATGTTTTTCTAAGTTACAGATGTTTAAATACCTACATCAGCCATATTAAGTCTATCTCACAGGAGTGCAGGTGAACTTCAATATTTTAGCCAGCCAGTGATATTAAAATCTGATATAGTCTTTGAAATGATAAGCCATAGAACTGGCTCTGTGATGATTCATCTGTGTTCACCAATGTTAAAACTCACCAGATCTCATTTCATTCAACAGGTACAAATTCATTTTCCAGCCCTGTATCCTTTGTCTGATCTTCCCTAGGAAATTTAGTGCAGAACCTACTTTATGTGGCTAAAAATTAGTTCTCTAAAGAGTTATGAGAGAGTAAGGCTATGTGAACACTGATTTTTATTTATCCGCCATATATTTTTGAAAGAAAAAGCAAGAGACAGAGATCATTAGTCTCTGTGGAGTAAAAAACGGATTATGCATTTAGGCAAATTACTGAAGCAGATGTAGGAGTATAGATTTGGGATGAGGGAATGAAGAACATTCTCCACTTTCTCCCATCCCTGCTTTATCATCTATTCCTCTACAGTGCTTGCAATGCTCAATGATATGAGTATCAATCTCTACTGTCAAGAAATCTAATGATTGAAAGAAAAACATATGCATCTATGATTGTTTCTTTTTATATTAATTGGTAACAAGCAAACATGTTTAGGCAGTTTCACATTTTGTATGAATATTATCGGTTGGTATGATCAAAGCACTTGATTTTCCATAATTTAAACCCGTGAAAACATAAACAGGTAAGAAAAGTTAGGAAATTGCTAATGAGTTAAAAGGTTGCCAATATTACCAATTCACAAAAAACAAATAGGGCAAGTAACAAAATGATCTATAAATTGGACGGCAAGTTTACTGATCTCTCATAATAATAATTACACCTTTATTTATTGTTCCATAGATTCCTTTGCAATTCCTCTACTACACCTTATGATCATATTTGCCCACAAAACTTCTTCTTACATTTATAATGTCATATGGTACCTCCTCCCCAACCTGTATATCCCCTTCTCACTTGCTGTCCAGTGGGTCCAATATAGGCTGTAATACATTATCAGCATCCTGGGCCACACTGCTGCAGTTACTGGCTGGCACATTTCCTGTCCCCTTGACTTGGCTCAGAATCTCTCCCATCTGTTTTACACACTCCTCGATGTGTGGTTGAAAACTGAGGAAAGTTGACAGGGAGTCCAGTGAACAAACATAATTACAAAAAAGTCATAATATATTGAACTTTTATTTGAAAAAAATAATAACAAAAGTGTGATTCAGTATTGCTTTAGAAAATCTTCACTATAACCATCTTATCTTTCTCAGAGTGCATTTAACAAGCATTTTATTTATATTCTGGATGAATCATTCACTATTGTAGATTATAAAGATTCTAGAAAACAACAATTTCATAACCATATAAATGTTTGAAAGGTTTTATATGGGGCACAAAATTCAGAAACTGAAGAATTTAATGTCAACATTGACGAAAGGAGAAAGAAAAACATTTTATTAGATATACAAGAAAAATAACAAAAACACAAAAATTCAATTTGAGCAGTAAGTAAATAGTAGCATTTCATTGCGACAGAAACTATGCAAAAACACAACTTCCATCTTTTATAAATAGTCTCCTTAAAAAACACTACAATAACTGCAGACCCATTTATTAGACTCATGTCATTTGTTAATATTACTCTACTCCATTGTGGATTATCACTTGGCAGCTTCTTAGCAATATACTATCTGCTTGATATCCTAATACAGGATAATTGGACTGTAGCCACTCCGGCTCTGGATATTGTTATTGTTTACCACACTCTGCATGATATATGTGCCTGCTTTAGCACCCCCGGTGCTTGCTTGATTTATCTCTTGTATATATATAAAATATTTTTATATTTGCTGCTTATGTCACTTTACCAATTAGTTCTGTTTACCATCTTTGTGACCATACTGCACAGCCATTTATAGAGTTGCAACTTGTTTGTTTTTTGTTTCAATCAATAAATGTGTATTATACATGCCACTTCTGTGTATGCGCCCAGGGACCTTTATCAACATTTACTCTAACTGAGGGTTGAGCTACCCCATACCCTATCTGTCCATCCCCTTTCCCCTCGACCCCACCCCCCTGTTCCCCGGTCCCAAGAGGCTGCAGATCATCCACACTGCACCATAGGGAGCGCTGAACTCAACATCCACCTTTGTCATGTCATTTGTTCCCTTTCCTCACAGTAATTAGCAAATTTTAACCATTCAAAATCATTCAACTGTTATTTGCCAACAAATTTTGCTTTTTATATTAATGGATTAACAAAGTTGGTAGAAATTAGAGATGCTCACTGACCCCTGTGTTTTGGTTTTGGATCTGGATTACCGTCGTGTTTTGGTTTTGGTTTTGCCAAACCGCCCTTGCGTGTTTTGGTTTTGGTTTTGTTTTGCAATTTTGTTTAAAAATCAATGTTTTTGGGCATAAAATAACCTAATTTAGTGCTCCACCTGTTTCTTGGATAAGTAAGGTAATTCTAAAGCTAATAAATTACGAAGAAAACAGTTTAATCCCTGGTAGGCCGTCCTTAATTCTCCACACAAACCTGGTTGTCTTCCTCTTCATCTTTGCCTATTGGCAATGCAGCCATCGTCTTTGGGTGTAAAAATAAATGGACCACAGTAGTTTGGTGGCTATCTATGCCCCCCCCCCCCGCCCTCCACTTGTAGTTGAATAGAAAAAAAGCAGCCTGCATAGACTGTGGAATTAGAAAGTAAAAATAAATGGACCAAGGTATCTGTCTGCATCAGACCCCCTCTCCACTAGGAGTAAAATAGTAAACTATTCAGCCGTTATAGAGTCTAGAATATAAATAGAAATTGAGAAAGGCAATTTGGTATCTGTCTGCATCATAATCATCAACATCCTCATTAGTGCGCTCGTCGCCTACACAAATCTCCCCCTCATCCTTTTCTAATTCAAAAGTGGCATCCTCTATTGGTGTATCACTGACTACACTCAGGCTGTTAAGGCACACATCAGCAGAACTGCTGAAAGGAACCTTCTTTATGGGTACACTGTCACTAACAGAATGCTCACCATTAGACATACCACTGGTGGATGGACTCTCCCCAGGGATTGGTGTCATTTCTGATTCAGAGCATACATTATCCTCTAATGCCTTACTGTTTTCTTGAAGCTCGGCTTTGACGCGTAACAGTACTTGTGCACCACTTTTAGACTCCAAATTACTTGGTTTTGCTTTGTCACGAGTGTCCGTACAAGAAAAAGGCTCAGTAACATTTTTTGATCTGCCACTAATAGAGAAAGGCCAAGGCCTTATTCTTTCTTTGCCACTGCATGTGTAGAATGGCATGTTGGCAAATTTTTTTTATCAGCAGTTAACTTTTCCTCAGTTACACTTCTTTTGCGCTTCAACACGGTAATTTTTTTTTTGGTGTGTGTTTTTTTGACTGATTACAAAAGACTGTGTAGTTTGACATCGCCTTTCCCAGATGACGTACTGGGAACACTACCATCAGGACTGGTGACAAAACCTGGTTACTGATTCTGCTCATATGTGGACTGCTTTGAATCCATTATGAGCCAAACGCACTTGTAGTGCTACAAATTGTTTTAGATACCGCTGATGATGAAAAATATGACTTTTGACAGCCACAAAAATAAATGCAAAAGAATGGGGGACACCCCAAAAGCACTTGGGAGTGCTAAATATTATATTTTTAGTCTGCTGACAAATAGGACTTTTGACAGCCAGAAATATTAATGCAAAAGAATGGAGGACACCCCAAAAGCACTTGGAGTGCTAAATATTATATTTTTAGTCTGCTGAAAAATAGTACTTTTGACAGCCAGAAATATTAATGCAAAAGAATGGGGGACACCCCAAAAGCACTTGGGAGTGCTAAATATTATATTTTTAGTCTGCTGAAAAATAGTACTTTTGACAGCCAGAAATATTAATGCAAAAGTATGGGGGACACCCCAAAAGCACTTGGGAGTGCTAAAAATTATTTTTCAGATTGCTGACAAACAGGACTTTTGACAGCCAGAAATATTAATGCAAAAGAATGGGGGACACCCCAAAGCACTTGTAGTGCCAAATATTGAAAAAAAAAAAAGACTCCTCTATCCTCCTCTCTTCTCTATCAATTGTTATCAGAATTGTAATCAGAATTGTTATCAGAATTGTAATCAGAATTGTAATCAGAATTGTTATCAGAATTGTATTCTCTGTCCCTGCTCTAATCAGCCTGTGACTACACCCTGCTCTCTCCCTCTTTCAAATGGCGATTGTTGTGGAGGCAGGTATTTATAATTTTCAAATATCGCGAGAACCGAGCCCCGAGATCTGACGACGTCACAATGACGTTCGGCCTCGATTTGGAATCCGAGTGGGTGGGAGAGTACCGAGCCTGCTCGGTTCGGTACTCGGATAGGCAAAGTTCGGGCGGGTTCGGTTCTTGGGGAACCGTGCCTGCCTATCTCTAGTAGAAATAGACAATTGACAATACATTTGAGTTACTGCAATTGATACCAAAAAGGTAGCATAACTCAACTATTTTAAAGAAAGACAATTTATTGTCACATGGTTCTCCAGCTTTTCTGCTGTACAGAAGCCTAAATATACATACCAACACAGCCAAATTCTGAATACATTGTCTACATTTCTTGTGCCACATAAAAATGCTGATTGTTTATATTTGACTATCAAAAACTTGCAATAACAGACAGTGGATTTCAATTGGGGGGGATTCACTTGGCCACGTTACTGTAAAAAGTAACGCAGCCTGCCCACTATTACCATTATTATGGTAATAGTATACTTAAATACCACTATTATGGCAATTTCAACGGCAGCTTTTTGCTCACAGCTCCCTGAGCTGCAAGCAGAAAGCAGGGTTAAATTTACAGTAATAGCGGTAATAGGTTTAACGCTGTGCTACTTCAGGGGGAATTGAATTCCCCCTATTGAATGTTCATAATCATGGTGATGTTTTAGTAAGCCCTATGTGATCACTTACAAAGAGTGAGTCCCACAAGGTGAAACAGCTTCACATACCTTGTAGCAAAAACTCTGCTGAGCTCATCCAGTACATTGTTGAGTTTCACCTGTAGCTCTTTAAGGATGTCACTTGTTTCAGGATCCAACTATTTTACAGAAAGTAAAAATGTGTAAATAATTTAGACAGATGGTCCAAGTGGCAACTTCTTGCACATACCCTAAATGACTGAACTTATGTTGATAGACAAATGAAGTAGAGTTTAATATATGTGTGTCCAATTCACTTTCACTTTTCTACTCCAGCAATAGTTTTCATGTGCACGCTGTCTTAAAAACAAGAGGAAATTTTTCAATATGTAATATAATGAGTATCCCTTTTTTAATATGGGAAGCATTTGATCTTACCTAAATTGGTTTACAGAATTTTTCTGTTTACTTTATCATATATTAGCATTCTGTATTTTATATATTTCAGTCTTAACTATTTAAAAAGCTGACTTTCTAATTATATACAGTGTTATTTAATATGTCTTCTACAGCTCTAAGCTACAAGCATAAATTATCTAAATTATTTGTATGTCAATTTCTATTTTCACAGTGGGGAAGAGACTTGGGATATTATTGCCATTTGAGGTGACTGTTTAGAAAATTTTTCTAAACTGGTATATCCTCTAGTTCTAATAACCAATGAATAAAAAAAGACCTGACACAGCCTCACAATTATGAAAAACACAGAATGACATAAACATAAGTATGTTCAAAAGACGGGTCAGGAGCAGTATCATGGTATACTCACTTCCTTCCCCCCCATTGCTTCAAACATTTTTTCCAGTTGGACCCTAAGCTGCTGGATGTTATTCATTAGGATACATGGCTGTATAGACAAAAAAGATGGACAGAAATACATTGTAAAAAGTTAGTATGGGTTGATGAATTACTACACATTTAAAGCAAACTTGTCTACTATTTATTTAACTCCCCTCCAGGAGATGAGGAGGGGAGCTCTGTAAAGTCAGGCCAGATGGGACATAATGACGTGATTTGTGGGATCACGCACCGCCCACGGCAACACAATTTACGTCATTAGGCGCCACCAATTCCAGTAGGATGATGCAAAATGATCGCCATCATACCATGGTAAAAAGACATGACAACGAAATCTGATTGTCATGCTGTGTTATGACCACCATATTCATACTAGTAGGTTAATTGGCTGCTATCAAAATTGACCCTAATCTCTCTCTCTCTTTGTCTGCCTGTGTGTGTATGTTAGGGAATTTAGACTGTAAGCTCCAATGGAGCAGAGACTGATGTGAATGAGTTCTCTGTACAGCGCTGCGGAATCAGTGGCACTATATAAATAAATGGTGATGATGATGATGATGATGATATTTCATTCTGCCCATCAGGGAGATTGCCAGACACTCTCAGGAGCCACAAAAGATCATCCACTATTTCGGGAGTCTCTGGGACATTCCAGGAAAGTCAACAAGTATAATTTAAAGGCTGCATTAGGTGCAGTAGGCCTGTGCCTAAGAGTGGCTGACTCTGAGAAGCAGCTATTAGACTGCACTGCTCATGTCAATTTTTTTAGGGCAATTTGAAATGAGAAAATCTTTAATTCAGGTTGGAAAAAAATGCTTTACTTGGCTTTGGGGTGGCTTACTTGGGAAACATATTTGAGTTTCGAATTAATGGTGCAGAGTAGCACCACTATATTCTCTTTTAAGTCAGAATTGGCAAACCTACAGAATGCTCTGTGCAAAAGAGGTGTTGCTGATAGATGGGACAAGGTTTAGGCTGACGGAGGTTGTGTGCCTTTAGGTTCCAATGATGTAAGTCCGCTATGGACTAAGAAAGATGTTCAATGTGCATCTGAGTTGCCAATTGGGTTTTTTTCATCTTGTTTATTGATGATTTTTTACTAAAAAACAACACGACTATTTTTCTACAAAACATAACATATCACATTGTAAGACGTATTCAACTAAACATAAAATAAATAAGGGTCTTCAGTGTACTTATTGGACTGTCTCATTTGCCTTACATGTGGGTCATACGGAGGTAGGTGTATTTAAGAATGAAACTGAGATGAAATCAGCAATGCTATGTCTGGAATAATAAATATCTCACATATATATCTTCTGTTAGTGATTCTTATCTATGAATCCAACACTGAGCAGAACAAAAAGGAAAGGAAAACATTACACAACCATAAACTAGACATCAGAGACACCAATTGTGATTTCTAGGGAACTCTGGTGATTATTAGGCAAAACATAAAGACATAAGGAGGTCAACCTATGTAGTAAAGCATAACAAAATTAAGCAATAAGGGAGTAGAGCAAGCAGAATGCATGTGTCAGTGACATGACAAACTTCAGATAATTAGTCACTTTAAGTAGTAAAGCATGCTTGTCTGCATTTGACTTAATTCTGAATTGTGACTGGGAAGAGCAGAGATTGCTCCTAGTACAAGGTAGGTCCATCCAATTGAACATTTGGGGCCTGATTAATTAAGGAAAGTAAGGTAAAAAAAGAGAACGTTTTCTCCTGGACAAAACCATGTTACAAGGCAAGTGGTGTAAATTAGTTTATTATTTTGCACATAGGTATTTGTGTGCTAGATGAAAAAACAGACCATATTTAACTTAATAGATGTATTTGTAGACTTAATTTGTACATTTAAAGTTGATCTAGGACATGCCTTATCCCAACTATAAATTTGTTCCCACATGTTAAATTTGCCTCCCCCTCCAATGCAACATGGTTTTGCCAAGGTGCAAAGTTACTAATTTTTTTTGCTTTACTTTCATTAATTAATCAGGTCTTGGTGCTTAGCAAGTCACATGTAGCTATGCACAAAAAACAATTGGCAGCTGAAAATACATATCTACTTGAAGCCTATCAACTTCTTCCCCTTACTTTTGTGAGTTCACATTAGACTTTACAGTGCAACAGACAGTGTAACTTTCATACTAATATATTGATTGTTTAATGAGAAGAAATGGCAAATGGAATATAATAGGTAGCATTAAGACATGATTTTTTTCACATGTGATTGTGGTTGGCATTGATGCATGTAGAGGAGCATACATTTACCAACTTTGCAGGAAGTTTATATTGGGCACTTTTGTTTGATGGATAAATAAAAATGTTTGAGTGGTTAATAAATGCTTACAAGAAAATATTAGACACAGTAGTTTGAGATTCCATTACTTGGGCCATATTGATTCTGGGAGACATTAACAGATTTATATGCAAGCATGTGACACTCAAGCAATAAAGGTGTCTCAAAGAACAAGTACACAGATATGACAGGACATGACAATAACATTATTCACAATTCATTAGACATGGCTATATAGTAATTAATCCAATTAACCAAAGCAACAAATATTTTGAATTATTTCCTGTAAGGTTTGATTAGTTATGGGGACAGATTCATGGATTAAGCTTAACATGTGGGAACCTATCTGATTACAGCTAAGGCCTAAAACAAACCTGTATAACATGGGATTTGTGGCCTGTAAAAACAAATTGAGCCATTTGAGACACATTACCACTTTCTCCTCTTTCTTCTCTTTGGAGCAATGAGATGCAAAGTCTTTGGAGATTATCTCTGCATACTGGAGGAGGACATTACTGATTGTCTGAAAAGAACAAAGAAAAATAATGATATAACATATATCATTATAATATAATAAAAAAAATGGCTCTACAATCGAAATTGAATTATTAAAATGTCTACTTAGACATAAGCTTTAGAAGTGTGGGTAAGATTTTGCACAAACTGTCTTAATTTTTACTGTAAATTGCTGGAGCTACAGTTGTTATACTTATCTCTCCCATTCCATCTCATTAGCTTTTCACTTTTTATATTATAAACTAAGTGCCTACGTAGAAATATTACTAAAAGTCTGAGCTTGTGTATATAAGTTAAAACAGCAAGACATATAATAAGGTGGGAACTAGGCCCTAGCTGTTTCTGTTGAGAGGAAGTGAATCCAAATCAATAAAATAGTAAAAATAAAAAACAACATTCACCTATCCAAATGGACAGAGGGAAGACAGAATTACCTGACAGCCATGTGCATAAACCAATGTAAAACTGTGTGCCAGATCACAACGTGACAGAATTAGGGAACTCATACCTTGGCAAATCTGCGCATGTAATGTCCCACGATTTGGGGATCTGGACATTCCAGCTTTTTAATGATCTCAAAGCTCTGGTTGAGTTGTGAAAACACATCCACCACGGAACAGGAAAAGAGAGCATGCTCTGAGGTCTGCTGAAACTGTGGGAGACAAGGACAGACAATGGTGCTAACTACCATAAGCACAACAGAAAGAACAACTATGTGCTGCATGTGGTATCTAAACTGTGGTACTTTCTTATACTTAGTACCACTCCACACATTCCCTGTAAGTATCTGAGCTGCTTTTTTATGATAATCTACCATTGATAGCAGATTTAAAAAGCCTCTGAAAGCTAATAATTATTAACTATCTGTAATAGAGCTAACAATATATATTAGCTTTACAGTCTTGCTACAAGTAACCTAATTCTTCTTTTTGTATTTAAGAACAACTCCTAGGCTCATGGGAAAAAAAGCTTTCATCTGTAAGCAGAAAATATGGCAGTATGTTCTGTATTCTCTGATATCTTATAAAATTACGTATAGTAAGAATGTATTTCCTTGTCAATGTTAATATGTTAATAGACAATTGTGACGCAAGGCATATTCTGTATTACGATAGAGAAAACTGTATAAATATGTCCATACTTCTTCCAGCAGTTTTACAAATGAACAGATGAACATGTGATACAATGAGTGTGATGATAATCCAATTAATCTTGGGTACTTTATAATTTAAATATATTTTTAGAATTATGTATATCCAGCAGGCACATTTTATATTATACATATATATTTACATGACACTTTGAGATTGATTTTAAACAATAATATGAAAACAGATAGTTATTAAGCATATACAATATATAGTAAGTGGAAGGGAAGACATTTTGTAAGATAGAAGACTGAACAAAAAGTTGCACAAATATTGCACAATGTAGTTTGTAGAGTATACTAGAACCTGATTCAAATATACTGTACTGTGTATGTATGCTATGCATATATCAAAAAATTAAATTTAACAATAAGTAAGGGAGGACTGATGCCCATGGAAATGCTATTGTGTATACCAGATTGCACTTAGTGCTATTTTATACTGTCTGGGGATGAAGCAGGCATGGTGGGTATAACTTTATGATGGCACATAGAGGGTGCCATCAATTCAGCTCTGGAGCCCAGCATTTCTGGAGGTGACCTTTTACTTTTACTGACATGCTTCTGTAATGGGCTGAAAGTTTTCAAAATGTTGCACAATGTGTCTGAACAGATATATTCATGAAAATTAAATGCTGGATGGGAGTATGTTTCAATAAATGTACTGTGTGATAAAATAGGCAAAATTAAGCATAAAAAAGGCCAAACTCTAGGGGGGCGTGGCTTGGCAGCCATTAAGGCCACAAGAACTTTCTAATGGTTCCGTGCAGTTGATGCCTTAATCTGATGATATCTGTTACAGACGGCTTCTATTTTCCATGTAACCTGCAGATTGTCCTACAAGAGCAACAGAGCTTTCATTTGAGGGGATCATAGATGGCTGAGAAGTCATAGAACCTAACTAACTGTCAGGAATGCTGTTTTGGCATGAACACCACACAGACATAGAGGTTACAGCCCGCTCATACTCCCAGCAGACCTATTTGGTATTAACACTTGAGGTGCCCCTGCCTCCCCAGCGACCTGGTGAGCTCCCCTGTGGTGATACTCAACTCCCGGCGACCCCGCTCTCCCACCAAACTGTTGAACACCTGAGCACCTTCATCAGCCTACATGCCATAGATTCGTGGCTGTTGACCTTGTCGGGCAGGCTGTTTGGCAGACACGGAGGTCCCCATGTCAGATCTCTGCTGTCCTCCTGTGTTGACCCTGCAGCTGGGAATGTTGAGTGGTGAATGTGGGAAAAGCTCTCTCCCGGACGGATCTACGCAGCTATAAAATACAGCATCTTAGACAGCCGATGTGTCTTCACAGCAGTCGGGACTGTACATGAGGAACAGACACTCTTCTCTAACCAGACATAAGACTCCTCTGGTAAGAGGTATAAATCCAGCTGTCACTTTCTTGACTGCCTTTTCCTTGTATAGCTGATTGTGACTGACCGTGCCCTGAGTACGTCCTCCAGTATTCACAAGCACGGGGGATCAAAACTGCCTTTGCCGTATCTAAGCCTGCTCAGGTTTCATACTTGACAATGCTGTACTGGCAACCTGGACATAATTCCCAGACCCTCAAGGGAACATAATAACCCTTTTGCTGCTGTTGGAGACCCGAATTGAGGCATTCCTCACGCTGGGGCCTACCTCACGTCTCCTCACCAGGTCTTTCCTGCACCAGTAGAACAATCCCACAGAGCGGCTCCACAGACAAAACAAGACCCCATCGCTAAACGAGCCTAGCACAGCCAGCTCTGCTGTGAAACACAGGCTCAGTCTAACCCGCAGCCATCCAACTTACCTGACGGGGAACCAACGACGCAGAGCACCAGAGATACGCAGCCAACTGCCCGCATTTCGTGTGCAGGAATCCTACAGCCGGCTCCCTTGGATGACCCTGGCTGACATAGCGAGGTTAGTGTCGCACTCCCCGCCTGACTCTCCAGCCACACGGTGCCTCCTGTCTAATCGCATCTGTTGCTCAGTGAACAGAGCATCTGGAGGTGCGGCTGCCCTTTCTCTCTTGGTGTCGACACCCCTCGCCAGCAGACTCTCACACGGTACTCCGTTTAATTCCATTGACCTGGTTACCTGCAGAGCGTGCATCAAGCTTAGTCAGGCAGAGGCTGCATGCGCTGTCATACAACTGGTACACAGACTTCAATCAGAGGCTCAAAGGATCTCTTGTACCAAGTTACAAAAACACGGTGAATACAGACGCCAGAGGGTTAATCCATGTCACACATCATTTCTTGCTGGCTGGTCTCTTTTGTGCAATGCACTGCTGACACCTTGTGTCCACTCTGAAAGCTGCAGTTGCTTTAGACATCTAAGCGTGAGCAACTAGGGCGAGAAAACGCTAGGACTCATCACTCCTCAATATTTGAAAGTGCTGCTCTGGTGAAACCCGCCTAGCTGCCCATTGCAGCTTACTTACTGCGGTCACCACCACAGAAACGGTGAACCTCTATCCCACTCATCAAAAGGCACCCGGTTTTGTGGTCTCATCAGGTCTTCCCCGCTCACGGAGGCTCTGAACACTGCAAACGCACAGCGTTCATCTAGCTGATTGGACCCTGCTCCCTGTACAGAAAGCACCTCTAGACGTGGTACATCTCTGGTAAGAGCACTCTGACTCCCAGGGCTGGACTGCATGGAATTCCTGTCTACAGCCTTATCAGTCAAGGGAACACAGGTCAGTGGATGAGATCTGCTGTTGTATCCTCAAACTTCTCCTTGTGATAATCGGGCAAGTTAAAACAGTACCCTCACAATTACCTCTGAACACTCAGAGTACACGATGCAGTAAGCCTTTACTCTCTACCCGCGGCCTGACTTTCCAAACGCTTTTGGTCAGCTTCCCTTTCTTTCCTTCCTGTAATCTCACTGCTCGCTGTTTGCCTTTCACATGCTACCGTTCCTCCGCTGTCATCACCATGTCTCATAAGAACAAGAAAAATCCCAGCAGCTCTACTTTCAACTTCTTTGGGACAAAAAATAAAGGCTCGCAGCCTTCCTCTGATCATTCAGACACTTTGCCAGCTTCTCCATCTCAAGCCTCTGATCTGGGCCCCCAGATTCAAGCTGTAATGACAAATCTATTGGAAGGGGTGGAAGAAGCCTTTAAACAGGAACTCTCAAACGCAGTTAACGATTTCAAACTGGAAATTACCTCACTAGGTACACGGACTGATACTCTAGAAACAAAAACAGACGACCTTTGTCACTCGCAAGTGACTTTTGACAGGGAGCTATCCAGTCTGCATGAAGAAGTTGAGGCTCCAAAGGAAAAGCAGGAGGATGCTGAGAATCGCTCCCGACGCAACAATATTCGCGTCCGTAATGTATTAGAAAATATTTCACCATCTGAGATTCAACCTTCCCTTAAAGGCCTCTTCATGCAAATACTCCCAAACCTGTCTAACTGCATGATGGATTGCGCACATCACGCCCTCAGGGCTAGACCAGCGGCAGACCAACCTCCACGTGATATTATTATGTGCTTCCATCCCTACCACACCAAAGAGCATATCATAGAACCTACAGGGAATTCTTCCTCAATTTCCTTTAGAGACTTGGACATACAGCTATTTCAAGACCTTGCCCTCTCCACTATTCCGAAAAGAAGAACTTTTCAACCTACCACCAGGATTTTACACCAAAAATATATTCGCTACCACTGGGGATTTCCCTTTCAGCTTCAAATCTTTGCGGCAAACAATACTCACTATGTCAAAACCCTAGAACAAGGCCAAGAAATCCTAGCAAGCTGGAAATTCTTCCTGATTTCATCTTACTCCCCAATCCTACATCAAGGCAAGGTCCTTCGCCACCTCCAGCTCCTGAGTGGTCTAAAGTTTCCGGCATCAAGCTAATGACACTTCTCCAACCTGTTGTGCTCAAATGTGCTCCTAATTTCACTCGTCCTTAAGTCCCTATGTCAGACAGACTGCCTCTGCAGAGGTGACTTTTTTTTTGGCACCACATGATGGACATCGGTTTTGGAACTTCCTTTAGCCATTTAATTACAACCAGCTAGATGTTCCTTTTCCAAACATCCTGAAATCATCAGATCAGAACATTTAGTTCCTGGTTATAAATTCTGGTTGATTGTTATTATGCCGTTATTATGCTGTTTATTTGTCGTTTATATCTTTTACAAAATGTTTTCGCATTATATCTCTACATATATCACCCCCCCTTTTTCCCCATCTCCCTTCCCCCCCTTCTTACATCCTTTTTTTTCTTACCCTCCCTTTCTTCCCTTTTTCGCAGCTGGATATTACCTTTTGTAAATTACTAAACTGCCAATTACCACATCCAGTCTATTCAGCAGAATCACCGGCCCGGGTAGCATATATAGATGCTGACTTTCCACCCCCCAATGCTGCCTATTCAACTGCTGTTTAGCTTTACAATGGTTATATTTGTTAAGTTGGGATCCCTCCTGGATCCCTCCATTTAAGGGGTTTTGCACAGTTGGGCTTCTCTTATTCTTTCTTCCTCCTCTCTCTTTTTTCTTTTCTTGTGGCTTCCTCTCTCCTTCTCCCTTCCCTCCAAGCACATCTGGACTAATCCTTTCCATTAGTACAGTATGTTCTTTATAACAGCGATCATCCCTTCTCAACCTCCATGACCTTGAAACCCCTCTCAGTCAACATTAACGGCCTCAACTCCCCTCACAAGTGCACAATAGTCCTGGGAGCCTGCAGAAGAGAGAAAGCAGATATAGTCTTCCTCCAGGAAACCCATCTTACAGGTACCCACACACAACTTCAGGGTAAACAGTTCTCCCAGACCTTCCTTGCTTCAGCCAACTGTAAGAAACTGGGGGGTAACAAGGTCTCCTTTCAACGCTGCTCCACCTACTCTGACCTATAGGGTCGCTTTGTACTATTCATGGGCCCACTCACTCCTACCCAGTCACATTGGCCTCGGTATAACCTCCAAATCAGTGTCAGGGTGAGTTCTTCTCTACTCTGTTCTGAAATATTGAGTGACTGGTCCAGAGTAATATTATATTAGCCGGCAATTTTAATGTTGTCTTAGACCCACAACTTGATAAATCCTCCCTCTCCCCTCGTGAGGCTCCCACTTCTCTTTGCAAAGACTCCTCCGCCTTGTATGCATTGTAGCAACAGCACTCCCTACATGACACCTGGCACCTTAAATATTCCACCGCACGAGACTACATCCATTACTCAGCTCCCCATCAGATATACTCGGGCATTGACGTGCTTCATGTATCTGAGACCCTGATACCCTTAACCACTCAAGAGGGCATCACTCCGTTCTCATGGACTGACCATGCGGGAGTATACATCCTTCTCGATCTTCTACGCCAATTTCCACGCTCCTTTATGTGGCGTCTGGATTCTCTTTTGTTAAATACTTCTACCTTCACTGACATCAAAACAGCCATTTCTGAATACATCCAAGAGAACAATTCACAGGAGGTACCTCCGGGTGTTATCTGGGAAGCTCACAAAGCCACCATCCGTGGTCGACTCATTAGTGCCGCTTCTCAAGCAAAACGGAAGGCCGTTCTAGAGGTCTCCGCCTTAGAGCAATGTATCGCCACTCTTCTGACCCAACACAAGCTGGTTCCTGACCCCTCCTTACTACCTCAAATTGACTCTCTGAAGGGCCAGCTTAATACCCTTGTGTCCCAAAGAGCGGCCTCCCTTTTACAGAAACTTCCACAACACTTTTATGATAAGGCAGACAAGGCGGACACTTTACTTGCCCGTAAGCTTCGCCAGAAGCGTACCCAAGGCTTTATTGATAAACAAGAAAGCTTCTAATTCTGTAACATACCATCCTCTAGACATTGTCAATGACTTTAGAGACTTTCATGCCTCCTTATACTTATATAATCTTCCTGACCCTCAGCCCCGGGAGTACCTTCTGTAAGATACTCTGGAGCTAACACCCCTCTCCCACACATCTCCCAGTCCCAGCTTTCTTGCTTGAATGAGGACATCACTGCAGACAAAATAAAATATCTCAAGCCCTCCTCAGCTCCATGCCCGGATGGTTTCTCGGCACAATATTATAAAAAGTTTGCCTCGAACCTTGTTAGGTGTGTAACCTAACAACCTTTAATAACTAAATTCTCAAGGGGGCATCCTTTGATCCCGCAACTACACTTGCCAGCATTGCGGTCATTCCTAAACCTGGAAAGGACCTCCTACACTGTACAGGCTATAGGCCTATCTTCCTTCTCAATCTAGACCTAACACTCCACACTAAAATCCTGGGCACTAGGCTCAATCCTCTACTTCCAGTCTTGATCCATCCGGATCAGGTTGGCTTCATTCCAGGGAGACATGCCCCCGAGAATATCAGGAGGACCATTGATCTTATCCACTCTATTCACGATGGAAAGCTGCCCTCTTTAATAATGGTCTTAGACGCGGAGAAAGCGTTTGACCGCGTCTTTTGGCCGTTCATGCGTGGTGGGTTGGGTCGATGGGCTTCTCTGGTAGGTTTCTAACAGGTATTTCAGCTCTCTACCGGACTTCTTCTGCCACTGTCTCGGCTAATGGTCTTACTTCCAAGCCCTTCACAAGTTCTAATGGCACTCGTCAGGGATGCTCCCTCTCCCCTTTATGTTTTGCTCTAATCGAGTCATTAGCAGCTAAAATCCGCTCTTACCAATCCATCTCAGGAATTAAGGTTGGTTCCACGGAAAATAAGATTGCTTTATATGCAAATTATGTCCTCATTAGCATATCCCACCCTGTCTCCTCTCCTCCCGCTCTCCTCTCTGAGCTAGACACATATGGACATTTTTTGGGCTATAGGATCGACCCTACCAAAACTGAGACACTAGACTTTTACATCCCTCGGGCAGAAAAAATAATTCTAGATCATGCATTTCCATTTACCTGGCACCGACACAAAATAAAATACCTGGGAGTCTTCTTGGCCAAAAATCTCTCTCACCTCTTCCAAGCTAAGTTTCCCCACACTCTATCCCGAATAAAAGCAGATTTGAACATTTTGTCACATCAGTTTATCTCCTGGATAGGCCGCATTAATGCTGTCAAAATGAATATACTTCCTAGACTATTATACCCTTTCTTTTTAACCCTTCCCATTCGTATTCCTCCTTATGTATTTAAATTTATTTACCACGAGACATCCAAATTTATTTGGGCAGGCAGACATTCACGTATAAGACTTAGAGTTCCCCAGAGGTCCTTGAGAGGTGGAGGTCTCGGTATTCCAAACTTCAAATGATACTACCTTTTGCCCAACTCGCTCAATGTGTCCTATGGAACGGTCGCACATCTGCTAGGGTATGGGTAACTCTAGAGGCCGAGGGTCTGGGAATGCTCACACCTGCTTCTCTTCTGTGGCTCCCAATGGCGCATCGTGTCAAAAAAGCCCTGACTCATTCCACAGTTTCCCTCTCCCTGGCTATTTGGGACTCATACCCCTCCCCATTAGTCCCCCTTTTCAACTCTCCAATGTTCCCTCCAGACCTGCTCCATGCCTCGTTCTCTCTGTGGCACACTCGAGGGAAACGGTTCTTAAATGACATCACCTGCAACGCATTATTCCCCCAATTTGTCAACGTTCAAGCAAATTTTTGGTCTACCTACACAGAAGTTTTGACAATACTTACAAGTTCGCAACCTTCACTCTACCATCAAATCTCACTTTATTTCTCGCCCACTCACTACCATTGAAGCATTGTGTCTCCAACGTGCATCAACATCAGGTCTCATCTCCACTATCTATTCTGAGTTAACCTCCTCTCCTGTTCCTCCTCGTGACCCTCACAAGGGAACATGGGAGCGGGACCTGGGCTACCCACTTAACGATGAGGAATGGTCGGAAATACGAGACAACGATGCCTCTAGTTCAATTTATGTTTGAATAAAAGAAACTGTTTATAAACCTCTCTATCGATGGTGTTACGTCCCTACACAACTCCATAAGATTTTGCCTGATTCTTCCGACAGATGTTGGCGTTTATGCTCTGGCGTAGGCACATTTCTACACATATGGTGGGATTGCCCAAAATTGATCCCCTTCTGGTGTGAGGTTAAATCCCTGATAGAAATTGTCATTTAAATTTCCCTACCCCTTGATCCGAAATATTTCCTTTTTCCCCTTGTGTTTCCCTCGGCCACTAGACACCAAAATAAACTAGTCCGCCACATTATTTCTGCTGCCACAAGTCAAATTGCCATTGAATGGAGGCAGTCCGCTCCCCCTTCCCTCATCGTTGTGACTAACAGGATCTGGTATACCCACCACATGGAGTACATGACCAGCATTTTCGTAACTCCTCCAAAACCTTTAACAAAGTCTGGGATCCATGGATATCCTACTTCCAGTACCAATCCCCCTTTACTTAGGTACCCCCCTAACCCTGGAGTGGTCCCTGCCACACCACCCTTCTACCTACCTCTTTCATTTCCTATCTCTATATTTCTCTCTTTTTCTCTTCTTTTCTGTCTCCTGCTCTGTTTCTTTCTCTCTTTCTTAATATAAATAAAAAATACCAGTCTTTCTTTTTCCATATCTTGAATAGAATCTGACTTCTGTTCTCTCTAGCATATGGAGTGTTCTTTAACTAATGCACTCTCCATGATGTAAAATGTACTTGTCTCTCACTGTGTATGTTACCTGAACGCCAAACATTTGTTGTAAAAAAAAAAAAAAAAGCCCATACCCTAATGATTTTTCTGTTTGTAACTTCCCCAAGACTCACCCTTTAATATAAGATGATGCATGAACAGTATAATGGTTGTTTTTAGTTTAAATCTGTCCTAGCACTTAGTAAAAGATTTTCTAAGTTGCCTCTCTGCATAAGGTACCCTTACAGCCCCGGGTCAATATTATTATTTCTGGCATACTGTTTACATGGATAGGGGAAAATGTAATAGTGTTCATAAGCTTCCAATAATTGTACAAGACTCCCAATATCCAAACAATGGAAATGTTTCTTACATTTACCAAGCAGTAACTGTTAAACAAGGAATATCTATTGAGCAAGCAATGCTCTAAAATATAGTTAGGGTAATGCTTTTATATTATTAAGTGACAGAACTAACCCCATCCTTTTTGTCTCTCTCCAGGGCTCCATGGAGGAAATCCCGTGAAACCTCTTCATTTTCATCTAACCACTGGATAACAAATGGCTCAAACCAGCTGTGGAAATAGTGAAAGAAAAACTCAATTTGTAATAGAATGTCAGTCTGATCATTTGTCATTGATTAATAAATGACTATGATGATATGACTAATGCTCTGATTTTTTCTGATGTCAGTAAAGCTTTCATGATTCAATACTATGCACTAAGTATTGCCAGTCTATGTTTTGTCATTATGCTGCAGATCTTTTAGTAGATATAAAGACCCAAATTAAAAATATTAGCATAGTATTTTATTTGAATAAATGTTGAAAATTATTATTGTATTATTATAAATAAATGGTGATGATGATGTATTGTTGTAAGTTATAACATGCAGGGCAAAACCCAGGGATGCTTATTTGTGTCTGCTGTTGCATGTCTTTGAACTTAATTAAATAATTATTTAGGGTTCTATTTAGGGTTCTATGATAGGGGTCTTTAATATATGTAACTATGTCCCTATGTATACAGATATTTTGGTTAAGTCAATATCACTTAATAATTTGTCCACCGTAAGATAATTAATAATCATTTCTGCCCCTCTAAAACAAAAATCATGATTACCCTCATATTTAAAACTTGTTTTGTGTCTTTTGTTATGTTAACATTGGCCAGATAGACCAAACAGCAAGCATTTTTTTCTGTTCAATCTCGGGCGAGTTTCAGTTTCTGTTGAAACTCGAGTTTGTGTTTAATCTCTGGCAAGTTTGACTAAAACATGGGCGGGGAAGGTGTTTTAAAAGCAACACAAATTGGCAAAAATTTGATTTTGGAATGCCAAAAGAGCAGGTTAATACATATGGCAACTTTGCATATAAAATCGCCGGTGATCTCTTGCAATTTGCTGCGATATTAAATCGATGAACAAAAATTGCAGCTTGATACATTTACCCCCAGGTCTGAGATTATTAAATAACCTGATGACCTTTGCTGAAATTGCCAAATAACTCATCTTGCAGTGTTTCCTAGGTGTTTTCATACCAAAAATATGGATTTATCAAAATATATCAGGGAAATTGGTTTGGATAACCTACACACAGATTTGGGTTTATGCCTATGTCACTTAAACAGTTCGTTTACAACCTTAACATGTACCAGATCAGGAAGACTTAATGGCTATAAAGCAGTAAATACTCTACATGCACTGGCTGCTGTATGCCATCCTAGGGTCACAAAAAAATTGTATGTATTTAATTTCCCTAAGCACTAGATGTACACCTAATAAATCAGGATTCAGATTGAATTTTGGCTTAATCCCAGGCCCGGCGCTCCCATTAGGCAAGGTTAGGCACTTGCCTAGGGCGCCGGGCTCTGGATGGCGCCTGGAGGGCGCCACAGAATAATAAAAGACTTTAAAACTGTGCGGCGACCACTGACCATACCTGCCACGGCCGGCGCACAGCATCAGATGCACGGAGAGGGGGGAAGAGACTATTTTGTCACCACCGCCGCCTCTCTGCTCCATCTCCTCCCCTCCACTTACTAGTGTCAGTGAGTGGAGGGGAGGAGACGGAGCAGAGAGGCGGCGGTGGTGAGACAAGGTAAGGAGAGGAGAGGAGGGAGGAGGGCGGCGATTTTCGCGGGGGGGGGGGGGGGGGGGGTTGGGCGTCAATTTTTGCGGGGGGGGGGGGGGGCTTAGGCGCCGCTTTTTTAAAAATGCCTAGGGCGCCGTGGACCCTAGCACCGGCCCTGCTTAATCCCCAATGTATTTAGCAGGATTCCAATTCAGTGAAATTATTGTTGTTATTATTATTGTTATTATTATCATTATTAATAACCTTTATCTGCATAACATAATATGCAGGGCTTTACAGAGAATGTTTAATTGTTCATATTTGTCCCTGTCCCAGTGTAGCTCTAAATAATGCAGAGATTTTAGTGAACTGAATCCAAATGCCGATTTTCAAATGGTTAGAGATAACTTTTAGTTTTTTACCCTGCCCCCTCAATTTTAAAATGCGAAATAGTAGAGTTTGGGTTGGGAATTTGGCAAACATTTGGTAAAATATCCTGTATTCAGTCAAATCCCAAAGTGTACTTGATGCTCTGCAACATTTTCAATTAGCCACGTTACTCACAAAAGTAACGTGGCGTTAAAAGAATTACCTATATTACGGTAATTTTAACCCGGATTTCAGCTCCCTGAGCTGCAAGCAGAAAGCCATTTGTTAAACGTACCGTAATAACGGTAATTTACGCGCACTATTAGTGTAATAACTGTAATAGTGCGCAAGCCGCGTTACTTTTTACAGTAATGTGGCCAATTGAATATGCCCCTCTAAGTCTAAAACAAATCCACTAGGCTGTGATTAGCTAACTAACAATGTAACCATTTTTCTGTTCATTTGAAGTGTACTAGATTTAACATGTGTGATAAATACTTTATATTGAGGCACTTTTAAAACTAAAGCTTGACAATGGCAGTATAATGCAGAGTGTGGGTACTGTTTGGGGTACAAGTTTGTGTGAAAGTAAGTATCAGAGCTTTTTCACACATGCATAAAAATATGTATTTTGTAAATATGCACTTTTATTATGACTTGTGAATATTCCCGCTTTAGGTTTTATTTGCATCTGCCATGCAATGTATTTTGAATGCAATTTTCTCAAGTGTGATTTGATTGGTCACTGATTTATTGCAAATTATGTGCCTAAATACTGTATTAGTAAATGAGCTATATGAGTGTGAACTTTGTAGGTGTGCATAGGTGCTTCTAATAACTTAATTTACATTTTTATGTCAAAATGCCACTTACGCAGGGTATTCAGGGACCTTGCTCTTAAAAGATGGAAGTTCTGTCACATATTCATTGTACAGCCACTTGACCTTGAAGTGTAAGTTCATGTAGTCAGCACTCTTACATAGACGGTGTTTGTCATGTTCTAGAAAATAAAGTAAGCATAGTGGGTGTAACTCTAAATACATTGATGACTTAAAATACAGAGACAAAGAAGAAAATAATTAGTGGTTATTTATGTTTGGTGAACACTTCGTACACAAGAAGAAAAATAATAATGTTCAGTGTAAAACACCTAAATTTATTAATTATATTTAAAACATCTAAATGTCTAAATTATATTTAAAAGAAATTGTAACTCTAAGCTCGACTTGAAAATACAACAAGCTAGCTTCTTTGGAAATTGAAAACATTTTGAAACAAGAGAAATAGTGCTTGCACTGGGGAGAGAACTTTCCTCACAACAAATAACACTTAGTCTAATAAATATGAGTACTATCACTCAATACGTGTTAAATTATTATTGGAGGGGGTGCACCATCAACTCAAACAATGGATCAAGGAAGAGGAAGAGAAACAGAAGTTGAAGTTCAAAGACCATTGTGGAAAATATATGTTAGGAATTTTTTTCCTTTTTTTGGAGCAAAATATATGAATAAAATCAAATAAAGAATAGATAAACAGAAAATATGTTAAAATGCAAAAATCCTTCAGGGACTGCCGCTTATTAGTATCTCGAGAGGGAACAGTATAGGTGCTATGGCAATGTTCAAATGGGACTAGATTGTCCACATTTGCAAATCAAAACAGTGACAGCTCTGTGAGCTAAAGATGACAGTAATTTATAGGCAGAGATGTGTCATTTTGAGTAAGAGTATGAATATTCTAATTGTGACATAGTGGTCATATATTCAATACCAAAATGATAATCTGCCAATATCTATTTGAATTGCCAGCTAGCTGATATTAATATGCTGTAAGGACCTAAAGTTACAAAATAACACCTTAAAGATCTAAAGTAAAGTACTTTAGATCTCTAATGTGCTATTTTGTAACTTTAAGTCATTACAGCATATTAATATCAGCTAGCTGGCAATTCAAATAGATAAAAATAGATTGTACACATTCACACATGAATGTGTACAATGACTGTGTACAATGATTCCATTGTACAATGGAATCATTTTCATACAATGGAACATTTTACCCTGTCATATCTTGGTACCTGGGTACAAACAGGGGTACTCTCAGCAGATTCTAACACAGTTGCTGGAACATTGTCACCTGTCCCTACCTCATGAGAAAAGGTCAGTAGAAAAACAGGTTTAGATTCTACCACAGTACCATGTGTGACATTCACACCATTACACATCTCACTATTATTAGGGGTTTCCAAATTATTCCCAGTTACATCTGGATCTTCACATAAATCCACATAATTGCAAGAGTTAACACTGGCACCTATCTGCTTCTCACCCTCACATTTCTTTATCACATTACAGGATGCGGAATGATCACAGAGCATTTCAGGTTCTCCTCCCAGAGTGCCATTTTTCTCTTGGTACAAAAGGCCATTTTCCCAACAAATTCTATCTTCCTTACTTTCAAGCTGGGACTGACTGACCCTCCCCTTTATTGTCGATTACCTTGGATCAGTGTTTTGTTCTGTTTCAAAAGTATCACTTAAGAGCTTGTCAGTGTTGTACACAGCACAAGGTCGTTCATTCAAATCACTGCCTGAATCTGCAGCTTCTACAGTGAGGGAGGGGGGCGGAGGGGGATTAGTTTCTAGTGAACATCCCTCCACTCTATCAGGGGTTAATGCAGAGCTCCTCTGTGCTGCTCTCCGGGTCACTACTGCTAAAACATTGGATACATTTTCACACTTTGGGTCACCTTCAGAACTGGGCATATGTAAATCAATCTGACTACCTAAAACATTAGCAGACATGGTATCACATTTGGGCACAATCTCACACATTTTGTCCTTATCAAATTCACAACCCAGGGGATTTAAAGTGTTAGTCTCTCCAACAAGAGCATTATCATCAAACATATTGGCACATAAGACCTCCCTCTGCATCACAGGTACCTGCAAATCTGCATAAGTATTCTCTCAGCAGCACATCAAATTTCATTACATATTTTTGGACTTATTTTATGCAGAGTTCACCTGGGAAATATTAAGGTTAGTTTGCACAAGTGCATCAGAAATAACATCCCTTTCATTTATATAAGCAGCGTGCCTCCTTCCCAAACCAGTCCCCAACAGTACCATGGCAGGCAGATTATGAAGTACCCGAACGTCTCATATTCCTCTGCCAGATCCCCAATCTAGGTACACCCTTTGCGCTAGAGTCTAACAACCCAAGTCCGACTTGGTGTCCTACATTAACCACTTGCAGATTGTCTCTGGGGCGTTCTTTGGGTCCTCCTGCACACAGGATGGCCAACACTGGCTTTCCTGCTGGGGCCCTCACAGGAGAAGGAGTTGTTTTCTTCTTTTTTGGGCAATTGACACTGATATACCCCACTTCATCACATGTAAAACACCTGCCAGTTACCAAAACAGGTTTTTCCCCCGCCCCCCCAAAAGGTGCAGCAACAGCTGGTTTGGTTGACGGGGAACTCAGGGGTGATCCTACAGGTTGCCTCTCTTTCCTAGTAGTTTGCCCTGACCCTCTCCAACTCTTCTTCATTACAGGAACCCTGGTCATGACCCGCTGTCTTAGGGTCATGATCCACAACCCATTCCCTCTCCTCAGCTGGGGACAGTGGGTGGAACTGCTCCTGGAGAATAAGATCCTTTAGCTTATCATAGTCTAGTACCTGCAATCCCTCAATCCATTGATGCATCATGGATGATAATTTCGCTAACAGTCCGGCATAGGTATCAGAGAGACTTCGCCTTGAGTCTCGGAATTTCCGCAGGTAAGCCTCAAAAGTTATGTTGAAATGAAGTAACAAAGCTTACTTATTAATTATCGCCGGGAAGGTCTGCAAACGCTTCCAAAGCTTTCCCTCACAGTCCAGTCGTTAAATAGCTGGCCCACTCACTGGGGTCCAGCTCAAACTGTCGGCAAGTCCTTTCAAATCCCCTCAGGAACGCAACAAGGTTGCCGTCCTTTTCCAACAAGGGAAATTGGTCGTGCCTGGGTTTTTTCCTATCCGGACCTCAGTCCGCTGAATACCTGTTGAGCCTGGCTAGTTCCAGCTGATGTTCGTGTTTGGTTTGATGCTCTGCAGCGCCAGCCTCCCTGTCTGCAGCAGCGTTCAGCAGTCTCCTGGTCTGCAGCAGCGCGGTATTCGGCAGCCTCTTGGAATTGCTGAATCAGCTGCAGCGAGATTGCAGGATTGGCATCCTTCAGCTGTTTGAGAGCAGTATGAAGGTAACTGTCCAGTCCTGACTGCTCTCCTGAAGCGGAGAGATTTTCCACAAGCGCTTGAATCAGTTGCTCGCGGTTCCTTCTCGGAACGACACAAATTACTCTTTCAACACGAGTCATCCTGGACCTCATACTTCCACCAAATAAAAAATAGAAAGAAATCAAGAAGGGGGGAAAAGAATCTATTTGCACAGTATGTCTTTTAAAATTTTGTAATCCTTGAGCGTAATCTCTAGTCAATTAGGATGCTTACTCTCTCTAGAATTAAACACCACTAATTCACTTAAATTCTTATGATAAAAAGAAAAATATTGTCAATCCCACCAAACTGTCAACCAGTTTGTCATGAACGCCCAGCCTGTCTCAGATACAGCAATCTGAACAGCTGGCAGTGACTGGCGTCACCTTAGTTACTTAGCAATGAATACACCTTTTCTGCCACCACAAAGGATTTATTATGGTGTAAGTACATTCACCAGAATCACTTATTAATGTTTCACACTTAAATCATATACACATATAGCATGAGCCTCCCTGGCAGGGCCATCTTTTCTATTGGGCACGATGGGCAGGTGCCCGGGGGCTCCACGGGCAAGGGGGCCCCATAGACAGGGTTCTTAATTAAAATAAATAATCCTGCAAAAGAAAAAAACCTGCAAAAAAAACTTCAAGGGTCACTGAGCAAGTACATCTATCTATCTCTATCTCTATATATCTATATCTATATCTGTATCTCTATACATATATATATATATATATATATATATATATATATATAGGCCCCAGTGCACGGCTTTGCCCAGGGGTCCATAATGTTGTTAAGATGGCCCTGCTCCCTGGGCTTCGTAAATTCTCAAATCACTGGAGAATACACTAGATCAGGGGTTGGCAACCTTTTTCTATCAGAGTGCCGGCTAAAATCTAGTGAAGCCCAGGTGTGCCAGTTGGGTTTGATATATATATATATACATACATACATGGCTGCCTAGAAAAATTCATGGCCCCAGTACAGCAACTTCATGTGTCCCCCCTTATAGTCAAGCATGGTAAAAAAAAAATGCTGTGCCGCCGCGGAGCAACATTTTTTTTGCCATACAAGTGGTTGTACAATTGGGGCGTGGCAGTGCATCATTGGGAGCATGTCTAGCAGGTGAAAAGCACCAGGCCACCCTCTTACAGAAAAATGCATTACTCACATATGCCCCCTTGCTCAGCAGCTTTGCTCACAAATGTCCCCTCTGCCCACATGCTTTAATCACACGTGCCTCCCTCTGCCCACATACTATAATCACACTTGTCCCCCCTCTGCCCAACACTTTTAGTCACACATGCCCCTCTCCATCACCTTTAGTCACAAATGCCCCCTCTCCAGCACACCTTCTTCTTACCTTATTCTCCACTGCACAGCATGGGAAGATATCCAGCAGCCCGCTGAGTACCATGTGACCACTGCAGTCACATGACCTTTAAAATTATTTTCAAAGATAGGTCTCCAGTGGGGACTCGGGCCACCAAGCAGGTGGTAGCCGCCCCCTCCCCTCTCGGCTATATATATATATATATATATATATATATATATATATGTCTCATTTTATGAGGCTAATATCATATTAACAGTTAGGGACCAGCAAAAAAACGATATGCCGCACAGTAGTGCCCCAGTTCACTTCATACCTCATAGTTGCCCCCAGAAACTCATAGTATGCCACAGTTGCCCCCACAAATACATGGTATGCCACAGTTGCCCCCAGAAACACATAGTATGCCACAGTTGCCCCCAGAAACACATAGTATGCCACAGTTGCCCTCAGAAATACGTAGCATGCCACAGTTGCCCGCACAAATACATAGCATGCCACAGTTGCCCTCAGAAATACGTAGCATGCCACAGTTGCCCACACAAATACATAGCATGCCACAGTTGCCCCCACAAATACATAATATGCCACAGTTGCCCCCACAAATACATAGCATGCCACAGTTGCCCCCACAAATACATAATATGCCACAGTTGCCCCCACAAATACATAGCATGCCACAGTTGCCCCCACAAATACATAATATGCCACAGTTGCCCCCACAAATACATAGTATGCCACAGTTGCCCCCACAAATATATAGTATGCCATAGTTGCCCCCAGAAATATATATGCCACAGTTGCCCCCACAAATACATAGCATGCCACAGTTGCCCCCACAAATACATAATATGCCACAGTTGCCCCCACAAATACATAGCATGCCACAGTTGCCCCCACAAATACATAATATGCCACAGTTGCCCCACAAATACATAATATGCCACAGTTGCCCCCATAAATACAAAGTATGCCATATTTTCCCCCCAGAAATATATAATATGCCACAGTTGCCACCAGAAATATATAATATGCCACAGTTGCCCTCAGAAATATATAGTATGCCACAGTTGCCCCACAAATACATAATATGCCACAGTTGCCCCCATAAATACAAAGTATGCCATATTTGCCCCCACAAATACATAATATGCCACAGTTGCCCCACAAATACATAATATGCCACAGTTGCCCCCACAAATACAAAGTATGCCATATTTGCCCCCAGAAATATATAATATGCCACAGTTGCCACCAGAAATATATAATATTGCATAGTTGCCCCCAGAAATATATAGTATGCCATAGTTGCCCCCAGAAATATATAGTATGCCATAGTTGCCCCCAGAAATATATAATATGCCACAGTTGCCCCCACAAATACATAGCATGCCACAGTTGCCCCCAAAAATACATAATATGCCACAGTTGCCCCCACAAATACATAGCATGCCACAGTTGCCCCCACAAATACATAATATGCCACAGTTGCCCCACAAATACATAATATGCCACAGTTGCCCCCATAAATACAAAATATGCCATATTTGCCCCCAGAAATATATACGGTAATATGCCACAGTTGCCACCAGAAATATATAATATGCCACAGTTGTGTGGTGAATCATCCCACACACGTTGCCGCTGTGGAGGCTGGGAGTTTCCGGTTCTGGACTATAAAAGTCAGACCCAGGACTCCGCCAGGTCTCCTCCTGCCTGCCTGCCCCTGAACAACTAGCACTACACTACACTACAGAAAACACACAGTACAAAAAATATATATTACACTATAGGAAAGTCAATATACTATTCTATAGGGATACACTACAGAAAATATATATTACACTATAGGAAAGGCAATATACTATTCTATATGGATACACTACAGAAAATATATATTACGCTACACTACAAAAAATATATATTATACTACACTACACTATAGAAATACACTATACTACATAAAACCTACATTATGCTACAGAAAAGGATTATACTACAGGAACGTTCCCTACATTGCAGATAAAGAATTGGATACAGGATACAAGGATTTGATAAGTATCATTGATAATAATATATATATCTATAAAGCTATATGTGTTTGTAATGTTGATTTGACTATTTATATACATATATTGTTTGATATCTGTGATAGTTAAATCAATAAATGTATGTAAAGATAATAATGCAAGGAGAGTGTAAGGGATAAAGGTGGTGAACCTAGGGTTAATTTTATATTGATATACTATGTTATGTTGAACAACATTATGATATATGTGTGAACTGTGAATGCAGGGTTTTCTGTTTTAACAGTAAAATGCTTTTATTTAAATACATACATGTGAGTATTGGTTATTTATAACAAATATATATTGTGAAGTACTGCTGAAATACAGTGGTTATTCGATAAATAATTCTGTAAAGCTTAAGTGTTATTTTGTGTGGTCAAAAGACTGAGTAACGCAACACTGTGTAAGGAAAAGTGTATAAAAGTGCAAGTTTTATAACGAGTATCTGACAACAGAATAAGAGCATAGCATTTGCATTTAAAGCACAACCACAGGTCCTTTTACATTGGCGATCCAACTGTTTTAATTGTGATATTTATACTAGGATATAGTAGTGAAAATTGTTATATTGTAAACCTAATTCGGTAGAGGGGCGGGGACGAATAGCATAGGTACATGAAGGAGGTGATGATTATGTGTTATTAGCGTACGCTTTTTCTGGAAAGAGGTTTGGACAGATAACATTGTTTTACTTGAGGCCTAGAAGAAATACAATTAATTACAGTGAATCTAGTTTAAAATTTAAAGTTTCTTGGATACTCGTTGTTTAATTTCTTTCTTTAAGAAGGAACAGTTTGTCGTAATGTGAGCGTTTGTGAGAAACGTGGATTCACTTTTTAAGGTTGCAGCAGTCGTTTGGAAGTGTCCTGCTGAAAGGAAGAGGATCTTTCTGGAAGCAGCATTTTTAAGTCTCTTGGGCTTAAGGGGACCAGTAGTACTACACTGAACACTGAACACAGAAAAAAATTACTTCTGTATCTGGACCGGCAAGTATGAATTTTATTACCATCGAAAAGTTGTCAGCAAATAGTATGTTTAACCCAGTGATATCTCATAATTACACATCTGCTGAAAATTTATGGTCAACACTTTTACAACACGCTTATAAACATGATGCGCTGTGTATTAACAGGAGAACCGTGTTCAACAAAAAAACTAAACATCTCCAAATGTTAGCTAAATTGGTACATGCTTACGAAGATGGACATCTGAACACGCTGAGCTGTTATTTAAACACAAAAAGGGAGCTGAATCAAATTCTCATTGTCATTTCTGCACTGAAAAGGTTAAAAGTGTTACCATACTTGAAGCACAATTAGAAGACAAAGATATAGCCAATATAGACAGGGGAAGGCAGATATGCTCAATTCCCAATTATTAGAGAGAGAGAGAGAGAGAGAGAAAGAAAAATATTACACAGATGTTGGTAAGGAATTGGCAGAATTGTATATAAAGATTAATGTATTCAGGGATAAGGTAACATCTAATGAAGTTCTAATTGCTGAATTACAAAGTGATTTAATCAATAGAACACGGACGATAACAAATATGCAAAAAATAATCAATGAATTATCACCCTTCTCCACAACACTTAATACATCCATGCCTAAAAAGCAGGTATGTACAACAGATGAGAGAAGCAGTGAAATGGGGAGTATGTGACATAATATGCCCATACTTACTCCTGTGGTAGATCAGAGAGATCCAATAGCCTCAGTGGCTGACCCTGTAGCACGCACATTAACTTATTCCCCAACACCCATGGGGAATGAATCTAATGGTCGTGCACAATTTTTGGATGATCAAGTTTGTGGCCTAGGCAGCGGTTGGGAAACTATACATACTGCTTCTACACCACAAACAAGTTACGGTAATGGCACAGGATTGCATGTTCCCCATCAAAATTATAGTATGGAGAAGACTCAATTTCTGTTGAAAATCCGTAAGGAAATTCCAAAATATGATCCCAGTATAGACCCTTTTACCTCTTGTGATATTTTTGAGGGACATTGTGACAAATTTAGTCTTGCCCCAGAACATCGCATGGACTTGTTTAAATTGTGGTTACCCACTCACCTCAATCAGAGGTATGCAGCAACTGGAAATAGTGCTCCAAAAATGGTGGTCAATTTCACGATGAGGAAGAGAGACTTTCTGTCCTCATGAAATTGACAACTGGTCATTGGGAAGTTACCCCAGAGATCCTAACTTTGAACCAACCATTCACGATGAGCCATTGTCTCTATGTGGTAGGTTTGAAGCAATGTATAGAAAGTAACCAAAGATCAAGGTTCTACAAGGCATGATACTCATGTTTGTGGAAAAGTTTCCATACATTGACACAACAATTCGCTTAAGTGCGGCTAAAGAACCAATGCTTGCAGACGCAGCGTACAGTACAGTACAGTACGAAGAGTACAGGCAAAATTTAATGAAACATAGGAAGTCACTGAAGATCAGGGAATATGTTTTGGTAAATGGCAGATCACAAGATAACCGTTACACAATATATGGCAATGTGTGCAGACAGACACATATTACCCCTACAGCTCCTTCACAGGAGAAAAGGGTGAATGTACAATGTTATGCATGCCTAAAGTTTGGCCATGTAAGACGTAACTGTCCACAGGGTGTTCGCAAAGAGTATATAAATGACTCTGAACACTTGGGCAATAACAATGGCCTCACGTTAGAGAGTTAGATGTGCAAACACATACCCAGTCAAAGCTGCAGAAGCTGAATCAGATGCAAAAATGTGTGTCGCTTGTAAGTACACATACTGGCCAAACAGGACAGTCTCCTGTACAGTTCCATAACTCAGTGACTCCACAGACACAGAACTCTTTAGAACAGGTAAACAATTGTGACGTACAGAAAGAACTTGCGAATCTTGTGCAACTAGATTAAGGGTTAGGGACCCCTAAGAATCTGGCACCAATATGCAATATCATATTGGATTCCTCAGGGAGATCCCACATAATGGCCAGAATAAAAAATTAATTATTCGAAATTATGCTTGAAACTGGAGAAGAAATTCCAATCACCAATGTAGAACATGATTTACTGCCAGACAGCCCTCAGTGTGTGGTAACTGGATTTGATCACCAACAAGGGGGCTAAGAGCCCAAAAAATTGAAGAAGTTGCTTTGGAAATCAACAATGATTTCACTTTAAAAATTCCTATGTGGTATTATTCAGGTTATGATAACATTATCAGAACTCAAAGATCTGTGTGATAAAGAAACATCACTTAGGACCACCCACACAAGAAATTGGTGGAAGTCAACATGGTTATACACAAATGGCTAGAGGTCTCACATAACACAGACCTTGAACCTATTGTATACAAATAGCCAGAGCTGTGGGCTCAAGGGAAGAATGATTGTGGAAAGATGATTGATGTTCAGGTGGACATACAAGGACCAGATCCACCACCTCAACGTCAATATCGTTTCCCCCCTGAAGCTATGGAACCAGTGATAGAAGCTGTGACTGATTTAGAAGCATGGCCTGTCAAGGAGAAGGAGACCAACACCTGGAGACTCACAATTGAGGTCAGGGTTTTGAATAAATATACCCCCAGCACAGGTGGTAGCAGAGACACCAGACATATTGGCAAGAATAAACGTCAAAAGTAAGCTATTATCTACCATTGATGTAGCCAATGGTTTCTTTTCGATACCATTGACAGAAAGCTGCCGTTACAAATTTGCGTTCACTGTGCAAGATACGCAATACATGTTTTGCGCATTACCCCAAGGATTTTACAGAAGCCCCACATATTTCCATCAGGCATTAGCAGAAGTACTGAGTGTATTTTCACACCCAGAATGCCTGCTGCAATATGAGGATGATCTACTACTCCATACAGAGATTATGGAGTAACATTTGACAATCCTACAGAAAAGCTAGCCCTCCTTGTACGTGCAGGGCTCAAATTGAGTCCTTACAAAGCAAACCTGGCTAGGTCAGAGGTCACATTTCTGGGAGTCAAGATCACTCATGGGACAAAAGGTATAATGGCCGCCCAGCTGAGGCAATGGTCAAATTACCTAGACCAAATACCCTACAAGATTTGTGAAAATTCCTTGGGTTTACAAACTTCAGGAATGAGTTCATAAAGAATTTTGCTACAAAAGCGAAACCTCAATATGAGGTGAGGAACCCTCATTGAAAAGGATGGGCGGAAGCACAGGAAGAGGCATTTTCTACTCTGAAAAGAGATCTCTCTTCTGCCCCAGTTTTGGCCACTCAACATCCAGAGGGTGAGCTGGCAATTCAGGCTCACGGTGGCCCAGAGTCCATATGGACATTCTTACTACAAGAAGTAGGATCTGTGACTAGACCACTAGGGTATTTCTCAAACTTTCTCCTGTGGAAAGAGGTTTTGACGAATGTGCAAAACAACTGGCTGCAATACATTATGCTGTCAAAGTGACAGAAGATATTTTTTTTAGACCCCTCACTATACAAACCCCACACTTTCCATTAACCCTTCTACTCCAGGACATGCTGCCTGGTGTCTCTCAACAGAGGTTTGGGAGATGGATAATGGATTTGAGTGGGCGCAATCTCAAAGTAAGTCACAAGGCCAAATATGTATTGTCTCAACTGCTAAACACAGCAGGGACGAAACACGACTGTGGACAAATATCATATTATGAAACAATGACTTTGTTTAGACAAACAGCACATCCGGATGACCGAGTCATTTTTGTTGATGGGTCTCACACGGATGGGAAATATGTGACAGGTTATGCAGTCTTGGATAAGACTACAGGGCTTCAGAGTCCTGTTAAATTACCTGGTCATACAGTAAACTTGAGTTGCATTTATTTTAAGATACATGCAACTCAAAACTTGGTAGGTCTCAACCTTGTTCTTCTTGTATTCATATAAACAGGGGCAGAATATGGCCTGGCTGGGTTCCATAGCAAAATTTTGGGGAAAGACTGTGGTTCTGGACCATCTCTCCTGAGTCTCTACTCAGGATTGAGTCTGTCACACCCCCTGAAGTGGCAATAGTTCATATGACACTGGTAACAATAATTTATGACTTCCAAGATTTCTTACTAGTGCAACGGACACAAAACTTTAAATGAAACATGGTTCAGTCAGTAGATTTTTTCAAGCCTATAATTCTGCAATGCTGGTACACACCGCAGCATACTTTTTAATTTAATATAATTTAGGGAATTTCTTACATGAGATTAGTGATCAAAGTGGACCGGTATATATTATTATGACATACCGCCACTTCTCCTACATTCTCCTACAACTTTGATTGCAATACTATAAATCTCCATTCACTTACATTTTCCATACCACCATTTCTAAATTTCCATACCACCACTTCTAAATATCCACTTCGACCACTGCATGAGATCCTTTGGCAACCCTGCATTGTGAGTGCAAAAAGGCAACTACAAATGTATCCATGCAAAATACACCAATCTCTAAAGAAAACGTCATAATACCAAATTGTTATTCATGTATCAAAATATACCTTTGCTAAAAGTTGTGCATTAGGCTGGTTACGTGATTGTATCAGCCATGCATTGATAGGCAACACTTGCACTTGTGGCTGCACTTGCATGCATTAAGAATACACCATTAACCCACAATGTATTTATAGCGCACGCAACTAAGTAGAGCAGGCAACGTCCAAAATATTTTGCTGTGACACCACCACTACAGACTGCATTGGAACCAATGGGTTCCATTTCCTTATGAGTTTACAACATTTTATTAACATTTAAAAAAATACTACTAAAATCATGTTTTTTGATGCCAGTAGGTAAGGAAACTTAAAGAACAATATTAAAAAAAGATTAAAACACAAAATACAATCATGCATGAACATTATTAATGTATATTTATTTAAAAAAGACTGAGGATGCCAAGGTTATATAGCTTAAATATACAAATAAAGAAACATGCCTGAAATTGAGGAACATACTAGAATAAACAGATTCTGGAATGTTTAAGGATATAACATTACTGATAACTTACCTTCCATAGCGTATCTCATATCCTGAGCGAAGAGACTCCACATAACTTCAGCACTGATTTTACCAACGTTTAGCTCTTGGGGGAACCTGATTATACAGACAGATAGGTGGGTAGAAAGCAGTACATGAAAGACTACAAGTAAAATTGAGTATGACATAGTTTTAGTATTGAAGTGAAGACATGACTAAGGCTAGAGATGCTCAAAATACTCAAACCGGTTTGAAAAGTAAATCTAATTTAGTTAGAAGGTCAAGAACACGTTTACAGTAAATCTTAAATAGACCCCGATTCGAAATTTGCAGCTCAAATTCTTTGTTTGTTTATAAGGTTTGCTGCTTGTATTCGCAGTTCGACATTCTCTCTGAGATTTGCTGTTCTCATAACAGGTAAAATCTATCAATTTAAGTTCAAATAGATTTGAGTGGCTAAACAGACTTGAACATGTCATACATGTTCACTATGCTTAAATTTAGCAGAATTGTTTAGTGTTAAAAGACATGATTTTTGATGCCAATTGTATAAAGATGGTGACCGTACAATTGTGTGCTGAATTTAACTGGATTGTAGGTTTAACTAGCTAAATACATAATTAAAATAACTTTGCTAAAACATAATGATGGATTTTATAGTTTGGTATTTTGTAATGAGCAGAAAGGGATCTGACTGGGGAGTTGTAGACTCACACGCACATGAATACAAAGATTTTCCAGGGTGCAAACAGGGTGGATTTTTAAAGCTAATCAGAAAGGAGTTTTCAGTAGCAAGCCATGTGTATACAATGTACACTGGAAAGTATTGTCAATAAAAAGCTAAACCTGACAAACATAAGCATTCATGTTCCCTTTCACAGATTATTTAATTTAATGAGGGCGATATCAGTTATTAAATAGTACTGTGGAAACATTGAGTTTAAGAGGGGAAAAACTAAAGAAACATAGGTAGGCAGTGATTATACATGGCTTTACACCTGAAATACCTCAGCAACACAGAGACTGGGCTCGCAAAGGGGTTGTAATGTCATCTTAGATGGAGGGAAATAATTGAGCCTGATTTATAGTTGGATGTATGTTCATTTGTGGTATGTAAAAATATGCATTTTCTTACAGCACATGTACACCAAAATGCAGCTGTGTAAAGATTTAGAGTTGAGTGTACGTTGCTCTTTGAGAGGCACTTTAAGTCCTTTCTCATGTAAGTTGAATACAGCAAGGGCATAGAGACACAAGTCAACCACTCCTTAGAGATGAATCCTGTTTTGACTTTCACATATCCTTAAAATACGTCTTATAGGGTGCATATCTTTGCACATCCCATAGGTATGGTTTTATTTTCTGTGTTGATAATAAATAGTCGCACCTCTGAGATGGATGTAACTATGCAGTAGATTACAAGTTGCATGTATTTTAAAATGTTTATCGCTCTTACTGGTTTAGACATGGGGTGTATGAATTCTTATCCTCCTCTATTATAGACACTATCAAAGTTATTAACTTTGACCAAAAATCCAGGTTCTTGATGCTGGGACCTTGCTCTTCGGGGGGCAACTCCCCCTTTTTAGCCTGTAACAGACAAAACAGGATAGTAGTAGTAACATTTGTATAGATTATTTCTAATTAATAGTACACCTTGAAATACACTTTCAATAATCAATACTCTTAAAAAAAAGACAGTAAACTGAATCTACACTGGTAAGCTGCACAATTCCCAATGTTTCCATAGGATAACTGAACTTGCAAGGGTTTAGAACAGTGTTGGCTAACCTGTGGCACTCCAGGTGTTGTGAAACTACAAGCCCCAGCATGCTTTGCCAATATATAGCAGCTTATTGCTTGAAGGGTATGCTGGGATTTGTAGTTTCACAAACTGGTTTAGGGGGCCTAAAGCACTAAATGAGTGACATTGGCAGGGGCGCACAGAGCATTTTTAAGGGGGGGTTTCCCCTCCACCGGAAAAAAAAAAAAGCGAGAGAGCTGCCGCGCATGCGCAGCAGCTCCATTTAGGCAGCACTGTACTATACAACAGCCACGGCGCTGTCAAAGAAGCGTCTGCGTGAGTTGTCTCACGGCTGTTCCAGAGGCACCTCTATTTTTTACTAATTGAATCTGCCCCTATGTCACTTATGCCCCCACAAAATGTCACCCTCCACACTTGCTCTACTAGCCGCTTCCACCGACCCTCCCTGCTATAGTCCTCTATGATGAGCCATATAGATAGATACAACTGTCAAAATAAATACTTAAAAAAAGAAAGCTGTAATCTATTTGGAAATTAGTTACTTTTGCACAGATGTGGTTCCAAAGATAATTAAGCAATTGACATTCCTTCTAGCGTAAGACCATATATAAATTTGAACAAGTCCAACTGCCAATTTTGCAACGCCAATGCCCTTTTGTGATGTCATGCACCTACTATTGCAGAAATAGTAGTTTAATGGGTTTGAAGGCCATCTTGGCAGCATTGGCTGGAGTGCAGCATCCAATAGGAGGAGTTGGGCCTAATTTTAAGCCAATGTCCACAAAAGGACATCATTTTTCCATATCTCTGAAGTGCCAGAGATGTGGTCTCATCCTGTGCATGTAACAGGACACATTTTGTACTTTCCTGTTTCAGTTCTACGGAAATGCTTATTCTTAGGTGCCCTTCCAGTAATGTAATAAAGAAGTTCAACCATACAGAAGTGACAAGTAATGAAAAAAAGGCCCTGATGTCCCCCCATTCTTGCAATCCATGTGAGACATGTATGAACTAAACCAAGTAGTAATTTTGGAGAAAACTGCAAAGCTGAAATTAATAAAAACGGGGTTGCTAAAGTAGTTGTACCTTGAAGTGACATTTCACTAAAAGTTAGGAGAAGATTGATTTTTTTTGATTCTTCAAGAGCTTGCCATGAACTTGCTTTAAAAGGTGTAACAAGGAAGAGATTCCTAGATGGTTAAGGTCCCTCTAATGACTGTGGCTTTACAAACGCTACATATGGCTAGACAACTGTTGTGAGGATTTGGGTAAAAATAATTCTACACATAAGAGATGGATTTCTTGGTCTCATGCATAAGCATGGCAATGGCCTTTTTGTTCTCACTGGTAAGAACTGCTTTCACTGGTGCATGACTTGCCACTGTTGAGTTCATTAGCAGCATTGTTAGCTTAGCTGCCTTAAGCTTATTGGTAGCATGTTTTGTGGGGGCCCAAACAAACCAAGCACTTCAGCTACAAAACTGGCACTCCTTGTCGCTGGTGTGCTTGGTTTGTTAACGTGTGCATGTCCTTTTTAAGCTCCAACATACCAAGGACAATTCCATCTTGCGCTATTTTTCTTTTCAGCTACTTCTGTGTGGCAATGTTTTCTAGATGTGCTATAAACTGCCGTGTGCTTTGCAAAACTTAGCTTTCCCAGATGACTCAGCACAATATTTTGACATCTGGTCTGATCTAAAAGAATTGCCTAAAATTCGTGACACCTCTGCCATAACTCCACCTGCTCCTACTATCAACGTCCAAAGAACGGTGGAGGATTATTTTAATGACAGCATACAAGTAGACATGCAATTTGGAGACTCTTGTACAAACTTGCTTTGCAATACCTAAACTGCCCACCCTCTAGTGTGTACTCAGAAAGAGTTTTCAGCACAGCCGGGAACCTTGTCAGCGATCAACGTAGGAGGCTGCATCCTTAAAATGTGGAAAAAATGATGTTCATCAAAATGAACTACAAAATGAACTACAAATTCCACGGGGAAGGCCTTTACAGACAATTAAATCAATATTCAGAGACTTCTCTAATGGTGGATTCCAGGTGGAATTAATTAATATTGTGTGAGGATGATGTACACACTGATGGGAGTGAAGCTAATGACAACAACATAATGCTACTGTAGAGTTCATTGACAGCACTGTTGGGCTTAAGGCAGCTAAGCTATTGGTAGCTTATTTTGTGTGGGCCCAAACGAACCAAGCACATCAGCCACAAAAGTGGCATTCCTTGTCGCTGGATTGCTTGGTTTGTTAAACTGTACATGTTCTTTTTAATATCTAACATTAGGTTGGGAGAGAGGGCCCAAGGACAATTCCATCTTGCACCATTTTTCTTTTCTGCCACTGCTATATGACAATGTTTCCTACATGTGCTATGAACTGCCGTGTGTTTGTGCCATTGCTCTGTTGCAGTACCCAGCCAGCTCGCTGCAGTCTTTGGCCGAAAGTGGATGAAAATAATATTGTGACCTGTGAGGTGTTCAAAATTGAGTAGAAATGACTGGAAATTAGTGTTATTGAGGTTAATAATAATGTAGGAACAAAAAAGAGCCAAATTATATGATTTAAGCATATTTTAGCAATTAAAAAATACAGATCCAAAACCAAAACACACGTGGGCGGTTTTGCCAAAACCAAAACACGAAATTAATACAGATTCAAAACCATAACCAAAACACGGGGGTCAGTGAATATGTCTAGCTTAAACTAATAAATCTATGTTTACACTCACAAAGGAACCTATATGATGTGATGATATTTTGAGCATGAGCAATACATTAACTTTCTCTTTCCTGCCATTGGGGGACACTGCGAGACATTGGGTTATAGTAGGTGGACCAGGAGTCTAGGCACTTATCAAACTTGATTAACAAACAAGCTCCTCCCCTACTATGCCCCTCCTCTCTGACAGTTACCTCAGTTTAAGTTAAGTGCCTCAGGAGACAGTGCACTTTGGTATAGACTCCTGCCTATACTGTGTTTAGAGTTAGTTTATTTCACATTTTTATTTTTCATTCATTCTCTCTTTTTTTTTGGTTGAAAATGGTCAAGCACCCACGATCATCTGGACAGACAGATATTCACACGGTCAAAAGCCACACGTCTCTCTCTCACCTGGTGGTTAAAGAGACATCATCTGGAAAGGGACCAGTCATTCCAGGAATGGAACTGGACCCTGATCACCACAGACTCCACACTGTCTGGGTGGGGACCTCTAAGGTTCCATGGACTCTGGTCTCCTCTGGAGGCCAAGGTACCCATAAATGTTTTAGAACTCAGGGTGGTTCACAGAGTGTTAGTTCAGGGACAACAGTTTTTGACCGGGAAACCCTTAAGAATTCAATCAGATAACGGACGGCTGTGGTGTATCTAAATCATCAAGGCGGAACATGCAGATCAATGGCAATGCAGGAAACGTCCAAGATCATGGCCTGTGCGGAATCTCAGCCATCTTCATTCCCGGGGTGGAAAATTGGGAGGCCAACTTTCTCAGTTGGCACAAGATTCACCCCAGGGAATGGTCTCTTCACAAGGACGTCTTTGCTCTCCTAGTAGAACGTTGGGGCGTTCCAGACATACACCTCATGGCGGCCAGACAAAACTTTCAGGTTACTCTCTACAGCTCGAAGTCAAGGGATCCTCAAGCGGGATACATAGATGCCAAGACGATACCATGGCGTTTCCGTCTAGTGTACCTTTTCCCAATTCCAATGCTTCCTTGGGTGCTAAAGAAGCTAAAAAGAGAACGCGTTTCGCCTCTCATTGGCCTCACAGGGAGTGGTTCTCAGACATTCTGGGAATGGCGGCTGTGCCCTCCTTTCATTTGTCTCTTCGTCCAGACCTTCTGATTTAGGGACCTCTCCGTTTCCATGCTTTAGATCGTCTGACACGACGTAGCTACTGAAACATCAATCCTTAAATTCAGAGGTTTTTCAGATGGTGTAGTTGCCACCATGATCAGAGTCAGGAAGTACAATTTAAATAAACAGAGTTTATATTGGCTGGTGTGAGTCTCAAGGTTGTCACACATCTTTCCTTTTTACAAGCTTGCTTTCCTTTTTACAGGCGGGTCTTGATAAGGGACTCCAGTTGGGGTCCCTTGAGGTACAGGTTTCGGCACTGTCTGTTTATTTTCAACACCACCTGGCTGTTTTAAAAGATGTCCAGACTTTTTTACAGGGGGTTCTTCATGTTCAGTCCCCCTTTGTTCATCCTGTGGAACCATGGGACCTAAATCTTGTATTAAGGGCGCTCACCAAGGCCCCCTTCGAACCTTTGGAGTCTGTAGATTTGCATAATGTCACCTGGAAGGTGGTGTTTCTCTTTGCCATCGCTTCTGCTATACGTGTATCAGAGCTGGGGGAGCTATGCTGTGTTCCCCCTTTGTACCTTTTCATGAAGATGGGCAGTGCTTTGCACTAAACCATCTTTTGTTCCAAAGGTGGCGTCTAGATTTCACATAAATCAAGAAATTGTGGTGCCCACCTACCGTCCTTCCTCCACGGATTCTGATGACACTTTAACGCTGTTGGATGTAGTTCGGGCAGTTTGTTGTTATGTAGATATCATGTCTTCGGTCCGTAAGACAAAGGACCTTTTCATCCTTTATGATGCTCATAAACGAGGCTGGCCGTTTATGAGCTATGGCAGGAAAGAGAAAATAGAATTTTTACTCACCGTACTTTGTTTATAGTTTTAGCCTGTTGGCCCTTTCTCTCGACTTTATACAAAACTGAGGTAACTGTCAGAAAGGAGGGGCATAATAGGGGAGGAGCTTGTTTGTTAATCCAGTTTGATAAGAGCCTAGACTCCTGGTCCACCTACTATACCCCAATGTCTCACAGTGTTCCCCAATAGAGTCAGAGAAACAGATTTTACGGTGAGTAAAAATTCTATTTTTTCCAAGTAGTGGGCAAGTTATTGAACTTGGAGAATCACATTTCTTAATGATTTTTTTTATTAGAGTGTATTACTGTACATCATTTATGTGCTACACACAGAGAGATAATTGTAAGATCTCACTGAATATGATCACATCACAAACAACAACTGTATCATGCATGGACAATATTATGGGTGGTTGTGGAACAGCTCTTGAGAGGGTTTTCTTATTGTATCTATAAAATTAAAGCTACATACATTTCTCATATCACATACCTCCAAATAAAGCTCCACAAACATGTATAAACTTATATATTGAAAACGTTTTGCCAGCTCATGATGGACCAATACAATAATAAATTCACTGTATATGCGTTTCCTATGTTTTACCTACATATATACACATCTTTCATGTAAGGGTGTGCACCGGGCACTTTTAGTGTTTTGTGTTTTGGGTTCTGATTAGCTTGAGGTTTTGGGTTCTGATTTGTTTTGGCAAAAACACCTGACGAAAGGTTTTGGTTCTGATTTACGGTTTTGGGTTCTGATTTATTTTTAAAAAAGTGCTAAAATCGAGTTTTTTGTTTGTTTTTTACTCCAACGCTATTATTAACCTCAATAGCATTCAATAACAATCATTTCCACTAATTTCCAGTGTATTTGGAACACCTCACACCTCACAATATTGTTTTTAGTCCAAAACTTTGGACCGAGGCAGCTTTCTGGACTGCGTAGTGGAGTGGCCCCGGTACCCAATTTGGTACCGGGGCCACAATAAAAAAAACCTTAACTGGTCTCAATTCCACTGCACAGCTATCTGGACTGCGTAGTGTAGTCACCCCGGTACCCAATTTGGATACCGGGGCCACAATAAAAAATCCTTAACTGGTCTCAATTCCACTGCACAGCTATCTGGACTGCGTAGTGTAGTGGCCCCGGTACACAATTTGGTCTTTTTGGGAACTACATATAGAATGAAAATATTAATAGAAATGGCAGTTCCTCTTTTTGGGAACTTAACAAGAATTAGAGCATTTTTTTTTATTCAGAAATGATGAGTCTCTCTATTAAAACTCCTTTAAATAAAATAGTACGTATTCTAGGAGACCCTGTTTATATATTTAAATTGGTTCTGCAAAAATATGCATGATGATCACTGTACAGAGATCTGTAATAGAGCAGCGATTAAAGTGGCCTGATTAAAGGTCATGTAAGATCTTAAAGCACTCACAATTATATAGATACTGTATTCTCGTTAAAGACGCTGCCTAACGTGTATAAAAGTTGGCACTTATATAGCGCTTGCTTCACTGGGTGATGTGAGCAAGCGGGGTGTGTTAATATGTAGAGACCCTATCTAAACATTAATATGATAGAACAAATAGCAGCGCTGTATACGCTGTGTGTAGGTAAGGTAAGGATCTCAAATACCATGACACTCTGTTTAGCCTAATCCCTGACAATGTAATATCACGGAAAGCCTATTTGATTATCAAGGCCAATGGCTAGCTTCTGCTAAATCAGAGTATGCAGCGCACGTCTAACACCAACATAGCTGTGCCGGTGACATGGCCTGCAGGAATATCTCTGATGGAGATAGAACTAGGCCCCAAAGAGCACATAATGCCAAAAAAAGAGTTGCAAGATGGTATTGTCCTTGGGCCCTCCCACCCACCCTGATGTTGTTAAAATAGGACATGCACACTTTAACAAACCAATCATTTCAGCGACAGGGCCTACCAAACTACTGTGGCTGAAATGATAGGATGTCCCTAGTTGGCCAAGATCCTTACCCCTGCTTATTTGAGCTACATAAGCTACATATGGCCATACATTTGTTGTCCGGATTCGGATAAAAATAACTCCAGACAGAAGAGGTGGATTTTTGGGTCTTCTGACCAGGCATGACGATGGGCTTTTTCATCCCATGGACAACAACTGTTTCCACCCCTGGTGGCTCATTTATGATAACCACATCAGCATCCTCCTCGTCAAGTTCCTCCACAACGCCAGCTACATCAATAGCCTCCTTGACACCTTGATTATCCAAATCTGAATCTACACTGTGGGTCATCCTTCCAGCACATGCAGAGGGTGTGCTGCAAATGGTGGATGGAGTCACCTCTTCCCGTACAGTGATGGGAAGGTCAGGCTTCGCAACCACCAACACCCTTGGACTCGCCTTGGGGATTTGTGATGTCATCTGTTTAGAAGACAGAGTTGTTTGCTGTTTTGTTGTTGTTGCTGACAGCATAACTCTCTTCAATTTTTTTGAGAGGGGGGGAGGAGGAGGGCTTAGATCCTTGGGTGAAGCTGAACCACTAGTCCTGAACACGGGCCAGGGCCTAAGCCGTTCCTTGCCACTCTGTGTCGTAAATGGCATATTGGCAAGTTTACGTTTCTCCTCAGATGTTTTCAATTTTCTTTTTTTGCTAATTTTAGTCAACTTTGGGATTTTGGATTTTACATGCCCTGTACTAGGAGATTGGGCATCGGCCTTGGCAGACGACGTTGATGGTATTTCATCGTCCATGTCATGACTAGTGGCAGCAGCTTCAGCATTAGGAGGAAGTGGTTTTTGATCTTTCCCTACTTTATCCTCAAAATTTTTGTACTCCATTATATGCAGCACAAGAGAGCGTACCCCTAAACCACACACACTGGGCAAAGCCTTTACAAATTATCTGCGGCACAGGAGAGTACCACTGGACTGTAGTTATACAGCAGTACCTAATTTTTGTGACAGCTGGAAGAGTGAACATAATGTGACTTTGAATTGAAATAGTACTACCTAATTTTTGTGACAGCTGCAAGAGTGAACGTAATGTGACTTTGAATTGAAATAGTACTACCTATTTTTTGTGACAGCTGCAAGAGTGAACGTAGTGTGACTTTGAATTGAAATAGTACTACCTATTTTTTTCAACCTAATTTTATTTTTTTTCGTATAATTTTTTTATAATTTTTAGATTTTTTTTATATTTATTTTTTTATAACTTTTTAATACATTTTTTATAACTTTGGAATAATTTAGAAATAACAATGCCCTTAGCAGAACAGAGCACAGGACACAGCACCACTGGAATCAGCAGGACACAGCACTGCACAAAGCACCACTGGACTCAGCAGGACAGAGCACAGGACACAGCACCACTGGACTCAGCAGGACAGAGCACAGGACACAGCACCACTGGACTGGACTGAGCAGAACACAGCACAGCACAGCACAGCACAGCACAAGAAATCACAGGACAGAGGACCACCTAACACACCCTCCCTCTTCCCTGATCAATGCCCGAGTGAAGATGGCGGCGGCAAGCGGGGAATTTAAAGGATCCGGGTATCCCGAGATCCGACAGCGGGATTATGAGTCAGAGCCTCGTTTTATGTTTCGGAATCTGCGGGAATACCCGGACATCGCTCGGATCTGACTCGGAATCACACTGTTCGGGTGGGCTCGGATTCCAGACATCCGAGCCTGCTCATCCTTACTTTCATGTAGCATATTTTATAAGGCATATTTTAGGATAAGTGGTTATTTTATAAAATGTACTGAGGACATTTACATATCACAATAGTAATTCCATTGTGGCAATTACCGGGTCACTTTGATATTCTCGACTGTACAGCTCATGACAGTTGTTGAAGATGTATTCATAAGTAGAGTTGAGACAGGCCTTCACACAATCCTTCACAACCTGACTTGCCCTGGGGGGACTCTGTAACTCTTGCACCTGTATGGTGTAGACAAAAAAAACAAAAACATTTATATAAGTGTAGAAAAAAAATAGATAATTAATTTTATTTTTGTTCATTTTTAATAATCACCTGTTTGAAATTTAACAGATCAAGAACTAGAGTCTAGCCTATTCAATTGTAATGTACAAATGTGCAAACACAGTACAAATATTTCATAATTTAGTTTGCAAAAACCTTCTTATGTATTGAAATCCATAGAAGTAAAGACATTCATTAGCCATGTCTGTCTGAGAGGGCCATCTAGATAAAAGTTACTAAGCTGTAATGCATTAAATTTTACTGCCCATTTACTAAAACACAATGTCAGGGCAATGAGCTGCCACCAGAAAGGACAGTCATCTGCTCCACCCACTCTGCACCAGAGGGAGCATACTGAGTACCTCCTAGCCACAGGTGGATGTGGCTAGGACTCCCAGCACTATGCTGGGGGGGTATTATATTTTGGGGGTTTATTTTATTAACCTCTGGCCCTAGACCACACAAGCTACCCACATAGACTGGGTGAGGTACGAGTCTACGAATGACATAATGCCAACTACAGTAGGAGTGACATGAAAATTACGACTGCTGTAATTCTGACATAGAGGAAATACAGATTTGATGAAAAAGTTACAGACAAGAATTCCCGGCGGCTGTATAATGTTTTTTTAGGTAGGGATGGATATTATTCAGCCGCTGGGTCCTCGCATTGCCTCCTCCACCAGAAACTTTCCAGAAGGCAAAAGAAATCTAACTGTCTCTTACCCACTTACAAGGCTTCCGTAGCTGCTTCCACTCTGAGCCCTAAAACTGATTGACTAATGATTACCAAACCCCTTCATGTTAAGTTAACTCTTGCTAAGCTCAATACTTTTTCTTTAATATAAACAACCTCTACGTTTATGCTACTTCGGGCCAATACCTGCCCTCTGCTATCTGTCTGTCACTTTTTTATCATGTCTGTATTTCTACCATGTTGGATTTAGAGCAGTCGCGATTTTCATGTCGCTCCTAGGGGCATATTCAATTCTCGTCATTTTCCGGGGCGTTAAAACTATTACCGTTATTACGGTAATAGTAAGCTGGATTTCAGCTCGCAGCTCCCTGATCCAGCGAGAAAACTACCGTAATAACGGTATTTACGTGCACTATTACCGTAACAATGGCAATAGTGCGCGGCGTGCGAGATTTTTGGCGTTTCCGCCAAGAATTTAATATGTCCCCTAGTGTTGTCGGAATTATGTAATTCGCAAATATGACCACCACCGCATAGAGTAGCAATTACAGTCCCCATCACAAGGTTTGGGGAAAATGTTTTATTAATAACATTATTTCAATTATATTATTTATTTTTTTACTATGGCGGTTCACATTCAGTAGCTGGACAGTGGTAACAGTTGCAGTTTAGTTTAGCTACATTGGGTCTCGATAACAAATGTTAATTTCTCAATGTTTCTCCTGCTCATCGCTGAATGCTGCTAGGGTTAAACTTGCCACACATCTCTGCTCTTCATTGTTTGTCTCAGGGCTTGCCACTGTTTAGTAAGACAGCCCAGAGATTACTTACAAAGGAGAGCTATCAGCGATAATGGTATTGCTGGTTCTTAAAAAGAGGACACCATTTTCCAAAAAGGAGCAATTAAAAACAAGGTGTATCTAAAACTGACTAATTTGTTCTCTAGACCTATAAGAATATTGATTGCTTATAATAAAAATATGGCCAGAAGTTCTTTTATTTTAAAGTTTGTGTTTTCTTTAGAGAACAAATTTGTTGAGTACAAAGAAGTACACTAAAGACATGCAGCCTTTTATACACAGAAAAACACAAAGTAAATACAATTATATACATTTTTTTCTCTATTTTTATGTGTATGCCATGAAAAAGAGAGCGTGGTTTACATTTACACCTTCCAAGTGTTAAAGTGAATGGCTGTATAGAAAAATGTGTTATGATTGTTGGGCGAAGAGGCTATCCCAGGGCAATGTGGGGTGTTACCATGCCCTTTAAAGGTAAAACTAATGGAAAGCTCCATTAAGTTAATTTAAGAAAATAAGCTAAAGATAAATATAAAGTTTTATAAAAACAAAGTTAAATATTGCATTTTGCTCATTTAGGAAGAAAATATTTTTTTTCTCAAATGATCCTTTTCACCTTCATTCTAAAGAATGTTATGCTGGTCAGTAGATCAACAGTGGACTTGAGGTCTTGAAGTCGCTCAGGACTGCTAGCAGGGAAATTATTCTACAAGAAAACAAGACAGAGAAAGCATGGTGTAGTCGTGGATTATAGTATTTTAGTGGTTTTCAATTTACATAAAAGATTACAAACAACAGATTTTGCAAAATATGTTGTCTTACTAATGGTGTACGAAGAAAACAAAGCTTCTGGGAACGTTACTATTATTATTTTATTTATAAAGTGCCCACATATTCCATAGTACTGTGCAATGGGGAGATAAACATACATTACAATAGTGAACATTAGGAATGAGCAGGGCTGCCCCCCGAAATTGCGGGGCCGAGTACAAATGTAACAAGCATGGCCCCCTTCCTTTCATCTCACACCATGCCTTCAGTTTTAAATTGTTCTTTACCCAACAATTGCCTCCCCCCCTTTCTCTACAGTCACCCCCATCCCCGGTTACATCTAACCCCTGCTGTAATTTACTTACCTCTTTCTGTCTTATTGCTGTCTCCTTTCGGTTCCTCTCTATTGACTGCGCTGTGACGTTATTAATTAATTTCTGCCCAGTAGCCGGGCACCTGGAGGGCTGGGACTGGAGCAAATGACAGCTGTGGGGTCCCGAAATCTTTGGAGCGGAGGAAGACATGCTGCCTACAAGGGTGCCCACTGCCGCATCCTTAGTTTCGCTCGGTGGACTCTCCCCACACCACCTCTCACATCTCTGGAGCATCTGCTGCCTAGAAATGGTGCCCGCTACCTCCCTTAATTCACTGTAGAGGCCGACGCCCCTAATAAATTTGTTTGGGCCCAGGGCTGGTGGGGCCTCACTCTGCTGTTGGGCCCCATACTGCTGTACTCCCTGTATATCCCTGATGGCGGCCCTGGGAATGAGAACCCTGCTTTCAAGAGCTTGCAATCGAATAGGAAATAAGAGTGATACAGAAGTGATGTGCATGTTTAAACAATGGACCAGCTGCATGTGCTGAGGGATCCAGCCATGCAGATATAAGGGTTTTGGAGCTACTTAAAAAGTGTTGATAAGACCATATAAGAAACTCTGTTATTTTAAACAGGTTGAACGATGACTCCCATCACCAAGTTAAAAATAAATCTCACATAATAAAATTACTATAAATCATACGTACATGCCTCACATGCACATCTACAGGATGTTTATAGGAAGATACCTCTTCTCTATGAATCTTTTCCTTACTCCACTAGTCCTTGTATAAACATGTTCTCAGAGCTTTCTTGTGGCATATTGCACTAGGTACCAAATGGCATTCCCAAAAACATCAATTACATTTTATTGAGCATTAACACTTTTGAATGCTGCAAGCAACATCGGAAATGATGAGATGCAAAGCAGCGTGAATACTTATCAGCAAGATCTACATGGATCCATTCACTTCCGTTAGTTTTGAACGCCCAGCATCACAGCGTCTGCTAGGCCTTGTTGATGTAAGTTAAACGTATTTTGATTGATTGATTGTAATGCCAGTATGGTGCTTTAGGCAACATCAAGCTTCAAGCAGTCACTGAAAACTCATGTGTTTGGAGAAGTTTACCCTGCCTATTCTTCAGCCTATACCATCATCCTCACACTTTACATTCACCACAGATTCAACCTGCTTGTATCTTACTTGTGCCCCATTCTCCCTTTAGATTATAAGCTCTTCATCCTTTCATATTGGCTTGTTTTATAGTTTGTAATGTATGTATTTAAATCACAAACACAATGTAATTTAGGAATTTTTTTTACAATGTATGTAAGACATTGCTAAAGAGAACAAATATTATGAATGAAATGAATGACAATTAGCTCCGCTCTCCATTCTAAATGTTCTAATCCACAAGCAGAGCCCCACTTAATTACCAATCTACCCAGTAAAAATAATAATCTCATGGGTGGGTGTTATGGAAATATGGTTAAGGATGGAAGTGATGTGATGGAAGTGGAGCACTGATATTGGATGTGTAAACTGAGCACTTTACGCACTCTGAGCTACAGGTGTTATCATATGAGGCACAGCAAAGACTGCTCTAGAAAAGGTTAGGCTATATTATATACTGCCATGGCATTGACATATGCATTGTATTACAATATATGATGGTATGAGACTATTATATTTTAGCATGGGAATGCATTATATACACTGGTACAGGGACTGCATTATAATATGCTGTGTACTGGTATAATACTTTATTATATTTTTAGCATCAACATGAAGAGGAGAAGGTATGTTATAGTAAGGCCAACCTTGCCAAATAAAATATTTCCTAGTAGATTAAACACAAGAAACATTGAAACTAGCCACAAATTGGCCACTGCTGGTCTCAGGACTGTATTGCCTATGACATTAGTTGTCGTTCTAGTATGGGGCTGTCCTATATGCTGGTATGGGGTTAACAGATTCACTACAAATTGCATGATAGTGCAGCATGTATAACATCATGGAATTATATACTGGCATTGGACTGTGTCATTCCCATATAAAGTAAAGTAAATATATTACGTGCTGGCAACAGGCTATAGTATACTGTATATCATGTATAATGCCATTGGGGTCTATATATATATATATATATATATATATATATATATATGTGTGTGTGTGTGTATATACATATATATACATATGTAACATATATATATATATATATATATATATATATATATATATATATATATATATATATACATACACCCACACACACATATATATACTGGTGTGTTATTTATACATATGTACACACACATATATATATATATATATATATATATATATATATATATATATATATATATAAATATATATATATATATATATATATATATATATGTGTGTGTGCCAGTTTGTACAAGTGTATACGGATGTATGCATTATATTACTGTAGTTGGATTATACACATTGCATTGTAGCCACTAGGTGGTGTATTTTGGACACAATATTATTTCAGCAGTCATTCAAGATGCATATTCTAACTCTTGTACTACAAAATGTATTATGATGAAAAGTGTGTTACATTTAAATTGTTTTGGAAAATTAATATAACTTTTGCTAAAGATTTTTTTACTCCACTCATAAAGAACTTCCAACATATTACAATTATCTATAAAAAAAACAACACATAGGAAACTGGATTATACTTAAAAACAGATCATTAATCTACACTGAAATTAATGTATGTATATAATGTATAAACGGATCAGCAGGAATAATAAATATCTATAGCATAGAAAATTGTTCACCATTTGAAACACATATTATAAACAGACATAGAATTTCTTTTTACCCTGTACATTGAAAGGTCAATACGCAGGGAGTTGTGCAGTTGATCAAGCAGCTTCACAAATCTCTCCTTCTGTTAAAGTAAATGTAAACAATGCACTTTAAATCACTGCATTTTGGTATAATTAAAGATCCACATAACAAAACAAATGAAAATAAGCATAACAATGCTGTATTATGTATATTCAGGTATATATATATGACCATTATTTTATCAAATTAAAGCACACAGACACCAAATGTAATCATGAGGCTTTATTTCTACCCATTACAATATTAACATGTCCAATTTTGCCACATCAATTATTTACCAGAATAAATACAGAAACCCTAAGGGTGCCCACATTATAATCTTATGGATAGTTGATGTAAAATACATAACCTATGTACAAGTGCCAGCATTAAATGTTAGTGGTATGTGACATCACAAAGTGATGTCACTCACCAGTCGCTTTATAATGAGCTACTCTAGTTTTACTGCATTCTTGATAGCATTTGCATTCAGTATTTCTTCAATGTTGGTTGACTGAAGAAGAAATGAAATCTGCTTAAATAGGGATTTTTTTCCTTTATATGAAAAATTTAACTTGATGAACAGTTGTCTTTTTTTCCATTTTAATCACTATGTTATAAAACAGGAATGTAAAGGTTTCAATTTCAAAGCACATCTCATAATATTTTACAAAAAGTCAGTGTTAGTCTTCTGTAGAGAAGACAGCAAACAGTGCAGCTCAAGCCTGTGTCAGAATCTGCTGAGATACTCATATCAATGCTTTAAAGGTGGTAGGTCAGTATTGAATCATGGGATTACAGCTACAACTGGTTTTGGACTGCTTTTGTCTAAGACACACTGGACAGGTAAGCCGACTCTCCTGGAAACACCTGCTTGCAAAAGTATCAATGTAGCTGTGGTTAACGTCAGGTGTTGCCTGAATCGTGTAAGATGCTATTACTGTCATGTTCTAAAAATCTAAGCACTAAACATTTTCAAGTAAGTTTTTCTTGGAGTGCCAGCTTTTCTTATTTTTGAGTCGATGTATGCAGTTACTTAGTTGTGCTTCCACATGGAAGTCCCAGTTATAATTTTGACTTCATTACTCATAGATTGCAGTCTTGACATTTGTTTGCTTAATCCTACTATACAAACCAGATTTCCTACGGTCTCAACATATGCTAGTTTCACTCATAACACATAAAAGGGTGAAATATGTTCGATGCTGGTACATGTTTCTTTTCTTTTCCTAAACATTTGCTGTACAGCATAAACCCTGTTGCCTTGTACACAGAAGAATAGGAACTAGATGACAATGTAATAACAAACTGCTAGCTGCCTACAGAACGGAGTGGTATTATCCATGTCTAGCCCAAAACCCAATAACAGTGATAATAAATAATGTAGCACTCATTTTTTCTCTTCCTAGTGTTGATAAAATAAGATATATTTTCCATCATTGCTTCCTTTTAATCGGTATATGGATTTCCTATTAGGAATGTCTAATTATAGCATACATGTAAAAAGTAACTTACACCAAAGTTTGAGGCGGAGAAGCGGTCTGAGGCAGACACATTGGTTGATGCAGTGGTGTGGGCATAGTATGCATTAATATTGGCAAGAAGGGTGCTCATAACAGCAGGTACTCCTGGGCACATGTACTTAGAGGAGAGGCAGGCAAAATGACTGAAAAATAGGAAGTCAGAAGAAGAGAAGAGCTGAATATAACAAAATATAAAAAGATTGCAGGACGTTAGTTACAAAAGCAAAAGTGATGGAGTAATAACGACAATAGAAATAAAATATAACTGAATGAAGATTGCATTACCACACAACAAGATACAACCCTTCTTTATCATCACACAGGTCTCCTTTTCACAACTTCAGGCTTCTAAAGATGGTGCAGATTGGGGCTCAGTACATTGCATCAAGTCTTGTCATGTCCCAAAATAATTTCAATCGTCCTCCATCTCATGTCTGTATTATTATATTTAGCCAATACAAAAGTGGTGTAAATACTTGTATAAACTGTAAAACAACTGTAGCATATCACTATATGGGGTGCTGAGTGATGTGAGAGAGTGATTAAAATAAAAATATAATTCCGCATAGTTGCTCATACATAGGATGACTACTACTGCGTGTCTTCTTTTTTCTCATTCCACCATTTTATTTACTGCAGCCAAAGCTTATACCACTAACAATACACCAATGGGTGATCAAGACAAGTAGAATCGACTGCCCCTGCAACCTGCCAAGCCAGGCTCCCCAAGTCATCCCGGAAAGCCACAAATATCAATTGCATTATAGCTCTGTATTACTTCCCTTACTGTGATGAAAAATATATTTTTGCTATCGGACCCAGAGATTGCTTGTTATTCCCCTGCCTTTAGGTAATGTTTACTCCAGTGGTGGAAGTGGGCTGGCATATGGTGGTATGCTATACTGCCACATCCCCTACTGCCTTCATTCTTCATGGTAAAACTATCACATTCTATACACTTACATTTTCAATACTGCCACCTCTAAATTTCCACTTTAACCACTGGTTTAATCACAATGTATAAATAAATATGAAATATAGTTATGCTTATTACTCTGTTGCACTGATTAATTATATCCTAAAGGCCATAGCAGCAAAATATAATATTATCTTTAATGTAATATTGATCATATCAGTGGTTAAAGTGGAAATTTAGAAGTGCTGGTATGGATCTTTGAAATGAATGGCTGGGGGCCACCTAGGCCCCCCCCCCCCCAAAGGTTTAGGGATTTTGATAGTGTGAAATTAATTTTAGATGCCTTTTAACACCATATAGTATAATATAAAACATATGAAATGATTTAAGGCTATCCACTCTGTGTCCCCCACCTCTCCTGTGTCCAATTACCTTTCCTCTGCGCCCCTCCACCTCTCCTTCCAGTCTCCTTTGTGTGCTTACATTTTCCCTCCTATCCCAATAATATTATAATAAAACTTTCCAAAATATCTCCCTTATACCTTACCTGTTACCCTTTAACTTTCCCGCACCTGCTTCTTTTCTCTGTTCCTTTCTGTCCTTATCTTCATTGCAGGTATCTCCCTCTCTCTCTCCCTACCTGCTCTCCCCTGTGCCTCACATCCTGCTTGTGTCACTCCTCCCTTACTACTTCATCCTATCTATCCCTACTCCTATTATTACCTTTTATTAGTTAGGTCACACTCTTGTCCCTCCAAAATCGCACTGTGCCCTCATTTGTCACACTGTGCCGCCCCTCTATTTCTCTCTCTCTCTGTGCCCCCCCCTCCATCTCTCTCTCTCTCCGTACCCCCCCTACATCTCTCTCTCTCGCTCCGTGCCCACCTATATCTCTCTCTCTCTCCGTGCCCCCTCCATATCTCTCTCACTTGCTCCGTGCCCCCTCATATCTCTCGCTCGCTCCATGCCCCCTCCATATCTCTCTCTCCATGCCCCCCCTTCAAGTCTTTGTCTCTCTCTCTCCGTGCCCCCCCATGTCTCTCTCTCTGTGCCCCCCTCTCTCTCTGTGGCCCCCCTCCATATTTCTCTCTCTCTCTCTGTGCCCCCCTCCATCTCTCTCTCTCTCTGTGTCCCCCCTCCATCTCTCTCTCTCTCTGTGCCCCCCTCCATCTCTCTCTGTGCCCCCTCTCCATCTCTCTCTGTGCACCCTCTCGATATCTCTCTCTCTGTGCCCCCCCTCCCTCTCTCTCACCTTCTCTGTGCCCCCCCTTCATCTCTCCCCCTCTCTGTGCCCCCCCAATCACTCTTCCCTTCTCTGTGCCCCCCCATCTCTCTCCCCCTCTCTGTGCCCCCCTCCATCTCTATCCCTCTGTGCCCCCCTCCGTCTCTTTCCCACTGTGCCCCCCCTCCATATCTCTCCCTATGTGCCCCCTCTCCATCTCTCTCCCTCTGTGCCTCCCCTCCATCTTTCTCTGTGCCCCCCCTCCATCTCTCTCTCTGTGCCCCCCTTCCATCTCTCTCCCCCTCTCTTCCCCCCCTCCATTTCTCTCTCCCTCTCTGTACCCCCCTCCATCTTCTCTCCCTCCCTGTACCCCCCTCCATCTCTCTCTCCCTCTCTGTGCCCCCCCTCCATATATCTCCCCCTCTCTGTGCCCCCCTCCATCTCTCTCCCCCTCTCCGTGCCCCCCTTCATCTCTCTCCCCCTCTCTATGCCCCCCTCCGTCTATCTCTCTCTCTCCCTTTCTGTGCCTCCTCAATCTCTCTCCCCCTCCCTGTGCCCCCCTCCACCTCTCTACGTCTCTCTGTGCCCCCCCTCCATCTCTCTCCCCATCTCTGTGCCCCCCCCTCCATCTCTCTCCCCCTCTCTGTGCCCCCTCCGTCTATCCCTTTCCCTCTCTGTGCCCCCCTCCATCTCTATCCCCCTCTCTGTGCCCCCCTCCATCTCTCTCCCCCTCTCTGTGCCCCCCTCCATCTCTCTCCCCCTCTTTGTGCCCCCTCCATCTCTCTCCCCATCTCTGTGCCCCCCCCTTCATCTCTTTCCTCCTCTCTGTGACCCCCCTCCATCTCTCTCCCCCTCCGTGCCCCCCTCCACCTCTATACATCTCTCTGTGCCCCCCCTCCATCTCTCTCCCCATCTCTGTGCTCCCCCTCCATCTCTTTCCTCCTCTCTGTGCCCCCCCTCCATCTCTCTCCCCCTCCATCGCTCTTCCTCTGTGCCCCCCCTCCATTTCTCTCCCTCTGTGCCCCCCCTCCATCTCTCTGCCTCTGTGCTCCCCCTCTATCTCTCTCCCTCTGTGCCTCACTCCATCTCTCTCTGTGCCCCCCTCCATCTCTCTCTCTCTGTGCCCCTTCTCCATCTCTCTCCTTCTGTGCCCCCTCCATCTCTCTCTCTGTGCCCCCTACATATCTCACTCTCTCCCTGTGCTCCCGCTCCTTATCTTTCTCTGTGCCCCCCCTCCATATCTTTATCTCTATGCCCCCACTAAATATCTCTCTCTTTTGCTCTATGGCCCCTCCATATCTCTCTCTCTGCCCTCATTAATCATTCTGTCCATCTCCATTCTATACTTACCTTTTTATGACCGTTTTTCTTCTGTCGTCTTCTCCTCTTTTTCTTCTCTGCCTTGTGTTCTTTTCTACTGTGCTACATCTGACTGCTCTTCTGGCTCCTCTCTGCTGCAGTTTCACTGCCAGGGCGTGACTTCATCACGTCCCGACAGTCAGAATGGAGCAGAGAAAAGTCAGAAGAGCTGCCGGATGCAGCAAAAGCGGGGTAGGAGGGCGGAGTGGAGTACCTCTCAAACATGGCACTTCCCCGCCTTGCCTTCCCGTCTCACCGCTGACAAGGCTGAAGAAGTGGGGTGGAGAAGTGCCGATATGTCATACTGGCACATACCACCCCACTTCGAGCACATGACCTATATAGAAGCACTTGGCCTGCAATTTTATTTGCAGCATGTATCTAAAACAATAAATGCACCCTTTCCCTTGTTTCATGCCCCACTACTCCAGTTTCTCACGTCATGGCCTGGTATATGGACTCCACTCCGTATCGCATTGCAAACTCATCCACTATTTCCTGGGCCGTTTCGTCAAAGTAAACCTTCCAGGCATCATCCCCTTTGGCATCTGGAATCTTCACCACCCCATTATTTTGTACGTCCGTTAGGTAGTGGAATAGGTTCTACAAGAGGAAATATTAACAATAATTGAGAAAAGGTAATGCCAGATACAACAGCATATTAGCCTTTCAATGTAGATTAATACAAAGTTAAAAATAAAAAAATGGAAAGTTCTTGCCAAGTCAGAAATCATCATCCGCCTCTACTGTCGCAATGCATTTCTTTGATATTCCATCAACATTAAGTCATTTAAAAATGGCTTGAGGATCAGTGAAGATAAGGACCTTACGAACCTCATGTAAACAGGTGTATTGTACATGATATGGTGCCACCTTCTCCTCCCCTTTTATCTCCACACTGATGTGCAGTCTGATAGCCCCAGATACTGCAGATTTGTCTGTGCGCTTATCTGAAAACAAATAATGCTGTCAGGAAGTTTAACATTTACAATGGTAATCAGGACACTTAAAGGCTTGCATAGTATAATAAATAGTAAGCAATAAACCATTGGCTCTCCCTGATCTTGTGCAGATAAGGGCTACATTTATCAAACATTCTAAAAAGGAAAAGAGGATGTGTTGCCCATAGCAACCAGATTCTAGCTATCATTTATTAAGTACATTCTATAAAATGATAGCTAGAATCTGATTGGTTAATATCGGCAACACCTCCACTTTCCTTTTTTAGAAGGTTTGATAAATCTATCCGTAATTAAAGTAAATCTGTTATCACATACAGCACAGTATAATGAGGCAGGTAGGTCTCATAAGGTGAGTGTCTAGACCCATTAAATCAGTAACTAAAGAGTTGAGTCGGGAGATGAGTTGCCTAGAATTGCCATCACCATGGCATGTCTGGAAAAAGTATCAGTACACATATGTGAGGATACCACCCTTAGCTGGGATGGCAGTTACCCTCTGTGGGATTCAACTCACTCGGGTAGACCAGAATATATCCACAATAAGGCTTTAATACGACAGCACAACACCACAAGACGTTCACAAGTTACAGGGTAAATGGTAGCATGTATCCTCCAGCAGCCTCTTGCAGTCAGCACTCCAAAGTAATAATCTCAGTCTCTATCAGAGTCTTATCATCCTTCAATATTACCACTACTGATTAGCTAGACAGTTACGGTGTCGCCTAGCTTGGGATACTGGCTCACACCGACCCTGTCCTGGTAGGGTTTCGTCCAGCGGCACCATGATGCCTGGCCCAGAGTCCTTTTCGCTGGTCTCCTGTACAGCAGGATGCTCCAAGCTACAATAGCTTCCCTGGTATTCTTCTCTCCCTATATTGTTTGCTGTATACACAGGAAGTAGGTCAAATGTCTCAAATCTCCCCCTTACAGCAGGGGTCTCTCAGTGGACACTTTAGCTGTTAGACATACTGTCCCTGTTACATTGATTATACAATCAAATACCTTGACTCAATTAGCTATTTTGACTGGATACACTAAACATGGGATTACAATATTACAGCAGGGAATGACACTGCACACTTACATGAAACAATAAGACTTTTGACACATTGTATCAGCAGTGTTACGCATCTGAATCTGTTATACATTTTGATACAATAACATTTATATTGATACATATTGATACATTTTCCAATGCTATTTCAGCAAATATATTACTGTGGAGGCACATTACATATCATTTAGAAGTTCTAACCTCATTACCTCTAAGATTACCTGTTGACCTAGCTAATTAGCATGGGCTGCCAGCTAGTTAACTCAGACATTGTTCTGATTACAAACCAAATCTAAGCTTCACCTCATAACAATGGACATTTGAGACAAATAGTAATTACATTAGCTCATACTTGCCAACTCTCCCGGAAAGTCCGGAAGACTCCCGAAATTCGGGTCAGTCTCCCGGGCTCCCGCGAGAGCTGGCATTTCTCCCGCATCCCGGAATTCCCTTGTTAAAATGGCGCAATTCACCAAGAATCGCGTCATTTTGGCCCTGTCCCCCCGACAAAACGTCATTTTGCTCCCGCCCATTAGTCATGCCCCTCTCCCGGATGTCGCCTACTGAAAGTAGGCAAGTATGCATTAGCTAACACAAGCAAAATGACTGCTGCTGTCCTGTTATTTTAACAAAGTATGACAATATTCTTTACATTTATACTACATACAATATTGCAAGTAATAGCAAGGGCAAAATGTACCCAATAACTTAAAATATTAATATACATAATACACCGATGCTCTGGTGTATATACTTAGACTGGGTCAAGGATTAAAAAGTACATTAAACCGTGAGAAACGGGTGATGAATACAAATTTCTCAGTCCAGTAGCACCCCGTTTCCTCACAACCTAAACACTTCTGACTGTAGCTATAAATTGAGGTATAAACTCTGTCATCTGATAGAAATGTGTAAAAAGAATCAAATATCCTGTAACAAAGGGAGGCATTTATCTGACAAGATGCAGAGAAAGCATACAAGCAGAATAAAACATTGGCGCCTAGATTGAGGTTAAACCAGGTAAAGGCTTATGTGTAGTTTAAAGTTTGGTTAACTTACATGATTTGAAAGCTCCTTCCTCTCAGCAAACAGACAGGGTGTGTCTGTTAGTGCAAACAGAGCCAGTGATCGGCGTTTCCTTTTAAAGAGAAGGTGGGTGTGTCACCTGCCCATCAAGCTAAGGCTGGGGGAGGAGTATCATGTATAAAAGCTTGATTGTGTCATTTGTTCACTGAGACCAACACTGGGAAAGCTGGCTGGTCTTTAGAGAGCTGGTCTATGTCTAGCTAGCGTTTAGGGTCTCCACAATTGCTGTGAAAGTCATACGGTGTCAAATACATTTTAACCATCATGACAATAAAGCTGCATAAAAAGAAGAAGTTGGTCGCATGTGCTTCAGCAGTAGCGGGCTCTTGCCACAATCCATACAAAAGTATCGGAAACAAACTGTATACCAGAAATGCTTGGGACTTGTTTTCTTAGTTACTTTAAAAAAAATTATCCCTATTTTTAGGCTTGAAGTAAAACTTTTCAGAAATCTGTAATTTTTTAGAGTATACTTATAACAGTAATCTTGTAAAGAGTTGACTAACAATCTGTGTGTATGGCATTATTTGCTAAAAAACAGCAACTATTTAGAATTTTTGATTTCTGGCTTTCTGAACTCTCTTGATAATGAATTTCAGGATTGGAGAGCTTTTACCTGTACATGTTTTTAAAACATTTTTTAAATTTAGAAATTATATGTGAAATCTTTTGTGTGTTTCCAACTTGTATCCTGTGTACCAATTATTTTGTCTTCCTCACTCTCAAATGAAATGCTTCATAATTATCACAAGATTTCCTTACCTAGATTGTACCATACGTCCATCTCTCCACTCAGGGTCCGTACTTCAATGATAGTTTGTCCCAAAAAATCATCAGATTCACGTTTGAATCTCTGCTTCACTCTTGATTTTATGTCATCATCCTCATCCCATACACGAACTTTGATACGATCTGAAGAGTTGTGACACTCACTGTAGATGAAATGCACTGTAAATCCACCATTCCAATGCATCACAATCCAGTGTAAATATATTCACTCCACATTGTCCACTTTCTCTAAAAATGATACAACCCCTCATGTCCCACATCTTCTTGTGATGTACAGTCAAAACAGAATACTGTTTACATGGGTGTCACACAAGTGAAGGCTCTTTCCCCTCATAGTAACAAATTGAATATATGTAATTTTCTGTAGCAAACAATGATTGAATATACTCTTCCCTTCTGTGACAACAGCAAAAGCCATACAATAAAAATAAAAGATTGTTGTACCACACACTCACAAGTGAAAATTCTCCTCCCATACAGGGTTAAGGTTTCCATAGATGGTTTTGGTTCTTTTCTTTGTTTTTCCAACCTGTACAGTAACATAGGGATCACTGGAGCCCGTCTTATCCTTGGCCTGTAGACCCTGTGCACACACCACTGCGACACAATAAAAGTTACAGTATGTCACTTTTACTTATATTGTAACAGTAACATTGACCAAAGTCACAAATTTATCAAGTTTAACATTCATAAATTCTAATTGTGTTGATCCAGAGAAAGAAAAACAAAACCACTAGTGCAACAGTTATCAATTATGCCTAACAAGGGGATAGAAAATGCCCTTTTGGCTCCAAAAATGGCTTCCGGATAAATTCCCTGTGATCATTAATTTCTACTTATTAAAACTACAAATACCATTTCTTGCACTCATTTGCTCATGTGTTTACATTTAACCACAATTAGGGTAAAGTACCATTCTCCTCTGTATGGTCCTAGTTATGGAAATTGAAAGAGAAAGCTTTGTATTGACCTGAGATAGGGGCATACATATCCCCTCTAAGGTGCTTTTATTCCAAAGCAAATAAACCTGTTTTTTCTAACCTCCCTTTCTTTCTCTTTATTAATAAGGTCTCCTTTCTCTGAACCCTCCCACATTCTTCTATGCCTAGATTACAAAGTGGTGGCCAAAACTGTATCCCATATTCAAGATGTGGTCTAACTTATACAATGCTAATGCTATAGTTGAACCACATGCATTTATGCCCCTTTTACATATTTTGCTACATTCATGCATTTCTATAATTCACTTTCATCCACTTCTAGTTTTAACAATAGAAGTCTTCTTTTTTCCCTTATTACTTCCAATGCTTTCTTATTGGTTAGTTTTTATTTCTACAAATTGTGTTGCCATATAGTATGTATTTACAGTGGTGTTTTCCATTTGGGTCTCATGCTTTTATTTGAGAATACTCTTTTCAAGTCTACAAGCTTAGATGATACATGTTGACCTTCTAGTTTCTGTAGCTCAAAATCAATACATTTTTTAAAATTTTATTTTATTTACGCTCAAGTCAAGCCGTAACATGTTTTGATCCCTATTCCCTAAATGCCCCCTCACTTGTACATTAGATATAATATCTGTTATAGTATCTATTCTAGTTATCGTAGCAAATCCAAACTAGTACTTTACTTTTTCTCTTTTCATGTATTAAACAAGTTTTTCATATATAGCCAAACCCCAACTCTCTCCTATACCCATAAACATGCTATATCCTTTGAAATTCACTGCCCAGTCAAGACTTTCATCGAGCTAGGCCTCAGTAATGCCAATATATCATAATTCTCTTCCAACACCATTATAGTTCACCTATTTTGTTTGGAAGACTTTTAGCGTTTTTTACCATACATTTTATATTTTTAATACCACTTAAGTTTATGCGCCTCCTTATATCCTCTTTTAAGCTCTCTCCCTACTTCTCCTCTCAATTTCCTCTGAATAGGCCCTTTTACCTGTGTACATGATCTTGTACACTCTACATATGTTCACCCTCCTACCAATCTCCAAGTTTAAAATCTCCTCCAGCCTTCTATCTTCTCCCCAACACAGCTGCACTGTACGGGTTGAGGCGCAGCCTGTACCTACTATACAGCCTTTCATCTGGCACTTCTGGCAAATGCCAGAAGGGCCGATGGTCAGATGGGCCGGTCCCGGGCAGCCAGTGCACAGACACTGACAACCTGGTGGCTGGCTTCTCCACAGGAACCAGCCACCAGATCACATGACTGCTTGCATCCGGGTCCTGCTGCACTAAAACGGGGGTTGGGGGGGGAGAAGGGATGCCACACAGAAAAACTGGGGGGGGGGGGGGAGAAAGGATGCCACACAGAAAAACAACAAGGTGGGGGGGGGTAGGAGAGAAAGGATCCCACACAGAAAAACAGGGGGGGGGGGGAGGATGCTGTATAGTCCATAATTATTCCTATTGAATATTTATATAAACTCACAGTTTATACAAATATAATTTAGTGGTGTTACTATGTTCACTCTGTGGCATAATATGATTTGGGGGCACTATTGTGGCATAGTATGATTTTTGGGCACTACTGTATGGCATAATATGAATTGGGGGCACTACTGTGTGGCAATAATATGATTTGGGGCACTACTGTATGGCATAATATGGTTTGCAGCCTATAGCCAAAGGCTAAATTGTTCCAGTTTTCTTACAATCAAACACATTCTTCCTGCTAACTAACCACTTGTTTACCTCTCAAATCCCCACTGTTTTTCAGGTGTGGCACATTTCAGGAAATATTAACTTAAAGATCCTTGCTTAAGCCTAATTCCTGGATTAATTTTGTAAGGACCAGTGGTCTATATTTAACTTATTCATTGGTAACAACATGTACTATGACTAGATTCCCCTATCTATCCTAATAACTGAATCCCCTACCTCCAGCACCTGTCTGGACTGCATTACCCTCCTGTTCCCATTTGTACTGGAAGTCATTCACCTGATTGCCAGTGGAAATATTCTGCTGCAGCAATGCTTCTTCTCATCTCTATTAGCCAACCTGATACATTTATTGGGGAATTTCACATCAGGACTAACTTCTCCCACACTTCTTCCTCTACCCATTCTTCTAATTGTTACCTAGTTACCTACCTGAAATCTGCTCTCCCATGTCTGCACTCCATTTGGTCAGAGAGTAGAAAACTCCTCTCATGTCAATGGACCTCAGCGTTGCCATTTGCTCATTTAAACGCAGAATCTGAGCATCCAATAAGCAACTTGCTCACATCTTGCACCGCAGCAGACATCCTTAAACGGTCCTTCCTGAAGTCCATACTTAGCACAAGTTGTATACTGAGTGGCATGACCAATCATGGAACACAATCTGACTGCTATTTATTTACAATAAAGAAAGTACTAAGTATTAGTTAACTACAACTAACTACAGAGAATTGATGCACTTACCACAAAAAACAAATGCACTTTTCAAACTATTTGCAGGAAAATGAAAAACCTTATGCAGCTCAGAACTCTTACTTGGATTTGCACTTAAGTTATAAAATAGAATTGCATTTGCCAGGTTTAGTGAAATTAATGGCTTATGAAAACCTATTAACCCTTTCAATTCACTCTTGGCAAAGTGTTTAATCATTTAACAGTTTAAACTCCCATATTTAACTGTATTTTCAATTCCACATGTTGCTACATACATTAATCTAGTTCTTCTATATTCATAATGTCAATACTTGAAAGACAGTCTTATCAACTTTACTGGGATAAGTTATCTATAGGACATCATCATTGCTTTGTGACACTGAAATTTTGAGTTAAGTAAAATGACTGTAGGATATAGGAGGTCACATGCATGAATCAATAGTATTTCTGTCTACACCTGTTAAATTTAGTCCTCCCATTTACCTACCCTTATCTTCTATGCTTTGTATACAAGTATGTTGCAACCTAACTATTGCGCTTCCTACACTTAACATCCCGTAATTACCAGTGATGCTGATCTTTGCAGACCACTTGGAGGTACCATCCAGTACACTCTGTTTCACAGCCTTGATTTGATGAGCATGTGTAGCTTTGAGAACTCCAAAAACTTCCTGGATCAGCTCAAAGATCTCTGGCTTGTTCCTCTCACGGATTTTCATGCGATCCTTAAGAACCATGATAATATTATGAGTGCGATCTTCTGCCCCATGCTTGGAGCTCTTCTCAGCTGCCCCTGTTGGGAAAAACAGAATGAAATGTCACTAACTTTTATAACAATACAATCAGAGATATCGTTAAGGTTTTTAAGAGACCTCTTGACATAACCACATGTGAACTAGTTAACTGTTAATGATTCATTCTAAAAAAAACCTCATTAAATGAAGCAAGATAGACAAGGTTCTCTAATGGATTGTTATAGGAGTCAAATCTTGTGATGGACAGTTAATAGAGAATGAAATAACTGAGTATTTGCAATCAATGCCAGACAGTTAATACAAGTGTATATTATCAACAGACAATTCCCCATGATATCGTGAAGAGTACAGATGTAATTTACAGTGTGTACCTAGCACATAAAGTACACACAAAACAGAGCTTACTTTGGAGACAGTCGGCATTCAAGAGGTCCTGACATTTTTCATGGCACTTGACTCCACATTCTGTACAACGCATACCCTGTCGGGCAATGCCCCACAAGAGGCCTTCGCACTCATAACAGTAGGTGGGGGTTGTGGCAGTCCACACTTCGAAGTTGTGAGGAGTAGTGCTGGAGATTGGGTAGATTAAAGCTTGAAGGGCCTTCTTGTAAACATGGTTTTTCTGGAAATGCCACAAGTTGTCATTGAAGTTAGAATAAAGGAAATTTACTTTATTTAAATGTAAACATTTTATTTAGCATTTAGCTGTGGTACTTACTAGCTCTTCATTATTTAAAGTGCTTGTTGCAAGTGCAGATGTTATACCTGCTTTGCGGGATTGGACCAAGGACTAAGAAGGGAAAATAGGAAATAGTTAATATTGTGATCAGGAGGAAAATACATTAGATCAAACAATAAAGCTTCAACAGTACTTAAACCTACCTATAAAATTAAATTACATAAACAACAAGATATTTTACAACTTCAGAGAATATAATATACAATAACTAAGGTATACATTGAAACAATGTAGATGTGCGAACTGAAAAAAAACCATTAGAATCTAGGATCTACTATATAAAAGCCTAGTGGCGTGTGTCTGTGTGTGGAAAAAAAAAAACCCAAGCTGCAGCGCCACCTGCTGGGCGGAGTTATACACTGACCTACTAAATTCTTAGTGTGTGTGGGGAAAAAAACTCAGAAAGGGCTGAAATTTGGTATACTAAGATGTTTTTAATTTGTTAATTTAATTTGTTAATTGTTAAAAGTGTTTATAAAGATTGTAAAAAAAAATATATATATTTCTTGAAGGAGAAGTGACAGTTGGGAGTGGTTGGTGGTTGCCGGGGGTGACAGTGGGGAGTGGTTGGTGGTTGCCGGGGGTGACAGAGCGAGAGGAGTGTGATACTCAGGACCGCTGAGAGAGATCCCTGTGTCTGGATAGACATCTGGATAGATGTGGCGATAAAGATGAAGGATGAGGTGATGGAGAAAAATGATGCGGTGGTGACATGTGGACAAAACCACGTTAAAAAAGGGCGCTTGCGTCGGGAAGTAACGCTCTTCCCCTGAGGAGGCCTGGGATATGACCCAAATGCATGACAAGAACCTTTTTAACACCTTAAGTAGCTTGATTTGACTAGAATGCATGAGTATCATGCACGGGTTAACTTGTTTACAATATGAGTCTACTGAGAAGATAATAGGGGACTCTAGAAACTGCTAGTTCTAGAATATCTGCTGAAACAATGAGTATTTATCTTGCAAAATGAACTCAACACCAAGATTTGAAGTTGAATAAGTCATGTACCTCCATTAAATAAGTCCCATCATAGTGCAAATCTTCAGCTATTGTTTAACTACAATGCTTATTGGCTTTTTTATGAAAACTGTTTATAGGTGCAAAATTTGCAATCAGTAAGCAATTACCGTTTATTTGTCTAGTTTAGGTTAGACAGTGAAATAAGTGTCTGACTGGTTGCTGTGTTTTAGTGCAAATTTTGCACCTACAGTAATAGTTTGTTAAACAGCATCCTCGTCTTCCCTGCAGGAACCCTGTGACAGGTGAAGTCTGCTGAATTGTCCTTCCAATTCTGGCAGAGTGCATACACACTGCAGGATCAGAAGGTGATTGGAACGAGAATATTAAGCAGAACAAGCAACCAAATAAAATGACAATCGGTACTTCGAATGACTGTCGTTCATCGTGTAAGTATACACACTAATTGTTAGTTTGAACAGAATGGCAATTTCACTGCCTGTGTAAAGCCATAATATGGGTAAGTGACACCAAGGCACAGACAAACCATAAAACTCAATTTCTCTATCCAGTAAGATAGTCACAAACATTTGAACACAATTCTGGGGGACACGTTACAGCAAGATGTGTTCATCGATGTCACAGAACCATTCCTACGTTACCTTGATGAAATAATTTCTATATAATAAAATAAGATGTACAGAGATAATAGATTTTCCTTCATGTTGTGCAACAGACTAATTTTCATATAATACACATAAGGTAAAATCTTCTAAAATTAATTACTATGAGAGTCAGATAAACTGGAATGTTGTGGAAGAAATAACTATCTACTGTTAGAAAAAACAAAGATGAACAAATCCACTACTGTGGATTTTTGTAGTTATTTGAATCTGTAGGACTGACTACTGTCTACTGAACTTTACTCCTGGTGATATACATTATATCAGAAAATATAAATTCATAGTGAGATGTTTGCTTTTTTCATAGTAATAACAGTGGTGGTAGGTTATATTTGCCCGCAATTGATAATTAGTACCCATACACAAATTTAGAGACCTTGGGTATACATTTTGTTTTAATGCATATTTGAGGTGGGGTAAACATATATGCTAAATCATACTTACCATTGCCTTCACACGTTACAGAAGCATGAAACAAAATGACAGTTAGAGAATAATGAATGTAAATGCATGAATAGAAAGATACAAAAGAGGTAATTTAGAGTTGAGCCCATTTGCGTATGGGCTAACATATGCCTGCATACTCATGCTTCTTTGTCTGTATTGGTCTGAGTTTTATGCCTCTTAAGGTACGTGCAACTTTAAATCTAGCGTACAGATGGGTCTTGAACAAATATGCATCAATCATTATCAACAACTAAAAAACTGCACCTTTCTTGTGTACGTACAGAACTTACACTTTGTACCAAAAGTATTTCAAAGATATATGCAAAATAAGACACATCTCAAAGGGTCATGTTTAACTTACACACCACACGCCCTTACTAAGCTGAACTTGTACATGAAAACCCATAATTTGCCTCTCAGAGTGCAAGGGGCCACAAAGATATGTGCATCTCAAAACACTGGCGAAATTTGTGCTCATGGACAGTGCAAATATAATGTGATGCGCACAATTATGATATGCAATTGCACTTGCATCCAACTCCCTATGTATCTTCTAAGGATGTCACTCCTCTCTGGAGACTTACTCACCAAGTCGCTGACCAGAGGTATGGGTTTTCTTTTCCGTATGTCTGGCATACTGTCAATAATTATGAGACCACCAGCAGGCCTTAGAGAGAAGGAAATAGAATGAGTGTAAATAATATTGAGTTAGACGGAACAAACAAACTTGTATGTACACGATTGGTAGAAGAATGTGGCAGAAAGCTGCTTACAGGGGCCCTAAGGTTGTGACTGCAAGCAGTTTTTTTTACTTGAATTATGACTGTATTATCTGGAAAGGCAAGAATGGATAATTATACTTATGCAGTCCATATTTGTAGCAAAGTACTTTTTTAATATATTTGGCTTCAATTTTCCCAGAGCTGAAGGCAATGTCGCAGTGTAGAAGGAGGGTAGAAATTAAGAGTTTTCAAGATTCATTGGATTATATGAATTTAATTGGTTTAGTGATTTCAAATAATTTTGGGAATTCTGAATTGAAAGTTTGACAAGACATAATTAATCGGAAAACATATATTCGTCACATAGTCTCAGATTTGAATACTTCTACATACTGATCTTACTGTACATTTACAAACTAGAATAGAGGGAGATAATAGGACACCATTGCACATACCCATCTTTAAACCACAGAGACTTTGACATGTCACCACTACCTTCGCCTCTGGCCTGAGAGAAAAACAAACATAAGTAGAAGTGTAAAAGTGTTATACAAAATATTTCTATGGACAAAATCACAGAGAATGCCCTTGCACAATTACTGAAAATCCAACACAATTTACTTCAAATGAATAGACCTCACAAATAAATGTGCTATTAATGACAAATACACAAAATATCTACCAACATAATTTTTGTCAGCATGTTATATAACAGGCACCACTTGAATGTGACAGAAAATAAAATTGCAAAGTGATAATTCGATTACAAACATGGCTGACACTGAAGGATAATAGGATCAAACCCATGAGTTTACCACTGGTAGATTGGCAAAATAGATGTTCAAACATGTACATAATACATAGCCTAGACAAGAGCTTGTGCTGAATAATATGACACAGACACATTAGAGGTCGATTACATCTGAAATGCATTATAGAATTATATTAAAGATCTAAAGTCACAATACAAAAGTGGAAGGTATTGGAAATGGTCAGAAATAAGGACACTTGAGATAATGCTGTGATTTTACTATACAAAACTACCTTCTCTAAGGTTGTTGATGTATACTGCATGAAGCATATTGGAGCCTAAAATGACAACTTTGATAACAACGCATTTTAAAAAATGTCAACCTTAAAACAGAACTAATACTTTTACAATAATACTACCATTTGTAAATAATAACCCACAGTGGAGATGCAACTAACAGTTCCAATAGTTCGGAAAAGTGCAAATACAGTGTGATAAAATAATTCAAATTTATACATAACAGTAAGGATATAGTGCAACCAAATAATTTGTATATGGCATACTATATCCTATACACTAGATTAGAAATAGTTTAGAAATCATTAAGTAATTCCATGACCGTACAAAGTCATCTCCTAATTTCCTTGTAATTTAAACAGGATATTTTATGCTCACACTGCATTTATAAAATACTTAATATAATAAGTCAAGGGAATATACGTGGTACAAAGTAAGGGGAGTAAAGATAATTAAAAATGTGCAAACTGAAAAGGAATTGATGGAGGAGAAGGATGAATATGAAGTATGTAGTGTGTGACTATATTTACTGAAGAGTCATTGGCACTTGTCTGCCCACACATGCCAAATGATTGACTGTGAAAGTGTACTATGAAGAAAAGATATGTGTTGTCTTCCAAATATATTATGATGATTCATGCTTCTACACAGATACATTGCAACACGATGTACAATTATCAGCAAAGACAAAACACACCTAGATAGGAGCATCTGAGCAGTGTAGTGAAGATGTTAATAAGCCTATAATTCATTTGAATGGACAGTGTCTGTAAATAATATTTGTATAATTTACATGATTTGAATGTCGCAAATATAGTAAATAACCTATTTCCCAGCAGCTACATTGGTAGCTAACGATGTTTAATTGTATATGCTTTGATAAAGGTTTTTTTTTTACAATATACTTCTAGCTGATCTAAATTATTACAGATATTAGAAGTCACCGCAGCCTTTTGTCTTAATATAATCATTGTACTCCTCAGTGGCTTTTAATATTCTTATTTGTAGTTAGGGGTACATTATAGCATATATAATTAGTGAGTTGTGAAATGACAAGCTATAAATACACACTTTTTCTTATTTCATAATATCTTTTTTTAAAGATATAGATGATTGTGTGGGGCTGGTGATTTAGAAACATGATTTAGATTCTTTTTAAACAAGACCCCACCATTATGAAGATTTCTTATCACAGAAATTCTTCAATTTAATAAAACATGTCAAAGGCCACAGCTAAGTAACGCTCAGCTATACCAGCTGGCAGCAGTAAGAGGAGTCTTACCGCTCACCAGGCCCGTCTGTGGTCATGTGCTGTCAGGGTGAGAGTCCAAATACAAAATTTAACTGACAAATAGGATTGCAATGATTTATCCTCCAATAAATGAGTTTGAAAACATTTGGTGAGTCCAGGTAATTAGGTAATTAGATAATGCACAGACATTCTGTCAGGAAATTCCCTTAAACATATACAGATCACAGCCATGCATACACTTTGATCCTGCATACCATTTCCTATTTAGATGAGACTGTCTAGTTAAGGCATTCTAAAAACAAAGTAACCATTAGGTGTAAGGTGGAAAATAAGGAATGCTATATGCTAGAGGAACCATTTAGGTCAATAGAAAATATAGGAAACATTAACATCAAAAAACATGCCTTCATATTTCATATTTTCGGATATCAGTGTGCCAATCTGTACATAGGGGCATAAACTGCAAAAGGGTTGTGACGTATTGATACCAACTGTAAAGGAAAACTACAATTGTCACATCTTTCAGACTGATATTTGATATTGTTGTAATTTCATCATGTTTGATATGTAAATGTGTGGGAGGCTTTGACTGGTATATTGAAGAATTATGTCTCTGGGATATGTCCATGAAAAGTTATGGAAGGTCAAAACTTTTGGATTATCTCTGGACAAACTACTCCCCCACATAAGCATATACACTGCCCCTCTTTATGCCCGCCCAATTAAGCCTGCTTAAAAACCCTGTGTGGGAAAAAGCAGATGGTCAGCTCTTGGGGTCTCAATCTAATTGAAGGACTATCTATTTCATTCTGCCTTGACCCAAGCATACAGATTATCAGATGTAAGTTTTTATTTTCTGTTGTTTCATCCCATTTGTTTTTATAAGCGTATTGCATTTATTTTTTTGTATGTTGTTTGTTATATATTCTATTTTTATTATATCCAAATGCCCTGTACCTTTGTATATTAAATCTAAAATCTAATAAGTTTTCTCCTTGATACTCTAACGAATCAATTAGCCTTGAAGAATATTTTTTGACCATGGTAACCCTTTGAATGCTGGTGTGTGCATTGCTAACCTCTCTGTAACAAGGAGCATAGTTTGTGCCAGTGTGTGACAGTATATCGGAATCCTATTGCCCTTATTCAATAGGTGGTGGCAGATCATACTATATATAGTGTATATAGGTGTGAGCAGTGTCGGACTGGGGCATGAAGGGCCCACCAGGCGACAGCAACGCTAGGGGCCCACCAGAGGGATTGTGGCCAACCATCAAAGAGGCGAGACCAGACACTAGAGGGGGAGTGGTCAGCCCACAAAGGACAGCTAGCACAATAGTGTAGTATATAAAGAATGCAGTGTGTATAAAGAGTACAGTCTTGATCTGCACCTTAGATTGGGCAGAACAGTCACCAAAAATCCGGATTATCCCACTAGACCAGGCTTGACTAACCTGTGGCACTCCAGGTGTTGTGAAACTACAAGCCTCAGCATGCTTTACCAATATATAGCAGCCTATTGCTGGAAGGGTATGCTGGGACTTGTAGTTTCACAAAACCTGGAGTGCTACAGGTTAGCCAAGCCTGCACTAGACTCAGAACATTTGACAGACTGTCCTACCTGTTCTTGTCACCACCTGTGGCTGCTGGTTTCTTTAGCTGCGGCTTGTCTGGATCCTGGAATGTTGAGGGGTCCTATTTGGAAAAAATAATGGGTACATTTAGAAAATTCCAACCAGTCCCGGCGTTAAATCAATAGGACCCACATTTAATACTTAGGACTTCCTCCAGCCCCAACATAAAAGTAATAGTATTCCCATTTAATAAACCTATTTCCCTCCCAACAGACAGCCCCTGCAATAAATTAATCACATTTACATATAATAAATATACCTATTTCCTGCAACCGTCACTGCCATTAAATAATTCATATTCACATTTAATAAATATGCCTCATGCTCCCTAAACTCAGCCCCACATTCAATTAATAGAGCCCAAACCACCCCATCTTAAATTAATAGTCCCCACTATAAAATTAAATTGCCCCATCTTCACCCTACAAAGAAAATAGCACCCATTATTTGCCACCACCTACCACACACACATTACATTGCCACAAGCCCGTTGTGCCATCACACACACATTACTGCGCCCCTTCATCACCATGATGTGCCTCCTTATAATCACACTGCACTCTCCATGCTGCTTTTGCTCCACCCTTCTCCTGGCTCCCCTTCACACACTGCCATACTGTCTGTGCTCCCCCTTCACTCTGCCATGCTCCCCCTTCACTCTGCCATGCTCCTCTTTCTGTTCCATGCTCCCCCTTCTCTGTTCCATGCTCCCCCTTCTCTGTTCCATGCTCCCCCTTCTCTGTTCCATGTTCCCCCTTCTCTGTTCCATACTTCTATTTCTGTTCCATACTTCTATTTCTGTTCCATGCTTCCCCTTCTCTGTTCCATGCTCCCCCTTCTCTGTTTCATGCTCCCCCTTCTCTGTTCCATACTTCTATTTCTGTTCCATACTCCTATTTCTGTTCCATGCTCCCCCTTCTCTGTTCCATGCTCCTCCTTCTCTGTTCCATGCTCCTCCTTCTCTGTTCCATGTTCCCCCTTCTCTTTTCCATGTTCCCCCTTCTCTTTTCCATGTTCCCCCTTCTCTGTTCCATACTTCTATTTCTGTTCCATGCTCCCCCTTCTCTGTTCCATGTTCCCCCTTCTCTGTTCCATACTCCTATTTCATACTCCTATTTCTGTTCCATGTTCCTCCTTCTCTGTTCCATACTTCTATGTCTTTTCCACACTCCTATTTCTGTTCCATACTCCCCCTTCTCTGTTCCATGCTCCTCCTTCTCTGTTCCATGTTCCCCCTTCTCTGTTCCATGTTCCCCCTTCTCTGTTCCATGTTCCCCCTTCTCTGTTCCATGTTCCCCCTTCTCTGTTCCATGTTTCTATTTCTGTTCCATACTCCTATTTCTGTTCCATGCTCCCCCTTCTCTGTTCCATGCTCCCCCTTCTCTGTTCCATGTTCCCCCTTCTCTGTTCCATACTCCTATTTCTGTTCCATACTCCTATTTCTGTTCCATGCTCCTCTATCACTTACCTTTTCTATCTGCTTCTTCCTTTTCTTCTCCTCTGTCTTGCCGGCGCTCCTCACTGAACGTCGGGCGTGACGTCATCACGCCCGGCATTCAGTGCGAACGGAGCCGGCGCTGCGGTCACGTGAGGTTTTTTTTTTGTTTTTTTTACTATTAAAGTTTCTAGCTCCCCCCACCAACGAAGAGGGGAGTGATTCAGGGTCGGGGCCTACCGGTGGATAGTCCGGTCCACCGGCGGGCCAGTCCGACCCTGGGTGTGAGCACTGTTTGGGGGTGATTCAGCAAATCAATAATCTGTGTGATAGGTGGGTGAAAGATTGAGTGCTGGAATTGTGTATAATCCCATACAGGAAAGTCAGGGATGCTGGGATTGTGTTCCGGACAAATAATGTGTAAAAAAAAAAATCTAAAATAACTTTATTCATTTTATTTTAATAATAAAGCATTTTTTCTTGCCCTGTCCACTGACTAATAGCATCCTGAGTACAGCTGCTGTCCTTGATAAAGAGGCTTCCCCATATAATGCTTAAGGTCCTGGTGAAGGCTACCACTGGCGATAGCCGACATTTCTCCTTAGCAATCAGGGGGATTTGATAACTCTAGTTTTTCCCAGGATCTAGGGATTTTCTCCTATTGCTAAATGGATCCTTTAGTGTAATTCTAGAGCCAAAACAAAATACATAAAGATAACCATTGTGCATCTTGTTCTTAATATGTAATAGTCAGGGCAGGATTTACTACTAGATGAACCAAGGAGTTGTCTATGGTGCCAGGGTGTAGAGGGTGCTTAAAACACCAAAAGACATAATGACATAATGTGTCTTGACATTCAACTGGGCGCCCCCACACTGAGCAGCTGACATGGAGGAGAGCAACTGGCAGCTTTTTACCTGTAATGTTGCTGGCTGCTACTCCATCATGTTTTTAATGGGTCAGGGTATAGCATTTGGCTGTGATGTCACATTCTACACTACATTCCCAAGAATAGAAGATGCTACCCCTCCCTCACGCTACCCTAAGTAAGAAGCATGTGTGGGGTAGCAGACGAAGGAAGAGGGGGTGCTTAGGGCACAAAGCATGCGCTGGCCCTAGTAGTAGTCTTGGAGGGAAACATTTCTGACGTGATAAAAGTCACACTATTCCACAGACAGAGAGTCACTAAAGTATAAGTTCATCTATTACAAAATTATGACCTGTAATAATCATACATGTAAAAGTTTCCTTAACAAGCAGTTTAGTCTGCCAATGGAGGTAATTTAAGAATAAGAAGCAATAAAGACAAACAGCCATCACTCATTGTTCCTATTTGTTTGTCTCATGCATACATAGGTGCACACCCACTTTATGTTTTTGCAAACTGCCCCATGAAAATCACTTGCACCTTTTATGTGGTGCAGTGGGTCTATATAAAAGAGTCACCTCATTCTTTAATTAAGTCCTGCCTACTATCACATCAATGTCCTGCCTAAAATTCTATAAATGTCCTGCCTACTATCACCCAAAAGTCCTGCCCACTAACAAATCAAGAATCTGCCTATCACCCAAAGTCCTACTTACTATCACACTGCCGGAGCCCACTAACAGATCAAGGTCTTACCCACTATTACCCCAAAGTCCTGCCTATTATCGCACTGAAATCCTGCCCACTATCACATCAAAGCCCTGCCTACTATCACATCAATGCCCTGCCTACTAACACATGAAGGTCCTGCCTACTAACATATCAAGGTCCTACCTTTCATACCCCCCGAAGTCTTACCTACTATCACAATGAAGCGCTCTCTAGTGTCAGGACAACCCCACTAGTTTTTCAGATTTTCTCCTAAAAAAACTCTACAGTAAAGCTTCACTCACGTGTTAAATAAGTCATAAAAGTGAGGGGACTAAAGGACTGTCTTTCATTACATCAGTCACTATCATATATTTCAATGCTTTATTACAATGGTATAACTACACCTAGAAATTAGCTTTTCTATATAAAGTATAAGTATAAACCTAAGCCCTCCCAGGATATATCTACAAATCCACTTGTAAATATAAAAAATCTTAACAGCCCCCCACCAAAAATGGAACATCATCATAAATACACTTCCCCCACTAAATATTTTGATTTGCAAACCAAGATCTATTTTTTGCATGTTGGAGAAATATAAAATAAATAAATCTGCATTTAGTTAGAGATGGAAACTAATCAGAGAATGGAAACTTTTGCACCGCCGAAGATGTGACCAGTTTGTTGCATAGGTCCATGTGTTTACCTTAAAACAGTCACAAAAGTAAATGGTGCTGCAAGACTACATTTCTGTAGCTTCCTAAATGGTTTTACTATATGCAATCTTGTTATCAATATCCTCTGTCTTGAACCATTAGGCTCCAAAAGTCTCCAAACAGTGTCTTTGACTCCATGTAACGTTCTGTATTAGCAAAGAAATCAGTTGTGTATAGCAAAATCTCTATCTGTATAACAAGATATGCTAGTGAGTAATCATGGCATTAATAGCTTTGATGCTCTGATTGCCACAAATAAAACTTTTATACCAGTACTAGTATATCCTTCTTAATTTTATAGTACTACGCAGTGGAAATTTAATGGTGACGGTATGGAAATTTAGAAGTGGCAGTACAGAAAATGTAAGTGAATGGAATTTCATAGTTTTACAATGAAGACAGTAGAGACGTGGCGGTGTACTAACCCATTTCCACCACTGATACTACGTCAATGTGCTAATGTATTTCTTCTAAAAAAGTGCTTAACATCGTGAGATAAGTCACTCACTCCTCACCTACCTGCGCTGGATATCTCTGGAATCTGCCAGTAGGACAGAGTGATGTTTGGGAAGAGGGTGTGAGCAGGGAGGGGGCGGAGAGAGGGAGCCGTTCTGAATGGAAAAATCACAAAATGACACACAAAATAAAAATAAACAAAATAACTAAAAGAAAACATGAAAACATAAAAATGCCAATCAGAGAGGGTAACAAAAATGGTGATGGGAATAACATAAAGCAATGTCATATTAAACTCAACAAATCTTAGCTTCTCCCTCTTGCAATTGAAGGTGGAGTAACATCACATTAACAGTGCCTGTTTGGACCACCTGCAATTATTTTTACATTGTACTGAACATTGAGCTTTTCCATAACATGAGCCATTAGGAAACAAACAAGATTGTTATACAAGATTAAGGCTGGTGAATAGTGGGTCTTTATGCCCTTCAGGTTCATACATACCTCCTGCAACTGCATCTGCACCTTGTTGAATGCTCTCAACCAATTTGATTTAGCCCTCGACATGCTGGAGCCCTCATCCCTGTAACTGGATAACATGTAATACATCTTATGATGGCAGACAAAAAGACTAACATATAAAGCTACAATATCAATACAGTTACAATTTAAAGAAGGGAAATATACTTTTTTTTTAAATTTATATCCCCAATTGTTAAACAATATTAAAATACATCTGTCACCTAATTTTAACTTAAATTGTAATGCTCCTATTATATGAATTATTACACTACTGCTATAATTGAAGGCTTATTATAATTGTTACTGCCACTGAGCACAACCATTGTGTATATCTAATAGCTGAGTAGGTACTGGTGATGCTGATTTCCCCTCTGACGTCTGGTAAAGGAGGAGGAAGCCTCCTTGTTCCCAAAACTCGCAAGAGAACACCAAAAATTACTAAAAGTCTGCATTGTCAATCACAGGCTTTTTTCCACCACTTTTACATTGGAATAAAGGTCACCTCCAGATATACACTGAAATATTAGAGCAATATGCGGTTGGTGGTTAGGCGGAGATGTTTATACTTACTTATATATACTTATAGAATAGGACCAAAATAACCATGAAATACAAAAAAAATAAAACCATTAAAGTAGATGTTTGAGATATCGTCTTTTGTTGGTGGTATGAGACCAGGATGGATGTATGGACAGCAGGCATCTTTCACAACGCTTTTGAATGCTGCAGGCAATGTTGAAATTAAAGCTTGTTAGAAGGTGTGTTAAGGTTAACTTTGGTTGGGAGAGATAATTGGAATACTGCTTGATACATTGTCTCATTAATTTTTTCATGAATCCTATTTAAAGTCATATATAACCTACCTGTTTGTGATCTTGAGATTAGCTGACACATATCAATTCAATTTGAAAATATAGCAGAGCTCCAACATTCCATCTCTTCATTATTTCTTACAACTAAAGTTTGCAGATAGCCTTAACCATTCTTAGTTTTTTCACATTGTTGTAATCCTTTGAGCTCACACGGGTGTTAGTGTTAATATGCATTAAATAAATGATTTTAAAATTGTGTAAATGCAATATATCTGTGATAGTCCAAAAATGGTGTAAAACAAATGGAAAGTGTCACAACCTGGTATGACCTAATAGTGATGCGATGTTGTGGATGGTCGTCACTTGCTTGGTATGCTTTTAGAGTGATGTGGTGATGCTCCTCTTGTCTTGTAATTTTGTGTTCCTGTTCTCAGTTTGGAGGAATGATCCTGGAGTAGCTTATTATTGGTGATGCCTCGTAAGGAAGTGGCTGTTGGGAAATGTTGTTCTTGTTAGGTGTAGGTGTCCTTTTCCAGATAGCTCCTGGAGTAATTTATCCTGTTGAATAAGCAGATGGCAGCTATGTCACAAAATGTAGGTGGAGTTTTGGATCCCCAGAAAACAGTATAAGTGGTTGTGCAAGTTCATGTTTCAGGCAGTTATAGCTCTTTTGCCTATGTAGCACTTTTGGTTTCATAGCTCTTTTGCATATATAGCTCTTTTGCATTTATAGTAATTTAGCTCTTTTGCCTGCTTATGCTCTTGTGTTTGTTTTATTAACTCATATTGCCTTTAGTCAATAGTAGTGTAAAGGCAGGTGATGAACTGAATATTTATTCTGTTTACTGTGTGCCACAGTCAGCTCTACCAGACTGTAGAAAGCGCCCTTAAGAGAGCACATGAGGTATAGGGGAATCTATACTGTAAGTGTGATGTTAGGTAAAAAAAAAGTGGGAGTGGGAGTGGTAATTTTAAAGGTCCAATTTACTGCCAAAGTTTATGCAGCTAGGGAGGGTGTCTATAGTACAGGTGAGATGTGGTGAGCTTGTTGTCTGTGAGCTGAGCTTCACCCCTATGTAGACTGTCTAGGCGATTTGTTGCAGAGTGGGCATGTACAGAAAGTCTCTTAAAGCTGTGGTGCTGGCCAGAGCTGGGCAATGTTGTGTTGTTCATGGTCAGTTATTCTTGTACCTCGCAGTATCCAATGTTTTTCATCCTTAAGGTGGACTTTGCTAGGGATGCACTGTTTTTTTACAGTGTTTCCTTGACAAAGTCCTTCTTAAGAACGAAACATTGGATATTGCAAGATACAATAACGGACCATGAATAACACAACAATGCCCAGCTCCGGCTATCACCACAGCTTCAAGAGACCAGCTGAACACACATATCCGGTTGACAGCCTACACAGTGGTGAAGCTGGGCTCACAGACAACAAGCACACCACATCCCAACTGCAATATAGCCACCCCACACTCCACCTTAGCAGTAAAGTGGGCCCTTAAAGCTATCACCCCTACTACCACTTTTGTTTACAAACATCCCACTCACTACACTATCCCCTATATCTCAAATGCAATGGCTCCAATTAGGTGGAGTTGCCTGTGACATGCAGTAAACATAATATATAATTCAACACCTGTCTTTAAACTACCAGTGACTAAAGGCAATAAAAGCTCATAAAACAAACATAAGAGCATAATAAGGCAAAAGAGCTAAATAACTATAAATGTAATTTGTTATGTATATCAAAGAGCTATACAATCAAAAGAGCTACATAGGCATAATAGCTATAAATGTCTGAAACAAGAGCTTACAGAACATTACCACTTAAACCATTTTTGGGGGATTCAAAACTCCACTTACATTCTGTGATTTATCTCCCTTCTGCTTCTTCAACAGAATAACTACTCCAGGGGGTTAATGTATTAATCTGTGAGTTCTGCAACTTGCCGATATTCAGAAACTTTGACAGCTAAATTTAAAATGGCAATGTCTTTAAGGGCAAAAAATTGCCCTTAAAGACATTGTCGTTTTAAATTTAGCTGTGAAAGTCGTGGAATATCAGTGAGTTGCAGAACTCACAGATTAATACATTTACCCCCAGGAGTTATACACTGAACAAGGACACTTATACCTAACATGTGGAACATCTCCAAATAATCACTTCCCTCACAGCAACACCAACAATACGCCACTTCACAACCACCCCTCTGAACTGAGAACAAGAACAACAAGTAATGGACAAGAGGAGCATCTCCAGACAACCACTTCAGGCAGCAGTCTGTATCATACACCTCTATAATTGGAGTTTCTGACAAGATGAATTATGAGTTAAATGGACACAACCAATAGTTTTAGATATAGTTTTAGTTTAGATATTACAAATAGAAAAGACATAGCATAATTTGCACATTTAATGATAATATATATATATATATATAGATAGATAGATAAATATGAATATAGATATATAGTCGACCATTCTGTCTATCCCATCATTTATTAAATTCCCCCCACCCCCTCACCTCTCTGATATGGGTTCCTGTTTTGCAGGTGCTACTACTGGCACTGCCTCGACCTCTGGTACAATCTCTGGGGTCTTCTCTTTCTCCACTGTGATCTCAGGGGGTGTTTTCTCCTTACTTTCCCCTGACAGATACATGGTGTCCTCTAACCCGTATCTTAACTTTTCTTCTTCATCTTCTTGCTCTGGAAGCTCATCATCATACAAATCTCTGTCGGAGAGCTGCCCCCTGCTGTCAGGGTAACCCCCTTCATCATCATCTTCACTGTAGCCTTCAGGGCCCTCTTCCCCTTCCCAGTTTGGAGAGTCCTTTCGGTAGCTGACAGAACTGTGACAGGAGTGATATGAGTCTCTGTCCCTCTCCTCCTCTATTTCTGAACCCTGTAGGCTGTCATTTTCTGGGTCAAAATCATCACTGAGTTGGGTGGAGTCTCGGCTGAGTTCCCCAGATGATGCATAGCGACTGCTTCCAGTGGGGCTAAAGAAATCAGAAAATGAGGGCAGAAGGATGAAAGCAGAAGGGTAAAATAATGGCAGTACCTCTTCCCTCTGTCATCAATCCAATTACATGGACACACAGAAAACCACTACTACACTGACCAAAGTATGAACAGCAACACCATGGATCCACTGATTTTTCTCTCAGGTTTCTGCTCACATGCTGATAAAGGCAAGTATAGTTTGCTACTTAGAATATTTATAAATTGAGCGCTAACAAGTCTAGGGTAATGAATGTATACGTAACAAATTTTATGTCATTTATATCATACAGAGGCTTGTTACCCAAATGTATTAAGTGATTTATTTATGACATCTATATACAGAGAAGTTCCTCATGAAAAGTGCATCAAATGTTCTCATTTTTAATGCTCTTTTCAATGTGTGGAACAGGATGTCATACTTAACTGGCCATGCAACTGCTCAAAGAAAATACAAAGGTCATTATGCCAAAAAGAAAAGAGAAAAGATGCTCTATCATGAAAAGCAGCCTTGTGTCATTCTTAAATAAACATGTAATCTTTCACGTACCCAAGATATGTCACATTGTATGAACAGTCTCTATGAAGTGTTATGGCACGCAAGCTATTGCTATCTGCTATAAGTCAGTCTAAACGCCAAAGAACTCTTAGAAGTACCCTTTAATAGATTATGAGTAGGGAATCTGGCGTTCTTTGCAAAAATTCTTCATAGTCGCAGCCTTATAATCTCCTCCATATCTGTGTATTTTATATACTGTTAATAATAGCTCTTTTATATTAGTAACCCCTTTTGTTCAGAAGAAGTCTTCTAATTGGAAGTTCAGCTATTGTTTTATAAAGAAAATGTGATGGAACGTAAATCCTGATACATGTCGTATTTTCTGTAAAATCACTCCAGGCATGCTCATGACTATACACCAGTGAATGCAAGAACATCCAATTTATCTTCAGGCGCAAAGGACCCGTATGACAGCCTAGATTTCAGAGGCAGGATGGCGCAGGAAATGGGCGTATGCACATAGTTAATTTACAGTAAGGGCGTACCAAGCTCGAGCGCATACAGCAGCGTCCGATACAAGTTTTGGGTCATATCACATGCCCCAGCTACAGGTTGAGTGTAAGTGGCAATTACTAGTGATTTGGGTGCATACACATGCTAGAACATGTGTTTGCAGTACAGCAGACATAAATAACATCATGATAAATGTATTGCATGAGGGGGGAAAAGAAAAAACAACAACTTTTTTTTATATTTTCATTAATGACTATATTATTGACAGGTGTCACTGAATACTTTTTTTTTCTATGCGTTCTGCTGGGACTTTAGAGATCTGCTTCCAGATCCACCTCTAGTTGAATACGGATGTGCATATGCCTGACTTAAGTGGGTTTAAAAAAAATGCAATTTACGTTTACGTTACGTTTTGCATGCCTTAATGAATCAAGCCCTAAGTGGATAGTTGCCAATAATTTCTGGGGACACTTTGATTATTTAAGTATGTCACTTGCAGTATTATCTAGGTGGACTGTCACCATTCCATAATGAAATGTTTACTGAACTTGTTACAAAAAGTAACTTTTATTTGTGTATATTATATACTCCTCTTCAAAAAAAATATTATTAGGCTCAGATGTAGAGAATTGCTTCCAGTACACATAATAATATGAATTGTACAATGTCAATTTTGAAAAAATGCAGACAACTCCAGAGACCAAAAAATGATGAGTTTGGTCACATTATTATTCTTTGGATGCTGCAACTGTGACACACTTACAAACAAAAGTCATATTTACCACACTAATTTTGTTGAACGTGAAGGAAAGGTTGCTAAATATTCTCATTCAGTACTCATACCTCATGAAAATAAAAGTTTCATATCTTAGCAAAAAATAGGGTTGATGTGCTGGTTGTGGCTTTGTAGATGGAGGTGATGAGATTAACACAACAGGATTTAGGTAAAGCACTCTGCAAGCTATTCCTCATAGTCAGTTTTTATGTTTGAGAAACAAAGAGAAGGTATTTAGGATCAGACAAGAGACCTTAACATGTTTAATACTAAGAGCTTAAGATCGTTATTTGATTGAGAAAGTGTTTGTCAGAGCACAATGCATTTCAAATCTTTCAAAGAATCTATAAATGCATATTGTGATATATTTTTATATTGACACAAGTGTATGAGAGTGTATCAGACAGATTATTTTTTTACCCTTTTTTACCCATTAGGTGTCAGAATTCAGGAGCACTACAGGTCTATTACTAATGATAATATCCCCAGATTGACTGAGCACTTTTGTAAATGTCATTCAGGAAATTCAGATGAGATTTGGTTTTTGGGGGTGAATCAAGTTTTGCTGCCCTATAGAAGATGTATTCGTGATAAATTACTCAAAGAGCGGGAGGTTAAATAGATTCCCTGAATACATGCTCTAGGATTGCAGAGTTTCTATTAAAATAATAAAATGTCCTCTTTTAATAATTTGTAATTTAAATAATGATTTCAATAAAAATGTTTTTGCATAGCACCGTTGAATATATAGTTATGACTTGCTGTGCACATGTAGTAGAGTGGTGTTCTTCAATCCCCACCATGAGTCTTGTGCACATTATTGTCCTTTCATACCTTCAGAAAACCTGGTTATCTACAAGAAACAGCTATCGCTAGAGCGGCCTGACATCCAATATATATGTTTACACAGCATGCTTTATATTGCACTTACCAATAAAATTTACTTTTATTTATGGAACTGGGGAGTGTCAGATCTATCAATTTTTTTTAATAGAGACTCTACATTGCAAAGGTTCAATAAGCAGAGTGAAAAAGTACTGATCGCAAATGGTCACAGAAATACACTGCCAGACATAAAAGTAAATGCACTAAAGCATTGTGTTATTAAACATTATTAAAAGTAAGATTGAACCACATTTCTAGGGTATAATAGGATTAAATGAAGGAGGGGAAATGTGGAACTAAGGACAGGGGGAAGAAGTAACCAAGAACAGAAAGAGAGGAAGAGATGGGTAAGTCTCGGAGTGTTTGTTAGGAGTTACAAGAACAGAAATCCTAATCAAATGGATATTTACACCACATGGACACAAGGATTTTGCTTAATGATAATTTGAGCACCCAGCCTAACTTGAATTGCTGGGAAGATATTCAAGACCCTATCCAAATATTACATTAATTTATCTCTCCCAGTTCCTCAGAATGGAGTTCTATGAGTGTGGCGGGCTTTGTCTGAAAAACTGTTTGAGTGAATTATGCACAAAGAATATGATGCCTGTTTAACTATTGTTTTGTTTCTCTTTATCCTGCATACTCTTTGATGTATGTTGTGTAATTTGTACATTTGTATTCAATGTTTGTAAATAGTTGATGTTAATTTTGACTTATTGACGGCAAAGTGGCGCACAGACAACACGCCGTGCACATTGCCGGCAATTACGGTAAAAATCTCCTCTCATTTTTCCCTCACACCTCTACGGTCTTTTAAAGATGGGGCGAATTTACAGAAATCTCTGCCTCATGGACGTTCCGGAGACACTTTGCGGCTAATTGAATTCCCCCCATAGTATGATTTAATTTACTCTTCTTTTAAATGTACAATGTAATACATTAGCAAATATTTGGAGTAGAGGTTTATGGAGAAAAGAGCAAGGAAAAGTATTGTACTGACTGCTTATTGTGATGTGACTAAGTTTTTTAATTCTTTATAGTTGTGTCCACAGTATATATGTACTTCACACTCCTGGCTGACATGGGACAATGGAGAAGATATCTGCCGTGGATACAGAGATAGGAATAGTCCACTACTACACTTTCCATTCATAAATATAATGCATTTTCATTCCAATCTTTAACATGACATTCAAAAATATGTTGTGTGAGAATTAAGGGGTGTTAGCTTTTAATACTCTGCTATATTTTATGTAATAACTGCAATTGGTTTCTATTCTAGAAGTGTATTTTGTCCTTACAACATATGCTTGATTAAAAACACATTTGATATATGTGAAAAAAGATAGAGCATATTGCAGTTTATATAAAGATACTAACAACATTTTTAACAGACGATTTAAAACCGCAGATTTGTTGCTGTTAATGAAGTTGGAATTATGTCCGTTAAACTTTTAATGCACTCTATGCCAATGTCCTGTATTCTTTCACAGATCTAACTATATATTTACCAAAGGTTGTGAATCATTTAGAATTTATCACTAAATTAACAAGGATTTGGTAGTACAGTAAAAACCATGTGGATCATACATTGAACCCAGCTTGCAACAGGAACCCACCCCCCAAAGCGCGCATGCAGACAAATTTACAGATGCACACCCCACGATAGGCCGAAGTTTACTTAAACAGTATTTTGAGTATTGGTAGGCCGAGTATGGCCAAATATAGAGCACAGACACTTACCCTTGTTGGTACAGACTGGTTTGAGTGCAGATGGCTAATTTTAACTGATAAGGAAAAAGTAAGCACTTATGTAATGTTTGCATGTCATTTTATAGAAAATTTTGCCTCTTTTCCAGGATATTTTAAATGTCCTCCTAACTGTTACTATTTTACTGTTTTAAAAATTTTTGTATGAAATTGTAGTAGTGTGAACTGACCAGATATTCCACCTTGCACAAATACTGCATTTATTTTTTACAATGAACTAATGGTCAATGATTTAAAACTGGGAGAATTGATTAAATGAAAATTATCTCAAACACTTAAGCCTGACTCAGGGAAATATAAATGATCACATTTAAAGAAAGGAACTGTCAAATTCTTTAGTTGCTTAATAGTAATGTTCTTGCATCGTAACATGAGCGCTATTAGTTGCAGACAAGCCTGCCATAGGTGTCTAACTGGTCTTACAGTGGATGTAAACATAGATTGTACAGACACAACTTATTTTCAATTTTCAAAGATTTTTAATGAAAGTTGGCTACTTTTGTGACTAGAAAAAGATTTTCCCTTCCAGGTACACAGAATATTTCAACAGTCCCAATTATGGTAGAGAAATATGTCTGGGAATGAAAGCACTGACTGCAACAGTGTGTGGATTAAAAGGGCTGAAACTAAGCATCAGTAACAGTTTATTAGGAAAAATGCATTGTTTCTATTACATTTATTGTTTTGTTTTTGACCCACTTTTTCAGTATATTCAAACATAGATCATGCTCCACAGGTGTCTTTACTGTACTGAATTAGAATGTAATATACATAATGTAAATAAACACACGGGGCACCCTATGTCTAAGAGCGGATCTACAGTGGGTGCTGCCTCTTGGGGCCCGGTGGTGAGGCCATAGCTGTCCCTGAGGCCCTCACTCTGCTTTCAAAAGTGCAGGGTGCAAGGTCTCTCTGAGCTGGATCATGCTCAATGGACACATGTGCCTTACTGAGCAAGGCCAGAAGAGGCCAGGAGGCTAGAGAGTGCATTGCTGGGCCACTACTCTTAATTTTTCTGCGAAACCTAGTGATGCACTGTTACGCTCCTGCCTGTGTCACTATCTCCCTGGCAGGACAAACAAAACAGACTTTTCCTGTACATTTCCTGTAGCAGGGTGTCTATACCCCAAAGGGAAGAACACAGTTCTGCTTTTCCAGTGGACAAGGAACCAAGACCACATTCATCTGCACTGATAAGGGGCTCTCGCAAAAAAATAATAAACCAGATAATCAACTGCTTTAGTTTTAATGAAATTTTGTCCTAATTTTATTGTTCCAGTCAATAAGTGACTACATCTTAAGCAGGTTTAGTTTGGGATAATTTCCATTAAAAAAATTATGCAAGACTCCAATTGTGACCATGTACAGTTGTGTGTCACTAGTCAATATTTCTCGCTATGTGTTGTGTAAAACCAGTGTGCACTTGTCTAGAAGTGGGAAAGAATACTCTTTGAGTATCCAATGGGAAGTGGCTTGTGTCCTTCAGAATGAGGCCTGTATCATGCTATATGACTAAATAGAATTTCCCTCCAGATAGATTACGGCCTGTCTTGGCATGTGCATAGGACGAGCACGGCACTCTGCAGCACTCACACTGCAACAACTCTGGACTGACCCACCTATCGGACAAGTCTAGTGACTGCCGGCTCTCCAGAGAATGCTGCCGACTGGTGAGACGGCTTGAACCGGAGACAGACTCCACATCACTGCGCCCGTTAGTGGCAGAGTCTGCGCTATCGTAACGCCTGCCATCCAGGGAAAGAGGAGACAGGTCAGAGGGGGTCACACACACCCCTCCATCCTGCCATCCATCAGATATTAATGTATAACGATGTTCAGCATAATAATATAACAAGGTAGTTTTACTATTAGAATTCAGATACATTAGCATTATTTCATAGCGACCGGGTGCCCATCTGTACCTGATTGGACGGTGGTCAGAGAAATCCATCTCATAACTGTGTACAGAGTCAGTATATGATCCATGGGAACTGTACTGGTGCCGAACTGGGTACTGATGTACAGAGGCATTTGGCTGGCATGTAGAGTAGTAAGCAGGAGGGATACTATTGCTTGTCTCACTACGATAATCACTATCACGATCATCCACGGCACTGTCAGGATCTTCATTGTCTGAAGTAGAAAAAATATAGTAAAATAACCAAGTTTTACTAAAACAAAAATCAAAAACAAAAACAGAATGTGAAAATCCGGAGTACACTGATAAGGTGGCAACAGGGATGTTTCTAGGTACGCTAAACATACATTTAACACCACATGAGTTACACAGAGAGAAATAACTTAAACTTTTAGTTCCTGGGGCAAGAAAGAAAGATGCCGCCCCCCATAGCCCTCAATTTTAACCTTGCGCCCTGGGCGGTTGTCCCTATCGCACAGCCCTAGTTGTGGCTCTGTATACAGGTTTTCTAGCTGACTGACTGGGACCAGGTTAGACTTATGTAAATATATCACCAGGTACACGTTATATAATGTGTCCCTTATTGAAAGAATGAATTTACAACCCTAGTGTGCTAGCGTGTGTAGCACTATACATTTGCTTACCAATTGAAATGATGCCCTATCCAGCCCATACCATAAAAATTGCTTAGGAGTAGTGTGTGTTACATAATAAAGCTATTTCCACATTAATTATGATTAAACACAGTAGTCGAATTGGAGGTGTATACAGAGGTAGGACGTATTGCCACTTCTTCTACTGCCATCATTGTAGTTTCATTTTACGTATATTTCCATTACATTTTCCATACCGACACTTCTAAATTTCCACTTCAATCGCTTCAATGAAACTTACAACAATGTAGACACAACTAATTTGGTGTTCTTTAAAGAAAATTCATTTTTTAAATTGCCTACACATTTTGATGCCCCCTAGTAAAACTTGCTTCAATTTTCCTCAAAATAGGCATCTCCCTGTGATATATTTAACATTTAAACATAATATAAGCACTTTACTGTAGAAAAATGGAGGCGACTATATATTGGAATGTTTGGGGAGTTTTCAGTTATGAACGCAAAATAGGGTTATATTTCCTATTTTCCTTACATCAAACAGGACTAGTGTCCATTGAGGTTCAAGACCCACCACAGTATTCCCCATGAACTTTATGAACTTTTACGGTCACAGAAGTCCTTCATGAAGAGTAGAAACTAAGTTTTTAATTTCATTTTTAGATCAGTTCTCAATTGAGATATATGAAATACACACTCTCTGCTTTGTTGAGTGCTCACTGAAAAGTTAGATCTTATATCTTGCTTCCCAGAGTACAACCAAAATATACTAGCACAATATTTCTACAGAATAGCTTTTCATGTAGAACAAAGAAAGGGTCTGGAATAGTGGAATGACCCTAACACTGAGTGGTATTTCAAATCCAGTACCTATGTTAAGTAAGTAATCATGGTGTACTTACAGATTAGTTAGCTGTAGCTCTTATTTCACAAGAACTATAAATTAATAATGTGATTGCCTCAACCAAATTAACTGAACAAAAACAAACAAGGTATTTAAAAGCAGGAGTCAGCTACTAAGAGTCATGCTTTATTGGGGAGATGAGAATGTTTGAAATTCAGGGAATTGGTGAAATAGGAGAATAGTTTGTGACCAGAAAATTAAGAGTTTCAGCATCACTTGTGCAATATGGGAGATACCAGTAAGGATACACCATACTTGCCTACTTTGGCCAAGTTCTTTCCGGGAGGGGACGTGGCGGGAGGGCTGGATGGGGAGGGGCGCGGACAAACGCGTCATTTGAGCCCCTGCTGCAGGATTGCCGTTTTGTCGCAGGGGCGGGGCCTAAATGACGCGATTCACCGCAATCGCGTCATTTTGTGACGGCACTAGCGGGATGCGGGAAATTTGCCAGCTCTCCCGGGAGTCTGTGAGACCGACCCGAATTTCAGGAGTCTCCTAGACATTCCGGGAGAGTTGGCAAGTGTGGCACCTGTGCATTAACCAATGTTCTTGGAGCTGTCTGCACAACATTGGGTTAAGCATTGTTACTCTGCATCTGTTCTGTTGTAGTGCTACTTGATTGAATAGAGACCAATAACATACAGCCATTAATCACTGCCGGGACCTTTGGTATGATAAATGTAGCTGGTTCACCTTTGGAAGACTTTAGCAATATCATATCATAAGGGCTAAAAAGCATTTGTGCAATACAAAGTCCACAGGCCACAGACATGCCTATAGTAAAAAAAAATGTTCAGCCTAATGATGTCACAGAGGGCTTCATTTTTCTGCTCAAAGGGCCGTGAAAATGTGTCTGTGAATGTAATATTTGTTGCAAGAAGTGTAGTCTCCTCTTTCTTGGGCAGAAATGTGTGTCTGTTAGGATATATTTATATATAAATACACATTAACTGCTTTGTTTTGAAGTATAAAGAAAATCTCTCATCACAATTTTAAGCCTTACTGTACATTACTGTACCTGTAGGTGCACTATATGTACTAATATAATAGACAAGAAGTTTCATTAAGCTAACACCTTCTGACCTACACTAAATACCTGTAAATATGTTTTTTGTTTTCAACCAAAAATATGAAAATGCAAGTATGTGAAAAATAATTTAACATGCTAGACTGTCTTATCTGAAGGTCATGGCAAATTAGACAGCAATTACTTCCTTTTTGGTTGTTTTCGTTTTTGGAGTGGGATCAGTCTACCAGCGCTATACATACTCTTCTGTTTGCTGTTCACAAGTTTCTGAGGAGGTGCCAGCTGTTATGTTTCCCCTGTGTGTTACCCTGTTCAGTGGCACATCACAAAGTCTTGCATTGAGGGATCTCATCATACAATGAGGTCCTGCAAAACAAATTTCTTAAGGGACAGGAACAGATCGCTTTATTTGGTGGGAACAATGCGCATGCATTAGGGTTGGAAAGGAGACACTCTCTAGCATTTATTAAAGTATTTACGCTATCAGCTAAAAAATTTGCATGCATGTTCAGTTTCAAGTAGGCAGAGTCCCAGCAAAATGGACTATATAAGCATAATTTTAAACTTATTTATTTCGTTCTTTGTACTTTTGAAACAACTCCTAGATGTCATGTTGTGTCATGTTGTGTATGCAAGAGGTAGGTAAGGTGAATAATCACCAGCTGTCTTGTTTTCCAATGTACAGTCAATATTTCTTCAGCAAAAAAGATTTATTGACAGAACTACGTTTGATTAATGATATGGTTGTGATCTGAGTGCAGGTTGACATGCGCTGGGCAGATTGAGGGAGTTGCCTAGTGTTCTAACTTTTCCATTTGTAATATTGGGAGACGTATGTATACATTACTGAATTATTATGTAGGTGTAGGTATTACTGCAAGTGGCAACATGCATACGCTAAAATAACTCTAAGCTCTCTGTTGCCCTTGATACTGCAGCCCCTGCCACCTCCCTTCGTCCCCGTCAATCTAAAGCCCAACCCTGGCACTACCCTCTTACTCTTTCTGCTCCAAAAGTGCTCCCGCTCCTCTGAACAGCAATGGAGGAAATCCTGCTCCATTGCTGACTTCACCCACTATAAATTCATCCTTTCCTCCTACTATTCTGCCCTCTCTCTTGCCAAACACACCTATTTCACATCCCTCATCTTCTCCCTGCCAAATAAACCTTGACGCTTATTTGGAACCATTAGTTCTCTACTATATCCTCCCCCACCTCCTCACCCCTCAACCATCACTGCTTTTGACTTTGCCACCAACTTCAAAGATAAAATTGGCTCTATCCGCAATGATAACTGTTCTCGTCAGACTTGCCTCCTCCACCATTCCTCATCTATCACTCACTCTGCCACCCTTGACTCCTACCCTCCTGTAACTGTGCCTGAGATTCTCTCTCTTCTCTCCTCCTCTTCTTCTACAACCTGTCCTCTCGATCTTGTCACCTCCAAGTTCCTCTGCTCCCTATCTTCCAATGCCCGTTGTCACCTTGCTCACCTCTTTAACCTATCTTTCTCTACTTGTATCTTCCCCTCGGCCTTAAAGCATGCTCTCATCTCTTATATTCTCAAGAAACCTTCCCTTGACCCATCCTCTCTCTCCAACTTTCGCCCCATATTTCTGCTTGCCTTTGCTTCTAAAATTCTCGAATGAGTTTTTTTTCAATTGTCTGACCTACTTTCTCTTTTCCCACTCTCATTTTGACCCTCTCCAGTCTGACTTCCGTCCCCTTCACTCTACTGAAACTGCCCTCACTAAAGTAACAAATGACTTACTCGCAGTTAAGTCCATGGGTCACTTCTCCCTTTTTGTACTTCTCAACCTCTTTGCTGCTTTTGACACCGTTGATCATTGTCTTCTCCTAAAATCCCAAGGTCTTCAAGAAAACAGCTCCCTCCAGGTTTGCCTCCCACCTCTCTGGCTGCTCTTTTAGATTGTCTGCTTCTGACTCCTCCCACTCTTCCCCTTTCTATTAGAGTCCCACAAGACTCTGTCCTTGACCCTCTGCTCTTCTCTCTCTAAACCACCTCTTTTAGTGAACTCATTCAATCACTTGGCTTCCAATACCACCTCTATGCTAATGACACGCAAATCTATCTTTCCTGCCCTGACCTCTCTCCTGCCGTCCTAACCCAGGTATCTGTCTCTCTGCTGTAACTACCTGGATGTCACAGCGCTTTCTCAAAATCCAAGCTCATCATCTTTCCTCCTGCCAATACTGCTATCCCTCCCAATATCTCTCTGTTGTTGACAACATCAATCTTTCTCCCATCACCCAAGCCCGCTGCCTTGGGAGTCACCCTTGACTCAGCCCTCAGTTTTAGTCCTCATATCCAGTCCCTCACCAAATCTGGCCACTTCTGCCTCCCTAAGATTATGAAAATGCGTCCCTTCCTCTCTCAGGGAGCAACCAAAATCCTGGTCCATTCACTCATTTTTTTGTCTCGACTATTGCAACCTTCTTCTCACTAGCCTTCCTCGTTCTTGCACATCTGACCTTCAATCCATACAGAATGCTGCGGCTAGGCTCATCTTCCTCTCCCATGCACCTCTTCCGCTTCTCCTCTGCATAAATCCCTTTATTGGCTCCCTTTCTGTTTCAGAATTCAGTTCAAACTTCTTACCCTCACTTACAAAGCCCTTACCAACACTTCTCCCCTTTACATCGCTAACCTTGTCTCAAGGTACATACCTACCCGGCCACTCGGCTCCGCCGCTGACCTCTGCCTCAGTTCCTCTCTCATTACCTCAAACGTCCTGTCACGTCTTTTGCTACACTCTGTGTGGGTCACCATAGCATTACTCACTAATCTGTGCTAAGGACATGTATTACCGCATCTATTTGTTACTTACTTCTGTATCCGGTGCTACGGAATCTGTGGTGCCTTGTAAATAAATTATTAATAATAATAATAATAATAATAATAATAATAAGAGCTGCATATGTGTTGGAGATAAGCTACACTGTAATTCAAGCTGAACTGTGAGTAGCTGTGGAACTAGGGTGATAAAACAAGCAGTGTGACTGCATATATAGAGGGGAGGAGTCCCTAATACCAGAGAAGGGGAGAGCCCGATATAGCTAAAGAGAACCCCAAGAGAGTAAGGGAAACATTTTGCATGGAAAAGACCCTGGTAGAGAGGGTTGCTGCAAGAGGCATAGTAGTGTCAGAGCCAGGGGCTGTGTGTACACAGAGGGAAGTGTCAGAGCCCAAAGGAGAAATCATCCCCGCAGAGAAGGAGTAAGCTGCAGTTGAGTTACACAGCATGTGTCAGAACTGCATTGAGAAGCTGCCTGCCTGATAGCATCCATGTGAATGGTCCTGCAGAGAAGGGTGAACTGGAGTGAAGTATGGAGTACTGGAGTGTAGGAGATATGTGAACTATGTTATGTTACAACTAAATAACATTAAGAACTGTGCAGGAGGAGTAAGGAGATATTTGCACCCATATTCTTATTGCTCATTAAAGAACTGTGCTGGACAGTAAGGAGCTGTATATACATATTTCTTTACTGCTGCAACTGTTATGATTATCATGCTGGAGGAAGAGGAGTGTAAATAAAGAGCTCAGTTTGTCATAGAGATGGTTTGGCGCCCAAATTATTGTAACTTTTATTGCACTGCACCACAAAGTGACATCACCTGTGTCCCAATACTTACAAAGAAACACCTGCATGTGCAGGGACCCTTTGGTTATTTACACCCATACCCCTCAGCTAACCCATGCCCCACACTACACACAGTGACAGGGGTTACATTTACATTTCCTGTCATTTTAAAAATAGGGATTTATCTATAAGTTATCTTAGCTCTTTCAGGACACATAAGTGGGTACTGTCTTGACCATGATCTTAATAAATCTTAATCGTATTAATCTAAACTTTGTTTAACTCTAACTGATCTTCCTTCTGTGTAGCACTTCTGCCTTACAGAATCGGGGTCATAAGTTCAATTCCAACCGGGGCCTTATCTGTGTGTAGTGTCTATGTTCTCCCCGTGTTTGCGTGGGTTTCCTCTGGTTGCTCCGATTTCCTTCCACACTACAAAAAAAGTTACTTGTAGATTAATTGGCTGCCGACAACATTCTTTTTAGAGTGTGTGTGTGTTAGGGAATTTAGATTGTAAGCTCCAATGGGGCAGGGACTGATGTGAATGACAAATGTTCTCTGTACAGTGCTACGGAATTGCTGGCGCTACGTAAATAAACGGTGGTGATGATGATGATGATACTTCTTAGCACTGTTTATTATTTGGAAAACATGGATGAAATTAACACCACTCATAATTTTGATTTCTATTTATCTCCTATGAGTGCTTAAATAGATTCTTACAAGAGGTAAATCTGTAGCAATGTTTACGGGATTTTGCGCAAGGGATTATGTTACTCTGTGTCTACTTTATTATGCTCTGTTATATCTGCCTGCCAATAAGTTTTAGCTACAGTCATATGCTAAAACTTACAATAATTTTATATAATTTTAAACATAAGCAATACCTTTCACGAAATGTGGATTTACCCGGAACTTCCCATTATTTATAATAAAAAAGAGACAGTTCTACCTTTATATATACTCCATATTTTGCTTTAACCATCACAAATGCTTATAAGTGCTTCTTGAACACTTTATCATATCTAACATGTTTGAGAGCAAATGATCCAGCTACTGATAATGTAAATTGATGTAAACAGTATATGAATTATTTTAGTTGTTGAAATGTTAAATGTGCATGCCAAAAGACATAGCCCTGTGATAGATCTTTTATTGGCGTGATCATGTAGTTTTCTCTTCACGTTTTCATAAGAGGACTTCCTCTGATGGGTTGTTTTTTCTGTAATTTATTTATGATGACATTGTAAGATTGAATTAAGCTCTGTAATACTTTTCATATTTAGCATAATAATAAGTATGCAAGGAAATAAATTAACAAAGTATTCACCTTGACATAAAGTAATCCATTATTAATGCCCAGGCTGTACCAATCAACTAGTAACTAGTGACATGCTGACCAGCCTTGGAACTGATTAACTTAAGTAAGGAGGAATTCATGATGTAGGTTTCCCCAAAATCATGTTAATCAGACTGGCTGGCACAAGTCTGGTTATGAAAACATTTTGTGCACTGGAGGCAGAGTGGGTTTACACATTCTACAGATAAGCCATGTTTTGTTGTGTTTTAAAATATAGCAAAAAGACCTTAAAAAAATAGTCCTGGGGGCGTGGCTTGGTGGCCATTTCTGGCGGACGTGAGTCTCAGGAGTCCTGCTATCCCAAAACTAAATTGGAAGATTTGGGCCAAATTGGACAGAGATAGCACCAGCTGTGCATCGAATTCCTCCCCAAGAACATCAGGGGACCCGACTGGCCCGTCCACAGTAGCGGAGTACCCGATAATCACCCCAATCCCCGTGAGGCTCCACGAGCGATACACTCCGCGGAAGCCCGCCTGGAAGGACCCCCCTCTGCAGCCTAAACGATCTCTTACCTGGGGGCTGACAACCTCCGGGGCGGCTGGGCAGTGCTCCTGCTGGAGACCCCTGTGGAGAACTTTCGCCCCAACCGCCGAACCGGAAGTGCCCGGCCCGCACTTCCGGTTGCTGAACCCCACGGTGCCGCGGCAGCTGAAGAAGGGAGCTGCTGGGAAAGTGCCCGCTCGTTACCACAGCAGAAGTGGTGACCCACATCCACTCCTACCCACATCTGCAGGCAGAGTGTCTAATACTGCTGGCTGCCGCGCCTGTGTCCCACTCTCTGTGTCCATCTAAGTGCAGAGCTGCCTGTCTGCCAGCTGTGCCTCCCATCAGCCTCTGTGACTTCCAGGAACCCTCTGGTCCTAACCCTGAGGGACTCTCGCCGTGACCCATTTGTAGGAGGCCTGTCTGGAGCTCAGATGAGCACTCCTGTTTGGTGATCTCTGCTATTAGCAGCAGCTTGGGGCACTCTGTCATTCTGTAGTACCCATTGAGTGACGTTTCCGTTTGCTGTCTGCCTGTATTCCCATATAACTGAGGAGACACTGCCACCAGGTGGCCGATTCCATATATTGCAGTCTTCATGAACACAGTCTTCTTCCTCACCCCTGTGCAAAAGCTTGTTCCCCTTTGGTGGCAACCTCACTCCCACTGCACTACGTTTTCGATTTCACTGGGGACGTCCTACTAACTGCCTAAAAGGAGCCGCGGGCCCCTGGCCCCTGCAAGCTTTAAATGATCTAATCACCCACTACATGCTGACAGAGGGAGGAGCTTCTTCTACGCTGATGTACTGTTCAATGTTTCTCTGAGTCTCCCCATCTACGCGGGCTCGTCTACTGCATCTTACTCTCTTACTCTAGCCTGGGGCAGAGGTCCAGAACACCTTATTGCTTCAAATTATACCCTGCTTCACTAAGCCTAAGGGCAAAAAGACCCACTCCAAAGGCCTTCTTCAGTATTTCAAAAAGCAAAAGACTCCCACCTCCCATACGGAGAGAAGGGACTCTCCACATTCCTCCGCTGAGTCTGACTCTGGCAAGGAAGATGACACGGCTCCTATCACCAGGCGAGACTTCATGACCCTAATCAAAGAAATGAAGGAGCTCAAGTCATCCGTTCACTCGGAGGTACAATCTGCTCTGCATTCACTGCGAGCGGAAGTGGCCTCCATTGGGAACCGTATCGACGAGGTGGAAAAGAGATTGGAGACGGTGGTGACATCCCAGACTGGAATGGAGGAAGACATTCGACTTATCCGTAGCAATCTGTCCTCAATTCAGGAGCACCAGGAGGACATGGATAACAGGGCCAGGTGGAACAATCTTCGTATCAAAGGCATACCAGAGTCAGTCGAGCCTGTGCAACTTGACTTATACCTTAAGAAGCTCTTCTCTCAGCTTGCCCCTGAGGTCATGGAGGAACATTTGCTACTGGACAGAGCCCATAGGGCACTAAAGCCAAGATTACCTGATCAAAACCAACCGAGGGATGTCATTCTGCACCTCCATTTCTTCACGGCAAAGGAGATGATCCTACGGGGCGCCAGAAAGCTGCCCAACCTCATGTATGAAGGCCATACTCTGCAGATCTTTCAGGACCTCTCGCCGGTCACTCTAGCCAGATGCAGGGAGATGGCCCCAGTGACGCAGATCCTGAGAGCCCACAACATACGGTACAGATGGGGCTTTCCCTTCCGTCTCTTCCTCTGGCATGAAGAACGCCAAATTTCTGCAAAATCCCTACCTGAAGCTCAGGCACTTCTCCAGCGACTGGGCATCGCCCCAGGGCCCACCCCGGGCGCCTCGCAGTCATCCGGATCAGGCACTACTTCGGCTACCCCTCGGCCTCAAAGAGCTTCTAGAAGCGAATGGTCCACAGCCGGAAGACCGTCATCCTCACACAGGCCTGACTCTAAATACCATGTCTTTCTGTCCTCCTAGCCAGAGAAGGCAACTCTACATAAGAGCGGGTCCCTATAGACTCCTGTAGTCCACTGGATTACCCCTTGGGCATGCATAGGAGAAATGCAACAGGCCCGCTCTGTCCTGTTGTTGATTTACCATAGCTTTGGTTTTCCATTGCACTGTTTAGATGTCATAGTTTGGTTGTTTTTCTCTTTCTCCTTTTACTTGTTACAGGTTGTCCATCAAGAATGAGGACCTTCAAGTATGCTGCCTCCTCAGGCCTCCCCGTTATTCCTCTCTCACCAACATGCAGGCCTGTCTGTTTTTATTTTTACTGATGTCTTATTTCTGTTTTTATTTCTTTATCGCATTTTAAAGTATTTTATTGTTTTCTATTGTTGCTCCAGGCCATACGTCTCTCTTTGTCTTATCTCTGATTGTTATGTTTGGAAATTGGTACCCTAATGGTATGTCTAGTAGAGGCATTGTGATACACTCTTGTTGTTTTATTTTCATCTCACACAGAACTCCTCGGGACATGCGCCTTCTACCCCCCTAAGCCCACTGGAGACATGTTGCGTCTCCTCCCCCCCCTGTCAGCACCCTCCCTCACGTCACCGGATCTATGCTGGCCAATTACGTCCCCCTTAGAGCCTTTTGCTCTCAACTGGTCCCCAGATACCCAGGGTATCGCTCCCCTTTTCCTACCAGCTCTATAGGCGGGTGCTATGCACCACACCCAGCCTTCCCTCCTCCGTCCCTTACCATTCCTTCCATACCTGTCCCCCCCCGGGTCGTCACGCTTCGCTATCTCAGCAGACCATATGCTCCAAGCCATCCAGCATCTGTGTCTCTCATTTAATCCTCCACCTCAAACCCTCTCATGACTCTTCGCCTTATATCCTACAACGCAAAGGGACTTAACTCCTCCCAAAAACGAGGCAAACTCTACACATCTCTGCAGGCCCTTAAAGGAGATCTAATTTTCCTTCAGGAAACTCAATTTGTCAAGCATTTACACCCAGAACTAAAGTCCAAACATTTATCTCTCACTTTCCATGCATGCGACTATACCCAGAAGAGGCGCGGGGTAGCTATCCTATTTGCACGTCACCTTAATTTTGAACTACAGGATACACATAGCGACAAGGAAGGTAGATTCCTCATCCTGGTAGGCAAGTTGAATAATCTGCCCTGCACCTTGGTCAATATTTATGCCACTAACCAAGACCAGCATAAATTCTTTAAACGTTTAGACACTTTACTATCTTGGGTTCGTAGGGGGGAACTGATAGTCGCTGGAGATTTTAATGCGGTCCTCACTCCCTCCTTGGATAGATTCACTGTCCCGAATACCTTGCCCGACAGGAGAGACAGGTTGACCTCTAAGGCCCTACAAGATTTTTTTAAAGTTGCATAACCTGTATGATTCGTGGCGCATTTCTGATCCAGTAGCCCGGGACTACTCCTTCTATTCCCCTGTACATAACACATACTCCAGAATCGACATGATCCTGCTCAGCCATGACCTCACCCTTAAACTCCTTAACTCACACATTCACTCAATCACTTGGTCGGACCATGCCCCGATTTCCTGTGACCTGTCCTCACTGACTCTGCGACCCTCCTCCTTTACGTGGAGGAGTAACGAATCCCTGCTTCACGATAGTAACACGGTGGCCCATCTCAACTCCCTTTTAGAAGAATACTTTGAAACTAATGATACCCCAGATATCTCACCCACAACTCTATGGAATGCTCATAAAGCATTTATCAGAGGACATCTTTTAGCCCTGGCCTCTAGTGCTAGGAAAGAGAGACTCGCTAAAACGATTCAGCTCACTAACTCCCTACAACAATTAGAAACACAGCATAAGGCCAACCCGGACCCCACAATCCTCCAAAAGATTATTAAAATTCGAGGTGAGCTTAACCTCCTGATGTCACACCAAGTGGCCAATAAGTTGAAATGGTTAAATCGACATTACTATGAAAAGGGAGATAAGGCAGACAAAATTTTAGCCACTCGACTTCGTACCAAAATTTCTGCTCGTAACCTCCTAGCCATTGGGGACTCTTCCGGGGTTTTGGTGTATGACCCAAAAATGATTTGTGCTGCTTTCCAAAAATATTATCTAAAATTATATAATTTTCCACAACCTTCTAGCGAAACAGCCCGCCAGAAGCAAAAAGATTGTATTGAAAAATTTCTGGCAAATGCCCATCTTCCTAAAATATCCCGGCGGGCGGCTGCGAGTCTTAGTGAGTGTATTACCTCAGAGGAAGTTGAACAGGTGGTAAAGGCGCAGAAAGCCAACAAGGCACCCGGACCTGATGGGTTCTCAGCGGCTTATTATAAAAGGTCTGCGGTCCAGTTAGTCCCCCGTCTGTGCACCCTCTTCAATTCCATCCTTAAGGGAGCCCCTTGGCCCAGGGAGTCCTTGGAAGCGAGGATCTCCCTGATTTATAAGGAGGGAAAGGACATCTATGATTGCGCTAGCTACCACCCGATATCCCTACTTAATAATGATGTTAAGCTCTACCCCAAAATTCTCGCCAACCAACTTAATTCTGTACTCCCCTCCCTAATTCACTATGATCAGGTAGGCTTTATTCCCGGCAAGCAAGCTAGGGACAATACGAGGAGAGCCGTTGATCTTTTCCATATACTCAATGCTAGGAAAACACCCTCGATTATTTTGGCGCTGGACGCTGAAAAAGCCTTCGACAGGATCTCCTGGCAGTTCATGACCCACACACTGCAGCGTTTTGGCCTGACTGGAGATTTCCTGGCGGGGGTGCAAGCCTTATATTCCTCTCCCTCTGCTAGGGTTATGGTCAATGGCTCTCCTTCGGACTGCATAACGATCAACAATGGCACACGCCAGGGTTGTCCCCTTTCCCCTCTTATCTTTGCCCTGGTCATTGAACCCTTGGCGGCCATGATTCGAGCATCACCGGATGTGAGGGGTGTGCACACGGGGGACCTGGAGAGCAAGATTTCTCTTTTTGCCGACAATGTGCTCTTAACACTTCTGCAGCCAAGAATATTCCTGCCCAACTTATTCTCCATCATGTCCCACTACGGAGATCTCTCTGGCTATAAAATTAATATCACTAAATCAGAGGCACTCTTACTTAACCTCCCTCCCCGTGATTGTCACGACATCACCTCCCAATTTAATTTTAGGTGGCAAAAGAAAGAGTTAAAATACCTGGGGATCTACATCACCACCACCTATGAGTCCCTCTACCAGGAGAATTACCTGGCTCTCTTCCTCAAACTTAAATCTGACATCTTCTCCTGGAGACCCCTAATGATCTCGTGGCTGGGCAGGATCATCGCCGTTAAAATGTCTGTTCTCCCCCCACTCCTTTATTCCAGACACTCCCCGTTAGGGTCCCCATCTCTGAATTAATTGCTATGCAGCGACACTTAGTTAAATTTGTCTGGCGGGGTAGGGCTCCCACGGTCCAACTAACCCACTTAAGAAACCTACAAAATGCGGAGGTAGGGGCTTTCCGGATCTGAAAGCATATTACTGCGCTGCCCACCTCAGTTCCATTGTCACCTCCTTTGCTCCTCCGGCCTCTCACGCATGGGCGGATATAGAAGCAGCTTACCTCTCCCTACCAAACCTATCTAGTATTTGGGGCCTGCCTAAGCAGTCTAGGCTTGCACGGATCAAGAGATTCCCTACCCTTCTATTTGCTGCCCGGACCTGGGAGACCTGCAAAAGCCATCTCTCTGTTTCCTCAACTTCTTTGAATATCATGCACTTATGGCTCAACCCTGCCTTCCCCCCAGGTGGAATTCGGTCCTTCTTTCTATCATGGACCGGCGCGTGTATCCGATTTGCCGGGGACCTCCTAGATCAAGGAGGATTTATAACCTCTGATGCTCTCCACTCTAAATTTCCCACACTAAACCCGCCATTCTACCAATACTTTCAAATCATGCATTTCATCCTCTCTCTCCTGTCGGGCAACTCACCTCCATTGATATCCTCCTTTGAGTCCCTCTGTCTCTCCTCACCGCATCGGAGAGGCATGATCTCCTCAATCTATAATCTACTCCTAGACAAATTGTTGATCTCCGGGAGTAGCCACGAGAGAGAGTGGGAGAGAGATTTGGGTCCCCCCCCCCCCGGAGGAGGACTGCTGGGAGACCATCAGATCGAATGTAGCCTATAGTTCCATCTCCACTCTAATTAAGGAGAATGCATACAAGATTCTCTACAGATGGTATCTCATGCCTGACAGACTAGTTATAATGTACCCAATTACCTCCCAGGCCTGTTGGCGGGATTGCGGCCATAGAGGTACCTTCTTTCACATCTGGTGATCTTGCCCTGTCATCTCCTCTTTCTGGGATAGAGTAGCTTCTCTCCTTTCCTCCCTTCTTCAATTCCCTATCCAGAAGGATCCTTGGTCCTTCCTCCTTTGCTACCCTATACAAGATGCTGATGTCCCCTCTGCAAAATTGGCTTCGCACGTTTTGGAGGCCGCTAGGTGCCTGATAACCAAATCCTGGAAAAGTGCAGCACCTCCCCGTGTCTCTTCTCTAAAGTCCTATGTCTGGTTCATTGCTAGCATGGAAAAAATCACTTTCCACCTCTGTGATAAAGACGATAAGTTTTATCAAATCTGGGCCCCTTGGTTACACCATTGATGTCCCCAATACCTCCCCTCCTGTAGGTTGACTCGTTCGTACCAGATACTTCTGTTTATGATAATCCCTTAGATGAAGCTACTTCTCCTGAGGTCTGAGACACCGACCTGTTTTATCTTACCAGCACAGACGACCCCCCCCCCCCCACCCTTCCCTCCCGCCCACCCACTTTCCTTTATAATAATAAGGATATTGTCTGTGTCATTACGGTTTTCAGTTTTGTGTCACATGTTGCTAGGAACAGCAATTACTAATATGTACTGTGACACTGATTGCCTTTTTTTTTTTTTTTCTTGTATTATGTCTCTGTTATCTATTTGTATGCTGGCTGTCACCCAGTTTGTTTGAATAAAATTTGAGTTATAAAAAAATAGTCCTGGGGCATTACCATCACCGTTCTAGTCAGATTTGTGACACTTCATTTATAGTCACTATTATACAAGCAAACACAAGGAAGATTACTTTGTAATTCTCTTTAACTACACAGCTGCACATTACAAGTATTGATAAATAGTCAAAGTTTAAACTTTTCACATATATATTCCAACAATGTACTCTGATGAGTAGCATAAAGGTAAGGTGACAGGGTGTTTACTACAAACATAAACACATGTAAATACACTGCGGTATGTATCTAGAAGTTAGTTACTTGATGCTTCTAATTGGTAGACAGTTACAGCACCATTCTCCATGTCCACTATATTGCTGTATTGCCCATGCTATCTGCTTATTCTATATAGTAGTATACAAGCATGCATATTTAGTAGATGCACATGGATGAAATCATAGTCAAAGAACATTTAATATTAAAGGATATATCTGGATATGCAAGGATGAAAAAACAGGGGAATGCATCATACTTACTGGGCTGCTCTCCCCAGCCAAAGTAATTCCAGTTACCTAAATAGAATAGAGTTAGACGTTAGGGATGTTAACCAAATCTATTATAGTTGCAGGTAAGCCTCAAATAGCAAACAGAAATGCAATCACACAATTTAATTTTTTTAGTTTATTAAAGAAGAAATATTTTTTTAAAATTTTTAACTTAAAGCTCTGACGAGCATAAGAGAAGGTCCAACAACCAAAAAGCCCAGTGCTTCCTAAATAGGGCCTTAATACTCATTACATTTTCCATATGGATTCATCTGCTGCAGTAGACTGTATAACTTTATTGCACATTAAGTTCCAGTGTTGTAATATTGGATTTATTAACATTGACATGATTTAAATTTTTTTATTATTAATAATAACATACATTTATTATTACTTAACTAAGTTAGGATTTTACTGTGTGCAGGAAAATGCATGATATAAGCAATGCTCACGTCACCAAAATATTATTAATATTATGTTTTATTACTAATAGTGACCACCGGCTGCTATCAGAAATAGCCAAAGCAGAATGGAAGACAGGTGTCAGCCCCACAGAACTTGCAACTATATGGTCGGGTAATTACCATAACCTTTCTGCAAACACCAGTGGACTGCAGATCCTAAATGGAGCTGCAAAAACAAATCTGATTATATTAGCTCTTAGGATGATGACAGGTCCTTGTTAACTCATGAATAGTATCCAGGAAGGATGAGCTATGACTAAGTAGAATTCTTTCTCAGCTTTCTCCACACAGATTAACAATGCAGAAAACTACAAACATTATAAATGACAATAATGTCCGGGGATGAATTGTCAAAACCTGAGTGTTTCTGAATGTCAGGGGGCATTGGCAACTGTGGCACGGCATACATCCTATGCTGTTTTACAGATATGTGGTTACAGTAAGGAGTATCATCTTGTATCAAGTAGATGGCACAGTGTAGATTTTACATTAAATGTGAAAAACATATGTAGAGAAATTATACTTACAGCATTGAGAACCATGGACAGGAAGCGGATTCTCCTGCTCTTCTTGAAACACATACTGGAAATTAGAAAACTGCATTTAATTCTATTTACCAAAAAGTATCCACACAGCAGTTTTTAACGTTGCAATATAACTTTCTAACTGTATAACTAAGCAACTTCAATTTAGAATAATTGATTTCTGGGTGTCATTTACACGACAGTCCCATGTGCCAATACCAAGAATGAAAGAGTCAATGTTAGTGTGTATCAGGTTTAAATATATCCCTACATGATATAATGTTTAAAGCATCAATGTCTGTAACTGCCTATTATGAACATTGAATTGAAGTATATATTATAATTAATGTGCAGTTGATATATCATACCAGATTAAATGAAAACACATTTTTGTCTAAGCCTGTCTTAATAATCCACAGTCAGTATATTATTTTATTACTTACATCATCCTGATCCCGCATGGCATTTAACTGCTCAAGCTTCTTGGCCCAGTATCGAGCCTCCTCTTCAGGAATATCTAAAGGAAATGTTTTTATTTATTTTTACAATGACCAATGAATTGCATTCATTCTTTTCCATTTGTTTTCTTTTACAGTCTTTTACTTGCAGTACTCAACAACGTGCAGTATGTTTACATGTACTGTCAATGAGCAAGAATGGCCTTAAATGGCATTATCAGCGACAATACCATTTAGGCGATTTAACTGGGATATCCTCATCAGTCAGGAAGTTTAGTTTAGAACAAGTTTAGATGATTGATGAATGATACGCCATAGTATAACTATAAGACTCAAACAGTACAGGCAGCAGTAAGAAATCATAATTACAGGACAAAGGTCGTAGTACAGATTAAATTTATGTTCCTGCCATAACAATCATTTGTACAAAAGACAGTTAAAGAAGAGTAATCAAAGTGTCTTAACAGGCATTAGTTATAACAAATAAATATATGAAAACTATGTACTATTAGAAATATTTAGACTATGCTTTGGTTATACGTTTACTGCAAGTACTCGGGATGAATTATAACAGAAATGATATATAAAATAAATGTGTTTCTTGTACAACAGTGTATAAACAATAGAATAGTAAATGTTACATTTTGAGAGACTCAGTTTGTGAGTCCAGCAACATTTTTATCTATTCCCCCGACAGTCGCTGACTTCATCATCATCATCATCATCATCTATTTATATAGCGCCACTGATTCCACAGTGCAGTACAGAGAACTCACCCACATCAGTCCCTGCCCCATTGGAGCTTGCAGTCTAAATTCCCTAACATACACACACACACACATAGAGACTATGGTCAATTTTGATAGCAGCCAATTAACTTACTAGAATGTTTTTGGAGTGTGGGAAGAAACGGAGCACCCGGAAGAAACCCACAAAAACACGGGGAGAACATACAAACTCGACACAGATAAGGCCATGGCCGGGAATTGAACTCATGACCCCAGCGCTGTGAGGCAGAAGTGCTAACCACTTAGCCACCATGCTGCCCACTTCAAAGTATCTGAGTATATAGCCTGGGAGAATTATCTCTGGGGTTCACCCTTTTTTAATACTCAGTCTTATCTCCTTGACAAAGACCAACAGATGGTTGAAACGCATTGGAGTGATAAGACTGATTTATTGTAAATTGGGGAGCACCATACAAGTCATCATTTTGACGGCTAAGGAGTGATAGAATTCTTCACCTCTGATACATGCGCTGACAATCTGATTTCTGGTAGGAGCACTCCCACACAGTATTTTTATGGCAAAAAAGAGTTTTTAATAAATATGGTATACAAGACAATATCACACTAGATTCTGTCCCTTTCTTTTTGGACATAATAAATGTGCTGATACCGATGTTGGAGATGAAGGAAAGTACTGGGACCCTACTCCGGTAGTCCATAATTTGGAAGAAGCTTTCCGTGTATTCTGAATGCCTGATTATCTAGCTATCTGGTAGGAACCCATCCTTTACTACAATTATGAAGGTGATGGTGAGGTGTATATCACTTTGATGTTACTATCTGCACGGCGAAACTACTGCTTCGTGTAACATTGGAGATCGAACATAAAGGACATTTGTTCAATTTATATGAGTTTTGTCTTGATTTATGTATGAGTATCAAGGAGCACTGAATGTCTTGATATATTATTACTTTGTTATATCATTTTTTATGTTGTATACCCCTATATTCAAAATTTTGGCTGCTTTTTGATTAATAGAGCGCTGGTATTATTGGTTTTATATTTGCATATTCTATTGAGGTGTATCTTTACATTCGCTCCCTGTTGAAAAGGGATATGTCTATGCCCAATTTATGTGCGTTTTTTGAAATACGTTCGTTTTGCCTGTCTTAATGAATCAGGCCCACTGAGTTCAGCTACACATCTGAGAAGCAATTTGATATTACTTACTGTCCTTCCAACTGGCATTCCCATGTACCCCAATGTAATGTTTTTGCAAAGACCTTTAACTTTTCTATCTTCTCCCTAAAATTACTGTGGCAGGGAAAATCTTTGGTTTTAAACTAATAAGGAGCCCCTTGTCTTTTACAAACAATGCCTGTGACATAAGTGTCAAAAGAAGATGTACTGCTGGTGGGGGTCTTCTGATAAAAAGGTTATTACTCTACGAGTATTTTTTTCGAAAACAAACAGCTAGTATAATGTGAAGCTTGCATTAATTTTCTATTGATTCAGAAACTATCACATTCTGAAAGCAGGTCTAGCAGGAATCTGTTTATTACCTAGTGGAAGTTCAAATCGGGTGTCAAGCAAGATGCGGTGGAAGGTTGGGTCTTTGGTTCCACAGATCTCATTATCTGTCATTATAACCTGGGAGTCAAGCGTCAGCCATTCTCCTGGACCTTCCTGTGAAAATTAAAGAATATACGTTTAGGACAGTGTAAGAGAAAGGTTAACGGAATTGTCCAGCATTTGACTAATCACCCCCATGAGACCTCTTCTTTTACTTGAAGCCAGATCCACAATGTTTATCTGAATGCAGCAGCACGGCATATGAAAACTTCAATTTAATAGATATGTTCTGTATTCTGTTCCATTGAATCTGATGACATACATTGAGTCCACCAAAATGCAGCAGATCAGTTTAGATCAGTAGTGCACAAATGTAACTGGTAGTATTTCTGTCCCAGTGTTCTGGTACTCGGTATCTGTCTTGCATTGTACTGGGTCTCACTATCGTTGGGGAAGAGGAGATGTATTTTCTATGACACTATTAAAAAATTTTTTAATGGGCATTGTTAATTCCCTGTTACATTTTTATCCTTTGTAATGCTTTGGCTGTTTAATGTCCTATTTTATAGGGGAAACAAAGATAGGATGACATTTAATTTTGAAGCTTGAATTAACAAATATAATCTATATGGTATGATTCATTTAGAAGTTTTGCCCAAGGTATAAAATGTATGGCGTATGAATGGGTAATGAATAGGTACAGAAGAAAAACTATTCGATTCTTATTAGTGTTTCAAGTAAATAGCCTCCACTTTCTATTAATTCATGAAAGACTGTTTTTTGTTAGGACAATATATGACTCATATGGGGCTTTTATTATTATTGTCATATAGGCTTTTACAAATATAAGGAATTAAAATGGTGAACAGCCATTCATAAATTAATCTGACTACTGGAATTACTTTATCAACTTTATGTAATTAGCAAGCTTAAAAATCCAGATTCCAGTCCAGATTCACAAACTAAAAACAATTTTTACCAATATGCAATTTCTAAAAACAATCTTAAATTCGGTAATCTCAGTTTTAAGAGTCCATCTTCCTGTATGTCTTATGGTAAGATAAATAAGCAAGATATGTCCCAATATAATACATTTGAATACACAGATCTTTTGAATAAAGACTCACTGTTTATTGGTTCAGACTTATGTCCAAGCTTGGGTTCCTCATCCCTGGTCTTTTTCTTTCATGTATATAGTTTTACTGAGCAACTGGTATGGTTTGATTTCCTCTTTAATAATAATAACTGGGCTGTCGATGATGGACATATTGGGGAGTTTGTCTAGTGCAAACGCCAAAATTGCTTACGGCTTATTTTAAATAAACCACTTTTTAAGTGGGTTGTCGTTGGCACATATTAAACATAACAGTTAATCCATAAATATCACACTTGAAAAACACATTCTCTTCTGTTCCCAAGGCAGTAGGCAAGACTTTTTACTTTTACATTTGAGTAGACAGATGTCAATGCAAAGTGGGAGGTAGGGGAAAAGCTAAGTGTGTGCAGATTGAAAAAGAAGTGTAGTAATGCTAAACAAGGCCAGCTTATTTTCAATGCACCATTAAGTCATAAATGACCTATAAGTAAAATGTGTCAATGGAACTGGTATCTGGCTTGACTTAAGTGGTACATTAAATGTGTTGCATGTAATTAAACATTATAGATAGCCTACTGTCACTCTTTACTTTGCTTAACCATTTTCTATCTGTTTCTATGTTCCCATGATGATTACCTCATTAGACTGCCGGATAGTTCTTAATGGTATCCATACCGTTCCTACCATGGTGTCCCAAATCAATCCTTTATTCCAGACTTCCACTGTCAGTCCAAGGTCCAATCGGTTAATCTCACTGCAAAGCAATATAAACTTAGATTATGATAGGGACAACTTCTGTTCTTGCATGGACCAACCCACCCTTTTACTCACAACATGAAGTCTTGCTCCCAACAGGGCAGGTTGCCCCTTACTGCAATGGTTGTGCTCTTCACATTTTGTACTTTTAAGGTTACATAGGCATTGAATTTCTCTGTCAGGGAGCAAACAAATACCAGGGTTATTGTGGCTAGTTTGCATTTCAATTACAACAGGTATATTTGACAGTTTCAACTTAAATTTGTAACACCTGTTTTTAATAAATTGTACATGATGTTTGTCCAAGGATAATTCCCAAATAAATATAAATAAAGTATAAGAGACATAGGAAAATTCATATTTTGCTTGAAAATAATAGTTATCAGATCAGGGAGAAGAATTCAAAGATTACTACAACTGCAATATAATCTCTCCCTTTGTAAATAAATTTGAGACCAATTATTTCATAAGACTTGTCAGAAATTAATTTAAAATGATATATTTGACAGCTTGCTTGAAGGCCAATTAAACTATTTTCAAAATCACAGAATTGAATAATCAAAAATCTTCAATACCAAATCATCAGACAAATTAGAATCTTGAATTGAGTTGTTTGCAACTTACTTATCACCCATGAAAAAAAGGTCTTAAAGTGATTTCTTTAAATATCTGTTCATAGCTATCAGTGAAAATATATAGCACAGTTGATATGTTGTGGCTTTATAGAAGCAAAACAAAGGCATGCATGCACACTCACTCACTTCTTACCTTGAGGTCCATCAAATTTAGCCTTTTTCACTGCAAAAAGAAAAAATGTGAGATAAAATAAATAAATAAATAAAATAAATCAGAGAACATAGTGTTAAAAATGTATGGACATGTTAAATAAACGTGAACTAATCTCACTTTATTTACATAACTTAAGTTTCTCACATGTTTGTTTTTGTTTTACTATACCTTTCCTTTTCATTTATGTACTAAAAAGTCTTAGGTTTTTATGTTTTTCTAGGGAAATTGCTAATGGAAGGAACAATAATCCAAATGTACTTTTAACTCTTGTTTATCACAATAATTGTATCTATCTATCTATCTATCTATCTATCCATATATACACACACACACATATATATATATATATATATATATATATATATATATATATATATATATACCTATTTATCTATCTATCTATATCTATCCACACATCTCTCTCTCTCTCTCTCTCTCTCTCTCTCTCTCTCTATATATATATATATATATATATATAAATATATATATATATATATATACATATACATATACACACACAAGAACATATTGGAAAGAGTAAAATGACGCCTATTACCACTTTAGGGCAAAGCGTCTGATGCAGAGTTGAAATGCAAATTGTACTGAATTTATGGGCCAAAAATTGTATGCAAAAATAGTCATTTCTGCCTAAATGCTAAGTTGGAGGCATGACGATATACATCCAGCTCTGCATTGGTAGCATATGCCCCAGGTTTACGGCAAGCTTACTTACATCCACTTATACATACACAGAATCAGATTGTAAGCAATATCAAATTTTGGAAACATTTGTTTTCACAGTTACTAAAACATTTGCTGTTAGGCTTCATATAGTACAGCAGATATAAACTTCCTTCTGGGGCATGAACGAAAGTAACAATTCCCAAAATATTATAATATATGCACGATCAAGGAAGAAAGCTTCAGATATGAAATTTGCAAATAATATGGCTGCAAAAGGTGTATCTGCATCTGTGTCCAGGTTTGCATCAGCTTGCAATTCCGTGAACACGCCCTTATTGTACCCAGCCTAAGTTAGAACTCTTCTTCCCTCCCTGTCATTTCTCTTCAGACACAAGTGTGGATTCTGCAATTCTGCATAGGCGCTGTCATGGGATACCTCTTAGCATATAAATAGACCTTGTGTCTTTTAATATTTCATTTTGCGCGGGTTGATCCTATATCATACTTACCTACTTTCTTCAGCTCTCTTCCGGGAGCCAGCCAGTGGAGGGGGGCGTGAGGGGGCGGGGCGGCCAAAATCGCGTCATTTCGGCCCCGCCCCCTGTGACGTCATGACGCAAATTGCGTCATTTGACAGCGGGGGGCGGGGCTAAACGCCGCGATTCATCGGGAATCGCGGCGTTTGGGATCTAATTCTGCCCACTTCACTAGGAAGTGGGCACTTCCTAGTGAAGTGGGCAGAATTCGGGAGATTGCCACACTCGCCCGGGAGTCCGGGAGACTCTCGCAAAATGCGGGAGTCTCCCGGACATTCCGGGAGAGTTGGCAAGTATGTCCTATATATAGTTCTTGTCGTCCTGTATATGAGTTTATTATTTTGCCTATTCCTGTAGATTATTTGGGCTTCAAGAAGGAAGAAAATATTTTTTTCAACTACCTTTGGAATATATTTTGTTTTTGACAACTCCAGTAACTTGGATGATATTCTTTTTGAACAGCTACAGGACCTGGGAATATTATGGTTTTTTTTTATGGACTCAAGCATTATGGATTAAAAGCTTACAATATTGGATCCATTATAAATAAATACTACAGATGGAAAATAGATTGGGGTTTTATTATTTTTTTAAAAAAAAATATGTGCTGTAAACAAGGTGTCAGATTTATTTACACTTTAGTTTATATTTTTAGTTTTAATAAGCTAATGTTGTTTAAAAAAGTGGTGTGTTTTATTTAAATTTGACTTTGTGGGACAACATGGCTCAGTGGGCCCTGGGTGTCAGTGCAGGCTGGTACTTGTGGTTCTCCAAGTGGCAGCATGTCCTGGCTGCCATGGGTATGCTGGTGTTTGTAGTTCTACAAGCACCAGTATGCCCAGACTGTTAATGGCATTCCGGGCTGGCTGGGACTTGTAGTTCCCCAAGGTAAAATAGTATTGCATACATTTTTATTCTTTTTTTTATACTTTATTACCCCACACCCACCACCCAAGGGTGTGAGAAGAGCCCTAGTGCTTTCAGCACGGGGCTGTGTCTCCCTAAAGGGGGAAAGGAGGCACACTTTTTTTTTGCGGACCCCGCTCCCTAGGTAATTCGGCAGCCTGCTGAACAGCCTAGGGCTGCTTTGTCATTATGGCAGGGAGACCCCTGCTGCGGGTTCCCCTGCTATGGTGCCACTGGACCCGGCTGGCTTGCCTAGTGCTGTTTTTTCCGTAAAATCGGGTGGACCTCACACTTTTTTTACCCTGATTTTGCAACTATCAGCATGAGGCTGGCAGCACAAGGGTTAATATCATTAGGGGGGAGGCACGCAGTTTTTTTTACATTGTATAGAGATGCCTGGTCCGGTGGCTGTAACGCTACCAGATCAGGCACAGGATTTAAACGAAACCCCCGGCAGGTACAGGAGTTACTTATCAGTGAGCTGGAAGCTGACTTGGACGTTCCCTGCACAGGAACACCAATTACTGTACATTGCCTACATTAATCCGCACATTCTCCACTATGTTCACTCCCTTAAATTGTAGTATATAGGCACCTCTGGTAAAATATCACTACTGGCATAAATTGGACACCATACATGCAAAGTCATTGCAAGTATAATTTAGGTAACTCTGGTCACTAGAGGTCTAATGATTACTCACTGATGCTTGTATACTATATGGGCAATCACAGCTGCTATATGGGAACTGTTGATATACTGTATGGGGTTACTGTCCTCATGCATGGGCACTGGAGGTATAGTTATTTATCTAATATATATGACCCCTGTTTTATTAACTTTTGTTATGGTATTGTGTTATGTTGTGGTATACAGTAATTTTTTTTTTTTTACTAAAGAATAGTTAGTCCAGACCACAGACTTAATGGGGCATATTTAATTAACAGCGAAGTGCCTCCGAAACGGTTACAAAGGCACTCCACAGCGATGTAACATTGTCGATTTCTTTTCGCCCCCCCATAGAGGTGCGAGGAGAAATCTGCGATGTTGAGGTATCGTAGTTCCTGCAGATGTGCACATCCACAATGTTCAGAGGAACATTGCGACTAATTGAATATGCCCCAATGAATAAAGTTGGGTAAGTAACCATTTTCTATGACCAATTATAACAGTAATTTAATAAGTTAACAAGCTTAGGTGTCTATCTATGACCCACAGCAAAAATGGCATGTGCATTATCATCCCTTATCGACGCTTTTCGCAACAATAAGAATGAAGTGCCGGGACCATTTATACAAAAAGTCATGCCAGGACAGTGCATCCGATAAGAGGCTGCCCTGTCGATGAATATATTTTATTTACAACTCCGGGCATGATCTGTTCGAGGAGTAAAAAGTCGCCACTATGCAAAGACTTGAGACTTTATGAGATACCACCATTTTTCTATTTAAAAATGGAGTGGTTACTTTTGTGATATATTTCCTATAAATAGGCTCAGACTCCATGTTTGTTTTTCGTGAGTAATCAATCTCATTAGAATCTTGTCCCTGAAAAGAAATAAATAGTTGACATTTTAGGAGTCTTGAACTCCTTGTAAGTGTTTACACCCCCGTTCCCAAAGTTAATATCAGACTGTTAACATTTACATGTTATGGAAGGGGAACTAGATCTGGGATACTGAGAGATGACTGTCCCCTGATTAAACAAAATATTTATGACATTAATAGATATATTGTTTTTGACACAAACCCTCCTTAATATTCAATTAATAGTCATAAAGACTTTGTACAGAGTAATCTGAGGACACAGATATAACCATTGTTAAACTCTTTATAGACACTAGGGGGTAAATGTATCAAGCTGAGAGTTTTCCGGCGGGTTTGAGAAACCAATCAGATTCTAACTATCATTTATTTAGTACATTCTACAAAATGATAGCTAGAATCTGATTGGTGGCTATAGGCAATATCTCCACTTTTCAAACCCGCCAAAAAACTCTCAGCTTGATACATTTACCCCTAGACCTTTTTTTTGCTCGCTTTTCTCAATGAGTGGCCACTTTAAAATCTAAAGTAAATCTGAATACCCTACTAAACCTCTTCAGTACGTGTAATGACAGGATTAAAGATTTGATAGAAAAGGTTTTGGGACTACAAATACTCAAAAACCCTTGGAAGTTTTTGGTATGCCTTGCAATTCTTACATACACTTATACAAAATGTCCTTTTATATACTGAACGCATACAGATGTGAACTGGCAAAATTTGTGAAACTCGATTTGTGAAACAAAATGGTATGAAACAAGAGGAAAAATAATTACCTCTGAGTTGAACAACACAGCCCACAAATTCCCATTGATCTTGAATCATTGATTTTATTACAGTGACCAAGAAACTTCTACCCCACCCCAATTATTTGTCTTCTCAGACTAACATAGCCCTCTACGTACTCTTAATTGATGTGTGTTTCCCCATATCTATCACTGAAGATAGATATGTTTTAACATCGGAGATACCCTGGGAAAAGGGTTCCTATTGTTAATTTTAAAAAAAAAATCATAGATAAGGTCCCTAACACACCTCGTGTTTTGGAAATGAGTATATATGCTGCAGCTGTTATAAGGATTGATAGAGTAGTCAGATCTTAGATAAGAACTTTTATAATATGTAAATGGACGTACTGCTTCAAAGATCAAAATTTCTGGATTAAAGTGACAAATTATTCTACCATCTCTTAAAACATATAGGGCTAGATTTACTAAACTGCGGGTTTGAAAAAGTGGGGATGTTGCCTATAGCAACCAGATTCTAGCTGTCATTTATTTAGTGCATTCTACAAAATGACAGCTAGAATCTGATTGGTTGCTATAGGCAACATCTCCACTTTTTCAAACCCGCAGTTTAGTAAATCTAGCCCATAGACTTTTTTTATGACAAAGGATTACCATTGCCTTACTACAACCATTAACTTGTAAAAGCTTGAGTGAACTATATACACCACACTGGTTAACCACATAATGATTCGTACATACCCAGGTACCAGGAACAACAGACAGCTTTTACACTTGTTGCACTGTTACTTATTGTATAGACATATATTTTGTATTACCTTTGACATTTGTGTTCTAGTTTGTCACTCTAATCCAACTCATGACTGTACTTGAATACATTCATAAATTTTGATCTTTGAACAGCACATGTTTTTAAATTTTTCCGTTAAGGATATTATCTAATGTCTGACTATTCTACCAAGCCTTACAACAGCTGCAGCATATATACTCATTTACAAAACACTAAGTTGCACTACGTGTTATGACTCACTGGGCTGTCAGAGTAACTAGATAGATAGCTAGAGATAGGTAGATAGATAGTTAGTTAGTGATAGGTAGGTAAGTAGTTTGGTAGGTATTAGATAGCAGGCGCGGGCTGACGGACGTCAGCCCGGGGGGCACACGCCGCACAGGCAGCCGCATCACATGACACGTGATGCGGCCGCGTCATCAATGACGAGGCCGCATCACATTTATATTACTTCCGGGGGGGCGGCCGGCCCTAACAGGCGTGATTCTGAGCGGCCCGGGGGGTAGACCCCCCCCTGCCACAGCCCGCCCCTGTTAGATAGCCACTTGGGTGTTTAGATAGGTAGTTAGTTTAGTTCTTAGATAGATTAGATCGATAGTTTAGGGTAGATTAGATAGGCAGATAGATTAGATAGGTCTTAGATAGGGTCAGTTAGGTCTGTTCTCTGTCAGAATCTGCCCTCATTCATGCTGTCATTTCTATGTAATGCCTCCCCTGGCCAGTCTGTTTCTCTGATCTCACTCACCTGGCTCCTCATTATCACCTATAGCCCATTGGTTCTGCTCTCCTTATATAGTAGGCTAATCCTCTGCAGGATTGCCGGTGATAGGTTTATCATAGTGTTCTGCTCCCTTGTGTTTTCCCTGTTACCTGTTCCTGTTGTTTCCTGCCGGCTTATTGGATTTCCCTGTGTACCGACTCGGCTCTGCTTTGACTCTTCTCCTATGTGGATTTCCCGTGTACCAGACCTGATTAGGTTCCTGACTATTCTCTATTAGATTCCTCGTGTACGGACCCTGTTTTTTCCTTGACTATTCTACTATCTATTCACCAGTTCTAGTCAGCTATCTCCTGGACCCCGGTAAAGTTGTGCTCCCAGGCATGGCTCCGGTGTGAGCTGCAGCTCCTCTGCTTATCCTAACCTTATACGGAGTCGCAGCCCCTGAAGCATCTCTGCGCTCAGATTTCAACAATCTCCCTCTGGCTCCGGACTCAACCTTGCCACAGGTAACTTTTGACTGTTTACATATATCACCGTGTGCCTGTAATTGTAGTTACCCCTGGCAGCCGCCTAGGAACTGTTTCCCTCCAATCTCCGGACTCTCACCAGTACTGTGGGTTGCAGTTACCCCTGGCAACCGCCTAAGAACTGTTTCCCCTAAATCTCCAGGCTCTCACCGATACTGTGGGTTGCAGTTACCCCTGGCAACCGCCTAAGAACTGTTTCCCCTAAATCTCCAGGCTCTCACCGATACTGTGGGTTGTAGTTACCCCTGGCAACCGCCTACGTTCAGTTTCATCATCTTTACCTATCACTGCAAGTTCCGTTCCTTTCTGAACAAGCACCGGTACATAAGTTGCTGTGTATCAGGGGACTTCTCCATCAACTGTTCCTTTATTTATTCCAGTGGCCACGAGTGATATATCAGTCTTGACATCATCCGCTCGGTGTCTCTCCTGTCTCACTCCTGCACTTCCTACTCTATGGCCTCGGTTACTTTATTCCTGGGTTCTCCCCAGCCAGTGCACATGTCACAACCCTCTGTCTGTCTGTAGCCAAGCCTGTCTCCACCACTAGGGGCAACAGTGAACACCAGATGTTTGGAGCAGACTTCGGGTTTTGCTGTACTGGCTGAGGGGTTCCTAACACTAGGGACCTTTTCTATATTTATATTCCTTGTTAAAAGGGAGGGATTACCTCTAAATCACTTTACAGTGGCACCTATCTACCTTCCACATTTAAGGGTGAGTGCAGAAAGTGATACTTCTGGTAAAAAAAATTGTTATGGTATGAACATGTGTATATTGAATATTATATATTATATTATACAAACTATAATTAACATAAAAAATAAGGACTATGATCACCAAAGGCTTAAAAATTCAAAAGATCTTGGCATTTGATTTCAATAATGAAACAGATATGGAGAAATTGGGCATAATGTTCAATATACTTTTAGCAGAATTGATTAAATTCATTGTTGAAAAAAGAAATAAAGCTCTAGAACTACTAAGACGCACAGACATTTTTACACAAAAAAATAAATACAAAACAGACACATTAGAAAAATGGCTCACTCAAATATTTTATTTTATTCAATTTATCTCTATTTGAATTCAAAGATTCTGGACAAAACACAAAGCAAACATAGAAATACATGAAACAAATACAAACAAGCTCCTGAGACCTAACTACAGATATAATTATCAGGAGCTACCACATTCACTACAAAGATATCTGATCCTCAGTTCGCAATACTGTCAAACTACACAAAAACTAACGTTTCATAATACATATCGCAACCATTTTGCACCCAATTTAAAATATAAAAACACAAGATACAATCCAAACTACAATAATAGTCGGAGCAATTTTATTATTGCTTTGATGTATACATTTCCATCAGTAACAGACTGGTAATCTCTTAAGAGGTGTTTTTTTAAATGATATTCTAATTAACACAAAATTGGAAACAATAAAGGAAATGAAAAAGAAAACCTCCCCCATCATTAATTTATAAAGTGCCACTAATTCTGCAGCGCAGAGAACTCACTCAAATTATTCCCTCTCCCATTGGAGCTTACAGTCTTAATTGCCTAACACACACAGACTAGGGTCAACTTGATAGCAGTAATTAACCTACTAGTATGTTTTTGGATTCTGGGAGGAAACCAGAGTGCCTGGAGGAAACCCACACAAACATGGGGAGAACATACAAACTCCACACAGGCCATGGTCAGGAATCGAATTCATGAACCCAGTGCTGTGTCACAGATAAAACGATGAAAGGTAGTGGCTGATGCATCAATTACACAACAAAACAAACATTACATTTTTCAATAAAAAAAATTAGGATAATAATGAACTTATTATTTATATATTTAAAATAGAGATGCTCACTGACCCCCGTGAAGTGGTTTTGGTTGTGGATCTGGATTAGCTTCGTGTTCTGGTTTTGGTTTTAGCAAAACCGCCCTCTGTGTTTTGGCTTTGGTTTTGGATCTGTATTTTTTTTAGAAAAATTGCTAAAATATGCTAAAATCACATAATTTTGCCCTTTTTTTTATCCTACATTATTATTAACCTCAATAACACTATTTTCAAGTCATTTGAAGTCAGTTTTGACCACCTCACAGGTCACAATATTATTTTCATACACTTTAAAACAAATACTGCAGCGATCTGGCTGGATGGTAAGCGACAAAGCAATGACTCAAACACAGGGCAGTTCCTACCACATCTAGGACACATAGGCACACAGCAGTGGCAGAAAAGAAAAGTGGGGCAAGATGGAATTGTCCTTGGATCATGAAACCAGTTATGGTTCATTTGATCGCTCCACCTGTTTCTTGGATAAGTGAGGTAATTCTACAGCTAATACATGGCAACGAGCGCTGAACCCCCCGGGGATGCGTGCTTTTATCAGACACCACCAATCCAGGGTGCCAGACAATGTACTAAAAAGAGCCATTGTAATTCCCAGCAAAAAGCCAGTTCATTAGTGAGCTTCGAATTAGCCCCAATTCCCTCAAAATTATAATCTAGTTAGGTATCTTTCATGTAAAGTGCAGATTACAAACACTTGGTGAAACAGCAGCAAAGTGGAAGGTAATACATATACACGTCAATTTAGACATCCATGATTATATTACTTCTGCAAGCAACGTTGTTCTTTGTTAATAAAACTGTTGTCTTTATATGGTTCAAAAAAATTAAAAATAATCCTCCACCATTCTTTGGATGTTGATAGTTGATAGTAGGATCAGGTGGAGTTACAGCAGAGCTGTCACTAATTCTGGTCAATTCTTTTACAGTAGACAAGACCAGATGACAAAATGTTGTGCTGAGTCATCTGCATCATCAATGGGTGTCTAAGATTTTTGCTAAGCACACAACAATATATAGCACATGTAGGTATTTGGCACAAAGCGGTAGCTGAAAGGAAAAATGGTACAAGATGGAATTGTCCTTGGGACCTCCCACTCACCCTTATGTTGGATCTTAAAAAGGACATACACACTTTAACAAACCAAGCACATCAGCCACAAAAGTGCCACTCCTTGTGGCTGAAGAGCTTGGTTTGTTTGGGCCCCCACAAAACAAGGTAACAATGGCCTTAAGCCACCTAAAGTAACAGTGGTGTTAATGAATTCTACTGTGGCACGATGTTGTTGTCATCATCCTCAGCCTCATCCTCACCCTCATCCGTGTGTACATCATCTTTACGCATTATTAATTCATCAACGCTGGAATCCACCATTACAGAAGTCTCAGTATTTTGATGTAATTGGCGGGAAAGGCCTTCATAAAAATGAACTTCAAGTTCCATGAGGAACATCATCTTTTCCACATTTTGAGGAAGTAGCCTCCTACGCCGATCGCTGACAATCTTCCTGGCTGTGCTAAAAACTCTTTCTGAGCACACACTGGAGGGTGGGCAGCTTAGGCAGTGCAAAGCGAGTTGGTATATGGGTCTCCAAATTCCCTTTTTTTCCTCCCAGTATGTAAAGGGACTGTCTGATGTGTCTATTTCTATGCCGTCGTGAAAATAATCCTCCACCATCCTTTGGATGCTGATGCCGAACAGGTGACGTCAGAAGAACTCACAGGGGAACTCCCTTCTACCCAGCACTAGCGGGATCTGTAGTGTATCGAGCCGGCAGTCCAGGATTGGACATTTAACATCTATTACAAGCTAATTTTTTTCTGAGTGGGGTAAGAGTCCACCCTTACTAAGCGATCCTGGTTTTTTATGTATTTTTATATGTTTTATGTGAGTTTGAGACTGTTGTCTAGTGTTCAATAAAAGTCTGTAAGATTTTACACAAGAGATTTTCTCTTCTATATTGGACTGACAACGGAGAAACACTGATCGCAGATGAATATAAGTGAAATACTATATGACATCATATACGATTTATTCACTTTCTTTATGTAAGTGTATACCCGAAAGGGGAAATTTATCACGTGATGCTGCATGCTAGGTATAATATCCCACTGGCTAACAGGGGTGTGGATTGTTTTAGCCAATATTATTACTGGTACAAGCTGCACTATGATATATTTCTTTTCTCTATATATATATATGATCTACATGAACGGATCGATGTGATAAGAGGAACTTTTTGAGGACAAAATTACATCATTTGAAGTGGGAATCTTTTTGAACTGTGTTTTATGGACTTTTATGTTCATGGCCTTGCATTTATAACACCAATCAGACAATATTTTTCCGATTTTTTTTTTTTATATTGTTGTGATTTGGATAATATCTTCAATCATTAGCGCCATTTCTATTTACTAATATTGTATGTGTAAATTTGTGGTCATACGTTGATGGAATGTATGTAAGTGAATAGTGGCTGCCTTTTTGATTGGTCAGCGCAGACATATCAGTGTTATATAAATTCTATAACTTTGCCTGCCAAACTGCTCTGTACTCTGTACTACCCCTTCTGTGTCCCTCTCTCAAATGGCGCTAGATCACCGTGGAGGGCAGTATTTATGGATTCCAAAATTTGCGAGTTCCGAGATCTTACAACGTAACGATGACATTTTGTCTCGTTTTCGATTTGAAAAAACGAGAAAGTACAGAGCCGGCTCGGCTCTGTACTCGGATCCCCTGAGCTCGGGTGTGTTCGGTTCCCGAGGAACCGAGCCTGAGCATCTCTAATATAAATCTGTATTCTCAAGGTCTGTGAGACATCCTTACACTGCTAATATTTTTTAGAAATATTGTTAATTATATATAGTATTTCCTTGTTTTTCATTTTTATGTATTTATTATAAGTAGACATGGCAATGCAGAACATCTGCATGTTTTAAATCACAAAACGCTTTTTTCACATATTTTTGATACACTTACTGGGCCTTACTCATTACGGCAAGCAAAGCTAAAAAAAAAAAAAGTACATTTGCACCTTGGCAAAACCATGTTGCATTGGAGAGGGAGGTCAATTTGAAATGTGGGGACAGATTTATAGTTGGGGTACAAAATGTCCTAGATCAACTTTAAGAGGTATATTTACTAAACTACAGGTTTGAAAAAGTGGAGATGTTGCCTATAGCAATCAATCAGATTCTAGCTGTCATTTATTTAGTACTTTATACAAAATGACAGCTAGAATCTGATTGGTTGCAATAGGCAACATTTCCAGTTTTTCAATCCTGCAGTTTAGTAAATCTAGTCCTAAATGTAAATGTAAAAACAAAGCTATCAAGTATTTGTATGCTACATGAAAAAGCAGCCAGTATTTTCCTTACGTGCAAAATAATAAACTCATTTGCACCCATTGTATTGTAACATGGTTTGCCCAGGACCTAGTTTACTCCTTTTTTCACTTTGCTCTCTTTAATGAATCAGGACCACTGTTTTTATTTCGCTAGTTATATTGAATAGAGAACTTTTCCGATATATTTTTATGCAACTATGAATGAAAAACTGAACTTAAGAAATTCATTATTACTATATATCATACTTGCCAACATTTTTTTTTTTTCTTCCGGGAGATGCCGGCTGGGACGTGGGCGTGCAGGGGGCGGGGCTGCGAAATCGCGTCATTTTGGCCCCGCCCCCGTGACGGAATGACGCAAATCGCGTAATTTTACAGTGGGGGCGGGGCTAAACGCCGCGATTCCGGGTGAATCGCGGCGTTTAAACTAAATTTTTCCCCCTTCCTATCAGGGAGATTGCCACACTCGTCCGGGAGACTCTCGCAAAATGCGGGAGTCTCCCGGACAATGCGGGAGAGTTGGCAAGTATGCTATATATGTCTTAGGAGTGCCCTATGATGAATACACTCTTGTATTCACTTTTCTTACCACAGTGTATCAATCAACCAATCTAATAGCGTAGTAAGAATGGTTAGAAAACTGAACATTTTCAATTTCTCCAGCCAAGCACCTCAGAAAGTCTGGCATCCATTTGGGTATTGTATATCTAGGCAACAGACACTAAAAAATACTACTTTATGCAACATTATTACATACTGCAAGCAGATCATTTGTACTCTCGTATACCTATTGAATAGATAATTTACCTACAATTACTGAACACCATAAATTGCATAACACACTGATATGATTTAATGCCCATTACAGTATTGTCACCAACCACATTTTTAAATCAGACAATAACGATATTCATTACAAGTTTCTGTTACCCTGATTATCTGATTTATTTCACTCATTTCTGGAGACCTAACAGATATTATCTTCCATTACCTCTCACACAAAACCAGCATTTACTGACATTGTAAAGCATTCTTCTCCACTTCCTGTCTGAATAAAAACCCGACATTTACTCACATATTATAATTTGCTTATCTTTATTTCTCACTGGCACTGCATGCCACCTTCTTCTTGCCATTAATAAATGTGTGTTATTTATCAATAAGCACTTTATCTATCTATATATTTATGTTTCCTACATTGAATATGCTGTTGCTTACTTCTATTTCTGCCTTATCTCACTTGGGGTAGATTCAATTAAAGCGGCCCGCGCACTGTTACCATTACTACAATAATAGCTGCGCACTATTACAATTACTACGGCAATTTCTACATGAATTTTTGCTCGCGGCTCAGACCTGCAAGGCAAAATCAGCAGAGAAATTACTGCAGTAATGGTAATAATGCGCAGCTATTATTGTAGTAACGCTAATAGTGCGTGGGCCGCGTTGTTCTAAAGACCAACACGGGTAATTGAATATACCCCAGAACGTTAATGGCAGCATTGTTCTACTTGTATTTATGTTTATCTATCTTCTGTATCATATATATTATTTGCAATTTTCTATTTGAATTAATAGTACTTGTTCAATCAACTACTGTTTGATTCATATTACATGGATATATTCTTGCTGCCTTGCATTTGAGTTCAAGAGATAGTTTGGTGCGGTTTTGCAGTAAAAAACCCCACAGCATTCAGACATAGGGCTAGATGTACTAAATGGCGGGTTTGAAAAAGTGGAGATGTTGCCTATAGCAACCAATCAGATGTTCTCTGTCATTTATTTAGTACATTCTACAAAATGATAGCTAGAATCTGTTTGGTTGCTATAGGCAACATCTCCACTTTTCCAAACCCGCAGTTTAGTAAATCTAGCCCATAATGTGTGTAAAGAGCAGTAGGCCAGGAACTGAACAAAATTCAATGACAGCAGAGTTCTAGACAAGGTGTAACAGAAATTATATACACATGTAAATAATAGCACACTTTGAGAAATGCACATATAATACAATAGTTTCAAGATGAATTTTAATCAATTAAAAACATTACATTAGTCAGTAGAAGTAAACTTAATTTCATCTACTGTAACTTTTTAAACAAATATGTTTTGTACATTTGCATTTATAACTTTTACTGCATTAGGAATTGAACACTGACAGAAATTACTGGGCAACAGCTGATATTTAGTCACCTGTATCTACAATGTCAGTATACAAAATGAGATGACAAAGCTGGAACAGGAAAGATAAATGCATAGGAAGCAGTTACTGCGCAAATAGCAAAAATTGAGCAGGACAAACCTGTAAACTGGTAAGTTTTGTGAAGGACACAAGGTTTTAGAAAGACACAAGTAAGGATGGAATAGGCTGTCCCATGCCACAATATAAAGCCCAATAGTAATATCCTGAACATGATATAATGTGAAAAAATAATAACGCCCAACAATATAGTATGCCAAGTAATACAAGATGTAACATGCCATGTAATAAATTGAAGAAGATATAATTTGTCAAGTGATAAACCAAACAAGGTGCCTTATGCTGTGAAACATGAAGCATGTTTCTAGCAAAATGTCCTGGATGTATACAATAAAATGCCCTGATATGCCCCACATACATCCTGGGTTTGCCCATCAAGATGTGTTAGATGTGCACAGAAGTTGCCTTTGATATCCTAGCAAGAAGCCCTGGGCTTGTCCAGCAAGAAGCCCTGGATGCGCCCAGCAGTCACTTACCTTGGCCCAGACTCAAGCTTTTCCATGTTACATGAAGAGATGCAAAGGCACCACCACCTTCAGTCATGTGTGTCATAGTGGCAATGTGGCAGCACCATTGGACTACGCCCAGTCTGGAACCCCCGAAATCCATTTTCCTTCCCCTAATTTCACTTCAATATCCCCCAACTTTTCACACCAGAGGGGTGTGGGTGGAATTAAAATAAAAATAGAATATGTCTGTAAAAAATTAGTGTTAACATGTGTGTTCTTATGGAGGACACAAATGTACAGTCACAATGGAGATCCTTGTACTGTTTGCGAGCACAAACATTTGGCAGAAGAACACTCAGTATATCTTAACAGCCTACATCTTGAGTAAGATCCCAGTTACCAGAGATTTTTTTTAGTAAAACCTGCAGTTTTGAAATGAAAACTGCTGGCCATGTGTGCAATTTGCAGAATGCCAAAAAAACACACCTTAGTAAATTTACCTCATACTTGCCTACTCTCCCAAAATGTCCAGGAGAGTCGCAAATGTCAGGAAGCTTCCAAGGACCCCCTGAGAGTACAGGCCTTTCTCTCAAGTTGTACCCACTTTTTAGCGAACTGCTTCATTTTGACCGGGAGCAGAGCCACGTCCCCTTTCTTTGTCAACTAACCTCCACTACAGGATCTCCCAAATTGGAGATTCTTAAATTTGGCAAGCATGCTCTGTGCTGGTGGGTTCATGTCTGCAATTATTCTATCTTGTATGTAACTGTTCCATTTGTGTCCTGTTTTACCCACTATCTGGCTCTGTGGCACCTACAAAGAGCTTTGGAGGGGGGAGGTAAATTTAAAATGTGAGGGCAGGTTTATAGTTGTGGGTGGCCCAGGCCCGGCGCTCCCATTAGGCAAGGTTAGGCACTTGCCTAGGGCGCCGGGCTCTGGAGGCGCCACAGTATTCTAAAATACTTTAAAACTGTGCGGCGACCGCTGACCATACCTGTCACGGCCGCCGCACAGCATTCAGATGGACGGGGAGGGGGGGGGAAGAGGCTATTTTGTCACCAACGCCGCCTCTCTGCTCCGTCTCCTCCCCTCCTCTTACTAGTGTCAGTGAGTGGAGGGGAGGAGACGGAGCAGAGAGGCGGCGGTGGTGAGACAAGGTAAGGAGAGGAGGGAGGAGGGCGGCGATTTTTGCGCGGGGGGGGCGGCGATTTTTGCGGGGGGGGGGGCGCCGCTTTTTTAAAAATGCCTAGGGCGCCGTGAAACGTAGCACCGGCCCTTGGGTGGCCATGTCCTAGATCATCTTTATATTTCAATATAAAAATACAGCTATCAAGTATTTGTGTGCTACAAGAAAAAGTAGGCAGTATGTTTATCACGTGCAAAATAATAAACTAATTTGCACCCCTTGCATTGTAACATGGTCTGTCAAGGGGCAAATTTACTCCTCTCTTTTTGCTTTGCTCTCCTTAAAGACTCAGGTCCATTGTGAGCTGTTATTAGTAGTGATTATCATTCTATTATTCAATTACAATATATATATATATATATATATATATATATAATGAACATACTCACCCCCTAGTAGTTTTCATCATGTTTCTGTCACTGTTGGTCGTTCAGTTTGGATAAAAGCTGAAAAGTCACTGAATACAGCTGGGGGGGGTAAATATATTTATGCACCGTGTATTACAGATAGGTTTGTGTTGGGAACCCCTTTAAGAAGCAGCATGTAATCCATGCAAATCTATTGTCCTAGGAAAGGGCCTACATGGACTTTCCACAGATCTGAGCTTGAATGCTTGATTACTATCAAGAGATAAACTGTTGGCTTAGTTGTTATGTTGCTTAAGAAAGCTTAGTTAAAATGTTAAAATTGCTTCTGAGCAATACTTGCTCATTATCCTTTATTACGTTTCAATGTAAACCTCACCCACATAATATATCATCAACATCAGATCATTTAAAACTTGTGAGTTCATGTTTTGGAAAATATACAATGTGTAATGTAAAGGCAAGTGATGTACATACAAACATAGCAATGCTTTAGGTAGTGTCTAGGCCACTTCTGTTCATCAAACAGTAGAAATATGCCAATCAGTGTTTGCGACTGTCCTATTCATTGGTAATCAGGTTTTAGGCTGCATTAGGTACAAGCTTAGTTCTCCTTCTGTTTATGTGGCTGTTCTGGCATTTCATCTCTTTAAAGAAATTGTGTGAACAGTTGTTTTATTTCATGGCTCAGCTGATGGTTTGGAACCCAAGGGAGAAGGCAGAATGAGGAAGCGGGAGGGAGGAGGGAGAGTGTGTGTATGCCTGTGAGGAGATGGGGGAGTTGGTTTGCCTCCTATTATTTAAACCATACCAAGATCTCTACAGGAAATCAATGCTTCCAGCGAAAGAAAAACAGTGAGGGAAGGAATGAATGGGAAATCACAGAGGAGGAAGATGCATTAGGCAAGTAAACAGCAGCATATAGTTCTCTGTAAACCTTAAATATATTTACGTAATTATTAGAATTACATGCCAACCTTTTTAGAAAAGGAAAAGTCTTGTGGTAAAATATTGTGATATTCTTAATATAAAGCTATTACTATGTTGCAAAGTAATAATTATAAGCAAAGACCCTTGCCACAAGTAGGAGGTATATCAACTAAATTCCCACACAGAAGGGCAGATTCAATTCTTAACCCGGATTTTTGCTTGCAGCTGTCCGCATTAAAATTACCGTACTAACGCTAATACTGCACACTTTTACCTTAGTAATGGTAATAGTGCGCAGGCCGAGTTATACCTAGAATAACGCGGCTGAATTGAATCGACCCCAGAGTGTTAGGTGCCGATGTTGAGTCCAAAACAAATTCTAAAAGTCACACGTAAAAATAGCGTCCTCAGGTATGTCCAGCTCTGCACCAATTGCATATCATGTTCATGTCAGGCATACATCAGATACACAAACATCCAATCAGGTTTTTAATTAATTAACCATTTTCTACATTTCTAGGGGAACTGTAGAGTAAGCTACAGGGTCATTATAAGAGACACATCTGTCAGTCCTGTTACAAACAATTCATTTTCATGGAGGTTCCTTTTCATTAAAAAGGACTTTGACGTATGATCTTTTTTCATTCTTCATATATGTATACCATGCACATTATGTAAATGTAAACATCTAAATGTCAAAACCACAGCAAATGCATGGTATATAGAGGTATTAATATCTCATAAATGTTTTAATTAATTTAAACATATTATAGTGGATTCCTGAACTTTACATAAAAGGGAGGCAGATGCATTTACAAGATTTGGCAAATTCACTTGGTATTTAATGGAGAGAACAGTTATTCTTAGGTGCTATTTGTGCCTAATACACAACAAGGTTGTACATGTAAAATATGTGATTGTAAATGTTAGAAGGTATTTAATGATGACATAGATATAGAGACAAACCAAGGAGGCACACCTTACAGTAGCTTAACTGACTATAAACCCCCTATACTCAAGCATTTTATGACAAATTGGCTAAAAAAAATGAAAAATAAATAAATTTTATTGAAATGTTGGATAGTAGCAATGAGGATACTCAGCAATATGTACGTTAAAACAAAATACATCTCATCTACTAACCTTTATCTTTATTTTATTAATACATACAATGTATGTAATATTTCTGTACACAAATACATACATATACATAATACAAACATATACATCATATAATAATGGCTTTATATCTAAGATTAAAGCAGAAAGACAGATAGCTAGAAAGATAGATGTAGTCTGCACACAACATAAGCCCATTTCCCCCCACCCTTTGCAGTCTGCTCACTTCGCTGTTTTCTATTCATAAATTCCTCACTCAGTGAAAAAAAGCAGAATCAGCTCCACAGGGAACAGTGAATGTGTGTACAGGGGGCAGTGTACTGGAAGACATATAGCAGGGAGACACTGACTATTTACAGGAAACCAATGGCACTGGTGAAAGCATAAGAAACACGGACAGATTGACAGTGGGTAGGTGACTGACAATGTGAAGGAAAGTGACAGTGTGTAGGAGACAGAGTGGGCACAGAGTGATTGGGAGGGAGCTGTTGTAGATAAAGATTTTCATATACATGCATCAGTGCATGATAAGCTACATATTTGATATACATCCATGTGAAGCATGTATGACTTCATGTGAAATACAATAATACAATTTAACAATCATGAAGAGCGATACACAGAAAGACAAACTGAATGAACAGCTTAGACACTGCTAAAAAAAAAAAACCTTCAATGTAATAAAACGGGGCTATCCATCAGATATTTTATATAACTAAATAATATAGACATCTTCAATACACATAACATATACACTCCTCACATATAAACACAACCACCTCACGTTTTCTGTATTTCTTTAAATTGACTGTGTATGTGTATGAATCTCATCATATTTAGCATGTGTGATTATATGCATATATGTCTATATATACATTTAAACACGCATATATATCGTTGAGAATATTAAAACAGCTTCACTTTACCATCAAAGGTGAAAAATTATCTGGCAGCCAACACCCAAAAGGATATGGTATCCCCATAGTGAGTCTTACCTCCCACGCACAGCAGCGACATGATGTTTGCTAAGGTGCCTAGTTTAGAGCAGGCAAAAATGCCCACCACTCCCTCCGGCAGCGTTAGCTGGTCAGTGCCCTCCTCCGGCTACAGCTACTCATAATGACTCTGGCTCGCACTGCACTCTGTCTGCCATTTTTATGCTTCAGCACCAAGGCTATGGAGAGCTCCGATTGACGTCAAGTGAAGAAGAGGGAGGGAGATAGAGTAGAGCAGAGATGGGAGGGAAAAAGGAGGAGTGAACACACCTGATTTGCAAAAGATAGAAGGTGGTTTGCAATTGCACGTCACGGAGAAAATTAAGTGATAGTGTACGGTATAGGCAAAAGCTATGTCTGGACATATACAACATGACAGTGTAACAGGTGAATTGATATTAAAAAAAGAGGTCATAGAAATCATGGTAGGGGCGGAGTGATATAGGGCAAATAAGGTGTATTTTAGGGACTTACGTGTATCAAGTGATGTGTTACAACTCGAGTCCATTCATCTTATGACTCCTTTTATTTAACATTTCCTTATGTTCCTGCAAACTATGCTTTACAAAGAAGTAAACACCCTTGATTTAAGAAAGAGTAATCTATTGCACTGCAGTGTACTGCAGTTCTGGAAAGCATCATGGAGTCATTTACTAGAAATATTTGGCACTTATAAGATAATTAAATGTGTGTCACGCCTGACTCAGACAGGGTTGTGTCTCTGGAGTTAGGCTGGTGGCTACTTACACAAAGCCAAAGCTGGGTGGTCTGATTTATGTTCTTTTGCATGTAAATGAGAAGACTGGTACAGGTATTGATAGACTAGCAGGGGGACTAGGCAGGAACTTGATTACTGAACCGGAATGCAGACTGCACTGTCTGAGCTGGACCAATAGAAAATACTGCAGACTGCTGGGAACCAGGTTGGCATTTGAAAATACAATGTTGCACTGGCAACAGGTAAGAGTTCCAGGAAGTCCTTTTATACTAGTTGTTGTTTCCTGATTGGAGACTGCAGTAAACTGGGCTAAAGCAGCACTCTGAGATGGATCAGGTGACTAGATCCAAGATGGCAGCTCCCAGGGACTGTTTTTTGAAGGAAACCTGGAGTGGAGACTGATATCCCCTGATTGGCTAAGATGAAAACATGTGACCAAATCCAAGATGGCAGCGCCCATACACTGATTCTGGAGGGATGTCTGGAGTGGAGACAGACTGGGCAGCATCTTGCAGAAACCAGCAGAGCCTGAGGACCGCAGGGACAACTTATACAGACAGCGGAGGAGTAAGTGACAGGACCTGAGAACCTGGTGTGTGACACTGTGTCTATAAAAGATCATGCTTTTACCTTAAATGTGGCATACAAGCTCTTGTTTATTTATAAAATACATTTCAGTAGCTTAAGTAACCTAGACACAGTAAGTGTTTGGTTATTCAGACCATTTTAGAGTACATGGTCCCATTATAAACAATCAAAATGTGATTACATGGATTGAAATTGATGGACAAAGGATACAAAGTCCAGCTGTTGAATTCCAATGGTATGTGTACACTGTAATTTGCTGGTCCTTAAACAGTTGGGTAGCTTGTACATACAATTTATATTGCAACCTGTTTCTATAGGATCATTGCACTCTTCAGTTGGAGCTGTGCAATTTGGCCCTACTTTCAATTAGATTGCTCGTGTATATCCTGCATTAGACTATTGTTAAATAGTCTAATTAAACAAACATTTGCACATTTATTACTGCCTGTCTTAAACACTTTTGCTGATGAGGCTTTGTGGCAAAAGTCAAACCTTTTTTTACACTGCCTAATTTTCACTGGGAATAACTTTTATTTTTTTATTCTACCACAGCAAATTTTATTTGTGTTTTGAGGTACAAATAGGGATTTTTGTACCATAATAAAGCAAATATATTTTACTTTTATGGACATTTTATCAGGGGAAAGGCAGAACAAAAGTAAAAGTGTTTTTGTGTGAGTCTCCCCATACCTACTTTAACAAAATTAATCCAGCCCATGAAATATACCTATTATTTAAATATGTGACATTTACGGGGATGCCAAATGTATGCATGAATGTTTGGTGTGTGTTTTGGGCTGTTTCATTAATGTTTTAAATTAACTTTTTACAAGTAAAGCATATGTTAATGTGCAATATCATAGGCTTAGATGTCATGGATATCCCAAGTTGTCTCAGAGTGTCTAAACATATGCTCTAACACTATCAATACTATTCTTAACTGGGTCATTGTTTTTCATGCAGGAAACAATGGTGGACACCACTGGTGCTTCCTGCACTGGTGCATTGTTACGAGGCATGGGGTTAGCAATCTATATAAGATCACTTGCTCCTTGGCTAGATAGAATAATCAGGTGTCCAGAAGAAAACATATTCAAAATAGACAGAAGCAGCTGCCTAAGTGTGGGACAGGCATCAAGGCATCGACTGCTCAGCAATGGGACGCTACTTTCGGTTCTCAGCCGGAATTTCTGGTGCATGCGCCCGAACATCGCCAGCAGCTCTTCCTGTCGGCGGTCAGCTGCTCTGACTGCTAATCCCACATCCACCAATGACAGCCCACTATTATCTATTTAAACCTGGCTCTTGCGCCATTGGGATGCCAGAGTATCTAGGTCTCTAGTCTCCAGCACCTCGTTTGTCTCTTGCATATACCTGTCTCCTTGGATTCTGACCTGGTTCTGCCTGACTATTCTTTTGGATCTCCCAATTGGACTCATACTAATTTCATGGTATTGACCTTTGGTGTTCTGACTCCGCTCCTGCCTGCTCCTTCGGTACCTGTATTGCCTGCACAGTTTGACCTTGGACTTCATAGCTACTCTTGTTCACCTAGACTTCACTGGTAGCTTTCTGGGAGGGCCACGACCTGAACATCTCTGCAGCGAACCCCAAACTCCCTTGCAGGGACCCCTTGCGCAGACCAGAGGCGTGTTTAGACTCCCCGCCTCCTAGCTTAGCAGCACCAATACCAACAAGTAAGACATTCTGAGCAAGTTTGTTCATGACAGTATACTATGTCCATATTCTCTGAAACCCCTGGTGAATCATCAGCCTGTGATTTGTTGCTCCACTTGGCTCATAAGGTCGAACAACACAATGCGAAGCAGGCCCATTTACTCCAATGTATTTAAGGGATAGCCTCCCTTCTGGACTCACTCCATGTCTTCTTGCCTGCTTCCCAGCCTGCTGTCATTACCTCTTCCAGAGAGGGTCCTTCCACTTCAGCTCCTGCGAGAGTCTCATTTGCCTCTTTGCGGTTGCCGACACCGGAGAAATTTGATGGAGACCCTAAAAGATTCTGGGGATTTTTGAATCAATGTTCAATTAACTTTGAATGTAACTCTAGATCTTTTCCCTAAAAACGCTTTCATCATCTCGCTACTCTCCAGACAAGCCCTGGCATGGGCCTCTCCCTTATGGGAATGTGATGATCCCCTTCTACAGAACATCTTATCTTTCACCACAACGTTTCAGAAGATATTTGATGAATCGGGCCAGGTTTCATCCGCAGTCTCTAGCCTTCTAATCCTACACCAAGGTACCCAAACTGTCGGACAATATGTGGTTCAGTTCCACACCCTTCCGAGCTCAAGTGGAACCGTGAGGCACTTGTGGCAACATTCTGGCAGGGACTTTCTGATCGTATTAAATACGAATTGGTGTCCCGCAAATTTCCTGCAGACTATGACACCCTTATTTCCCTATGTAATTGGATTGATCTTCGCTTCCTGGAACGAACCCAAGAGAGTTCTTTTGCCAGATGCTTTGTTCCCCATCTTGTTCCTCATTTTCAGAACCCGAATCCGGTTTCTTTGGATGAACCCATGCAGATCGGATGATCCCTGCTGTCCCCTGAAGAAAGGGAGAGAAGGTTAAAACAGAAACTCTGTCTATATTGTGGGGAGGCTGGTCATCTATTAGCCTCCTGTCCTAAATGCTCCCTCCTAGTCTGTGACAGGGAGTCTGTTCTAGGAGTCAGACTTTTCACTCCCTATTTGTATAAGGGTATCTAGGTATCTATCTATCTAATAGTCTGGCAAATGTATGGATGACCATTTAATAATGTAATTTATGACTGTTACCGTCAACCAACTCCTTGCAAAGGTAATTCTAATTTAGCTTAAGAAATATAATTCTTATTTTGCCTTAAATCCACAGGACCAATATTCATATAATAACTTATGCTTATCTCTTCAAGAATAACCGCAGACAAGATATAGCTTCATCTAAAGCGTGTTGTATTATTAATTAACATTCTAATTATAAAGTGTATGCATACATTATAAAACAGTAAACAGCATATTAATACAAACTCAACAGATTTTGTTTCATACAATACATTGCAGTCAATTGCCTGTTTTATAAATATTAAAGTCATTGTGTCTGTGTTTTGACTAACTATTGTGTGTGTGTGTGTGTGTGTGTGTGTGGAGGGGGAAGAGACACACAATCAAGCACACATTTTAACCTTCCAAATATTCTCACATTTATCTCAAAACTTCTACCATTTATCCATATATCATATCATTTCACTTATCGCAGTTAAAGTCCAACAGCCATTATTCACTATCCACATTCCTTCACATGGTAACTTCTAGATCCATATTTTTCTATTGTCTGAACTCAGCCTGCTCTAAACACATGGTATTTCACCTTGCTGCCATATTAACTACATCAACATTTCCAACAATAAACCGTATTATTTCAGAGTTACGAACTACCTTTTAAACCAACAGTCTAATAAAATTTTATATTAAACAATCTGACCACTTCCTAAACAATCCTATCATTTGCTATGCATCTAAGTCCTGATCTCAGCCACACTCTTCAACAGCAACATTTGCATTTTCCATTAGCCTTTTGCAAGAACTGAAATAGCTCACAATATTTAAAACGGCCAACTTGCTTTGTTAGAAGTTACAAGCACGTGTTGGTCACATGTGCTTGTAATGCCGAATTGACTACTTATGAACAGGGTCCAATTCTTAAACCTCTAGTAAAAAACTTGTAAGTCCGCAACAAATATCTATTTTACACATAAGACATCTATTTAGTGAGAGCCAGCAAGGCATATTACACATAAAACATCTATTCCAAATAACCTTCGCAACAAACACAAATGCTTCCATGACCAAAACTCCATTTTATCTGAATTCAGACAGTTCCATTCAAATAACCTAACAAAACTCCATTATAACATTAAGCCAACGCAGAACCACACAGAACTATGTATATATCCAGATTCAACCATCTTCCATTCAAAAACACATTACACTTCATTCAAATTAACTCCATTTACAAACCATCACAAAACTATGTTTCCAGATTCACTCACCTTCCATTCAATTACATTTTTCCTACTATCCAGGGCCTTCCCATGCCCCAGACAACTTCCTTTCCAGCATGTTCAGCTAGGAGCTGTGTCTGCTTGTCTTATCAGGCTGGTAGCAGGGCACCAAGAGAGCCTTTGTGCCCTTTCCTACATATCATAATACCTTTCTTCTGGGCGGAGTTTACCTTTCCACAGGAAACAGATCACACCCTTTCACATGTTAATTTTGACCAACTAAACAATTTACACAAGCATTCACAAACCTTTTGTTTGTATTGGGGGGAGGAGAGTTTTGTGCCTAGTCATCTTCTAATTCAATTGTGGCTGTATCTGTTCTTATGTTATAAAATGAAATATAAAATAATAGATTTATATACCCTTCATCACTATTCCACTTCAAAACCAGCTTTTTCTGATGTCAGTTTATCTGGACACTCCTAGTGGCCCCCTAGTGACCTCTGCCTTTGTGGACTCCGACACTGCCACCCTGGCATCGCAACTCCAATCACCTACCCAAGATTTTCCTCAGCCATTGTTTCTTACTGGATGGTAATCGTGTCGTCAACGGTTCCATTTTCAAGGTTACTTCTCTTGTTCGGCTAATGGTAGGGGTCTTTCATTCGGAAAGGATTGAATTCTTGGTATTACCCCAGTCCATTAATTCCGTTATCCTCGGTCTCCCATGGCTCAGATTACATGCACCTCAGTTTGATGGGAGTTCAGCACAGGTCACTTCCTGGGGTCCCCTCGAGAGATGTCTCCTCGCAGTAAAACCCAAGAAGTGGAATACTTCCTATATATCTTGTCAGGTGCTCTCACCACAACTGGAGCTCCCTGCTTCCTATACCTCCTTTCAGGACTTCTTCTCCAAAGCAGCCTCTGAGATTCATCCCCCCCCATCGCCCTTGGGACTGTCCAATTGATTTGGAACCGAGTAAGCCCATTCCCAGAGGTAGAATTTATCCTTTCTCTCCCTGAAAATCAGGCTATGTCCCAGTACATCACCGAAAATTTACAGCGTGGCTTCATCAGGAAATCCTCATCATCTGCTGGTGCAGGATTCTTTCTTGTTAAGAAAAAAGATGGTACATTACGCCCCTGCATCGATTATCGGCAGTTAAATGCCATTACTGTTAAAAACAGGTATCCTTATTTCTGAACTGTTTGATCAGATCAGTGGCTCAAAAATTTTCTGGAAATTAGATCTACAGGGTGCTTAGAATTTAATCCGGATTCGTGAGGGCGACGAAGGAAAAACTGCCTTTAGCACTCGTGATGGGCACTACGAGTACCTCGTCATGCCCTTCGGGCTCTATAATGCATCAGCAGTGTTTCAATCTTTTGTTAACGAAATCTTTCGAGTCAGTGGTAGTATATCTGGATTATATATTCATTTTCTTGCCTGATCTCATTTCCCACCGTTCTCATATAAAAGTGTCTTGTGTACCTCAGAACAAACTCTTTTGTAAACTCAAGAAAAGTATTTTTGTGGTGTATCAAATTACTTTCCTAGGAAACCTAGTCTCTGGTTCAGGATTGCAGATGGATCCGGAGAAGGTTTCTACTATTACCAATTGGCCACAACCTCTGGGCCTGAAAGCTGTTCATTGTTTTATTGGGTTCACCAATTATTATAGACAATTAATCAATCAATTTTCCACACTGATTGCCCCCATCACAGCCCTCACCCGAAAATCAGCAAACCCTAGTTTGTGGTCCCCCAAGGCCATCTCAGCATTTTCCTCTTTGAAAAAAGCTTTCTCATCTGCACCTGTCCTAACTCAACCTGACCAAGGGAAACCGTTTTTTCTGGAAGTGGACGCCTCTTTGGTCGGAGCTGTTCTTTCACAGGAATCTTCCTCTGGTATCCTCCGTCCTTGGGAAATCTTTTGTAAAAAATTCTTCACCTCAGAACGCAAGTACAGAATCGGTGACAAGGAATTACTTGCCATTAAGTCAGCTTTAGAAGAATGGTGCCAACTCCTTGAAGGAGCCCTTCACCCAGTTATGGTCTTCACTGACCACAAAAATTTAATCTACCTCTGGGATGCTCGCTGCCTGAATCCCTGTCAGGTGAGGTGGTCCTCTTTCTTTGCTCGCTTCAACCTGAAACTCATCTTTCGCTCTGGTATTCAGAATTCTCGAGCGGATGCCCTATCTCAGTCATTTGATGAATCTGATGTAGCTCCCTCCTCTGAACCTCCTCACATTCTTGAACCCTCCTGTATGCTCTAACCAGGGCTTTTTCCACGACACCTCTGGTTGAATGTTCTTATCTGGAGCCTCACCTTTGTCTCAAAGTCCTCAAAGAGTTCATAGCTTCTGTGAAATATGTGCTCAAAACAAGATTCCTAGGCACCTTCCATCAGGTTTGCTTTTACTTTACCAGTTCCTGAATGTCCTTGGGTGAGTCTTTCCGTGGACTTAATCACTGACTTACCTCCTAGTGGTGGTTTTAATACTATTTGGGAAAATGGCCCATTTCATTCGCTTGAAAGGGCTCCTATCTGCTTCCAAGCTCGCTCAAGTCTTTATAAAGGAGGTGTTCCGGGTTCATGGCTGTCCACGGGAGATTATATCTGGCGTGGGGTACAATTCATACCACAATTCTGGAGAGCCTTCTGGAAAGATCTAGGAGTTGACCTAAAGTTCTCCTCAGGTTATCATCCACAGACCAATGGCCACACAGAATGGGTTAACCAAGATCTTGAACAATTTCTCCTCCGGTAATCAAGATGATTGGTACAACTTACTTCCATGTGCTGAATTCGACCTTAATAATCATATACATGATTCCTCTGGATCCTCCCCCTTCTTTACTGTTTATGGCTCCCACTCCATCCTAACTGATTTCCCTCCTCCTTTAGTACCTACTGTTTCTGCTGCCCACTCTTTGGTTTGAGACTTCGCTCAACTAAAGAAAATGTGTTAAAAGCTTCACAACAGTATAAACTGGCTGCTGACTGTCATCGCAAGTTGATCCCCACTCTTTTTCTGGAGATAAAAAGTGGCTCTCCACGCGGAATCTTATGCTCAGGGTACCATCCATGAAATTGGCCCCACGTTTTATTGGACCTTATCTGGTGATACAGATCATCAACCCCGTAACTTTCAGACTGCACCTTCCTCCCTCTCTGAAGACCACCAATAACTTTCATGTGTTTTTGCTTAAACCACTGAAGTTATCATTTACAGTTAGGAATAAATCCAGGAAGATAGTGCAATTTTGCACATTTAAAAAGGGCAAACATATATACAGTTGCTCATTTAAAATGGGCAGACATATTTAGAGTTGGAAGGGAGCCAAATTCTAGCTGAACTCTAAATTACAGTGTAAAAATAAAGCTATCTAGAATGTGTGTGCTACATGCAAAAGCAGCCAGTATTTTCCTGCTTGCAAAAAGAATTGCATTAGCACACTTTGCATGTAAACATTGCTTTAGCTGGATTTGCGTCTAACGCTACATGAGTCCCTTAACAGGGATGCAACGAGGTACTTGTGGGCCCCATAGGAAAAATGTAGTAAGGGCCTCCATGTACTGCCCAATGGTAAAAAACTCATATTTATGGGGTTTTGACAGGGAAGGAATGCCCACTTCAACTGTGGGCCTCGGAGCTGCACCCTCTACACCTCTGGTAGTTACACCCTCGCCCCTTAATAATAAGAGGTTACAATTTTTAACCCTATCCCTAACCCTAAGTCTAACCCTATTCCTAACGCTAAGCCTAAGTCTAAGAGTTAGGTGTGCTGAGAAGCGGCATTGCCACTTTAAAAAATGACGTAAAAACACACTGCCGTTGTTAATGCTGATCGGGATTTTTTGTCAGACTATCGGAGACTTTTTGTGTCATTAATAAGGTCAGTTAGCATCTCTTTGCAGTCGCCCAAGTCAGTTTCATTTTTTTCCATTCGTCCTACTGCCCGTCGTTCACACCACGACCGTAAATTCGTACCCCACCCCATAAACTAACCACTTCTGATTAGATGATTGCAGTTTTACCTCTGAAGCTGCTGTGTGTTTTTTTAATTGATCTGGAATATATTATAGGATTTTGTATGTGTATTTAAATAAAAAAAATTTGTTGGCGTTCTGACTCCGCTCCTGCCTGCACCTTCAGTACCTGTATTGCCTGTACAGTTTGAACTTTCACTTCACGGCTACTCTTGCTCACCTACACTTCTCTGATAGCTATCTGGGTGGGCCGCAATCTGCACATCTCTGCAGCAAACCCCAATCTCCCTTGCGGGGGTCCATGACGAAGACCAGAGGTGTGTTTAGATGCCGCGCCTCCTAGCTTATGTCAGTGGCATTGAAAGGGATAAGCCAATTCATTGAAATTACAAGATATTACAATATATGTTGAAGAATTGAAAATATCTGATAACAGAAAGCAGCAAGTATAAATACAATGGCAAACATCAGTTCTGTCAGAGTTTGGAAAATTTTATAGTTATATTTGTTAGTGTTACAGAATTCCTTTTCATATTGGATCAACACGTCAAAAATCTAATTAATGTATTGTTGTAGTGAAAGTAAACAAATGTTATTACATCATAAAAAATACACACATAATAATCTGCACAGTTGTGGAAAATAAATTTTTGAAAAGAACATGCCAATAATGCGAATATATCCTGGTGAAGTTTACGGATAAATGTAGACCCTATGTTGGGTCCCTGTTTGGAAAAAGGACAGGTACATGAGATATATACTATATATATATATATATAGAGACTGCGCTGACCAAGGTTGTTAATGATCTGATCACTGCTAAGACTGAACGCCATTACTCTCTCCTAATTCTCCTTGATCTCTCGGCTGCATTTGACACAGTTGACCACTCTCTTCTCATACAAACGCTGCAATCCCTAGGTCTTCAAGACACAGTTCTATCCTGGTTCTCATCTTACCTCTCTAATCGCTCTTTCACTGTTAATTTCTCTGGAGCCACATCTGCTCCGCTTCCCCTATCAGTTGGAGTACCACAAGGCTCGGTGCTAGGTCCTCTGCTGTTCTCTATCTATACCGCTTCTCTTGGAAATCTAATAAGTTCCTTTGGCTTTCAGTATCATCTCTATGCGGATGATACCCAAATCTATCTATCCTCTCCTGATATCTCGACATCTGTGTTGTCCCGTGTAACTGACTGTCTTTCTGCCATTTCATCTTGGATGTCCTCTCGTCAACTCAAACTTAATCTTTCTAAAACAGAGTTAATAATATTCCCACCCGCCAACAAGAGCATACCTGACATTTCTATCTCTGTTGATAACATGACCATAAATCCCACCCCACAAGCTCGCTGCCTAGGTGTAATCCTTGATTCACGCCTATCCTTTGTTCCCCACATTGACTCTATATCTAAATCATGTTACATACATCTAAAGAACATCTCCAGAATCCGCACATATCTCACACAAGACACTGCTAAAACCTTAATTCATGCACTAATCATCTCCCGCATTGACTATTGCAATTCCCTCCTTACTGGTCTTCCCAAAAACAGACTCAAACCCCTAAAATCTATTTTGCATGCTTCGGCAAGACTGATTTTCCTTGCAAATAGCTATTCCTCTGTTGAATCACTCTGTATGTCTCTACACTGACTGCCTGTCTTCTACCGAATCCAATATAAAATACTTTTACTAACCTACAAGGCCATCAACAAAGCTGCACCAACATACATCTCCTCTCTTGTCTCAAAATATCTCCCAACTCGGCAACTCCGTTCTGCAAAAGATCTGCGTCTCTCATCCACCCTCATTACATCCTCCCATTCCCGGTTACAGGACTTTTTTCGGGCTGCACCCACTCTATGGAACTCTCTCCCTCGCACAATAAGACTCTCCTCTGTTCTACAAACTTTCAAGCGTTCTCTGAAAACCTACCTATTCAGACAAGCGTATAATATTCCTCAACCACCATCTTAACCTCACTACCTTTAGCCTGTTACACAATTTCACACAAGACAACTACCCCCGGACCAACATTATTGTGTGACAGGATCATTTAGCTTATGAGTCACCCTACCTTTGCAGTCTGGCTGGGCCAAGATGCAAAATGTATACTTAACCTCATGTGTCAATCTCCCATTGTCCCATAGATTGTAAGCTTGCGAGCAGGGCCTTCTCACCTCTTTGTCTGTTTTACCCAGTTTGTTTATTAGTTTATTACATTTGTCCCCAATTGTAAAGCGCTACGGAATATGTTGGCGCTATATAAATAACTGATGATGATGATGATGATGATATATAGAAATCCCAGCAATGAGTGAACACAGTAGTCCTCCCTACCCCAAAGCAGCCCGATATTAAATCAAAAGCACCCACATTTAATAATTAGGCCTCCCAGCAAACATCTCGGACAGTGAATTAATGCCATTCACCTTTAATAAAAAGATCTATTTCCCCCAAACAACCCCAACATTAAATTAATAGTAATTACGTTTAATAAATAAACCTATTTCCTTCCAAACCTTAAATAATTAGCATTCACTTTAAGAAACAGCTCTCCTTCTCCTCAAACTCAGCCACATTCAATTAACAGCACCCAAACCACCCCAGCATTAAATGAATAGTCCCATCTTCCCACCCCTAATAGGTCCGCCATAACCCCATTATTAAATTAAATATCCCCAACCTTCACCCCACCAATAAATTAAAAGCTCACACTCTCAACCTACTATTAAAATGAATATTTCACACCCATCCACATCACATAAAATACCTCCCCTACACTTACATTAAAATCCCCCCTCTCCCCCACACTTTTATTAAAAGTCCCTCCAAAGAAAATATTGTACTTATACATTAAATCCCCCACTTACATTAAAAGCACATGAGAACCTCCACACACACACACACACACACACACACACACACACACACACACACACACACACACACACACACACACACACACACACTCACATTCACGCACTCACACACTTACCCTCTTCATGTAGTGCTGTGTCTTGTGTCCTACTGCTCCACACACAAGACATACTGGCACCTGGGAGTGAGAGAGAAGGGGTGGGGGGACACAGCAGGGGGGAAGAAAGAGGTGGGGACATACAGGCGGGGGGCTGTGAACTGTGCAGACATTAACAATCTGCACACAAGCTGCAAAGTGGCTGGTCCAGCCACCTTAAGTATACAGTGCCCCAGACTGTGAGGGGGGTTTCCAGGCACTAGGTTTGCCTATGCCAGGCAACCTGCTGTGGCCTGCCCTGTTATAAAGAGATTGCTTACCATTAAAAACACTGTAGGTCTGATTCGTTAAAGAGCGCATCTGGTGATTTTTTGCGTACAATGCGCATGTCCAGAACTGGACCATACGCCACAGAATGCAGCATCTTCCAATTCCTCTTCGAGTGCAAAGGACACTCACTACATCCTACAATTTCAGTGAGGAAATGGGGTAGGGAAGAGGTGTATGCCTGTAGTAAGGGTCTGCCAAGCATGCAGCAGTGTCCGATTCAATTTCTGAACATCGCTAAGGTGCTTGTTTTTCAGTCATGATCCAGCTACAGGTCTAGTCTAAGGGGCATATTCAATTGTCCTTGTTACTTGCAAAAGTAATACGGTGTTAAAGCTATTACCGTTATTACGGTACCTTTCATGCTGGATTTCCAGCTAAGAATTACCGTAATAACGGTATTTACGTGCACTATTACCGTAATGACTGTAATAGTGCGCATGCCGCGTTACTTTTGCAAGTAACGCGGACAATTGAATATGCCCATAAGAGTCGATTACTAGTGATAAGAGTATTTATGCTAGAACATGTGTTTGCACTCGGAGCAACTGTAGAATATATTTGCCCCCTTAACTTACCTTGCAATCGCCTAAGTTCGATCCCCTTCTCTTCTTTTTTTTGTTTAGTCCTCCGTGCTGTGCTCTCAGTGAATGACAGGCGTGACGATGTAATCACGCCCAACATTTACTACGAGCACAGCACGGAAGAGGGGACCAGGGAGGGAGCCGGATCGTCACCTGACCGCTGCAAATGGTAAGTTGTTTTTTTTTTGTTTTGTTTTTTTCTACAGGATTTTTTTTATTTTCATTGCCTTGGGCCCCCAGGCACCTGCCCATCGTGCCAAGTCGGAAAGACGTCCCAGCTGGAGACATCAGAGGTGGAGGTGACTTGAGAGAAGAGGCGGGAGGGAGGGCTGGATAGAACTGGGAGAGAGTTGGATTTAGAAAACGGGAGAGGAGACTGGAGGGACTAGGAGGAGAGAGGTGGCTCAAGGGAACGGGGGGGAGAAGGTACTGAAGAGCACAGTGGTGTAGGTACTGAAGAGAACATGGGGGAGAGGTGGCTAGAGAAAACAGGAGGGAGGGGTGGCTGGAGAGAACAGGGGGGGAGGGGACTGGAGAGAACAGGAATGGGTAACAGGAGTGGGTGTCTGGAGAGGATATGGAGATTCAGGGGGCTGGAGAAAAGGGGGATTTTATTTGATGTACATAAATATATGGTACATTATTATTATTATTATTATTATCGTTTATTTGTAAGGCGCCACATGGTTTCCGCAGCGCCGTACACAGTACAAACAGTAGACCATACAGGGCAAAACAGTACAGAACATTAAAAATAAAATACCAATACTTTGTAAACTCCGGGCAGGCAAATACAGTAGAGACGGAGTGGAAGAACAGGTATAGAGACAGGAGGAAAGAGGGCCCTGCTCATACGAGCTTACATCCTAAGGGAGGGTGGACAGAATCAGGCACAGAAGGGAGCCAGTGAGGCAAAGGGGAGAACCGAAGAGATGAGAGGTTAACTGGATGGTTGGTAGGCCTTAAGAAACAGGTGAGTTTTAAGTGCCCGTTTGAAGGAGCACAGGTTGGGTGAGAGACTGATGGAGCGAGGGAAGTCGTTCCAGTGAAGGGGGGCAGCGTGGGAGAAGTCTTGGATTCTAGAGTGGGAAGAGGTGATCAGAGTAGAGGAGATATAGTACATAAATACTATAAAACTTAATCAGTAATTAAATATAATAATAAAAATAAATCAGTAAACTATTCAAAAGGCGGTGATATCTATATTAGCAGTAATAATTTCTATTAAATGTAGGATAAATTTGTACACTTTTAATTTGATTTTGGGGACTGGTTGGGAAATAGGCCTTTTTATTAAATGAAAATGCTCTTAATTTAATGTTTGTGCTGGTTGGGGAGAAATAGATCTGTTTAGTAAATGTGAATGTTATTAATATAATGCTGAAGCTGGTGGGGGGAAAACAGATCTACATAATAAATGTGAGCTTAAGATAATAGCAGCAGGAAGTCAAAGCTGGTAGGAAAGCACAGCACAGGGTTGGTGAATGGTCTTGTGCTTGTAAAGGGCTAGGTACGTCCCCAGCGAAGGTTGGCTATTCCCCCATCTGGCTGCCACTGAGAGGCACAAGGAATTAAATAATCCCACCGCTATGCCACCAATTTGTCACGAACATGCTCCCAGCTGCGGTGACTTTGGGGGTGTTTGCTGTATGAGGTTGCACACGATTCCAGCCCGCAGTCTACCGATCACACAGATTATAGACCTACTGAATCGCTCCCAAACAGCGCTCACACCTCACACACTTCAGGTTTGCCACCACCTATTGAATACAGGTAATAGGACCCCAATATACGGTCCCACACTGGCACATAAGGCTTCTAGCTATCCACAGACTAGCAAGACCCACACCAGCAAGCAAAGGGTTAACTCTTCACACCTCCAGACTGTTACACAAATGTAAATGCAAACACACATAGCTTGTTAATCAAATGGATCAACAAATCACACACTGGCATTCAAAGGGTTAACTTGGCTGAGCTATATTCTTCTTAACAAGCTAATGGATTCGTTAGAGTATCAAGGACGCAGCATATTAAATTATAGATTTAATATACAAAAGTACAGGGCATACAGATATAAAAAATAATGAATAAACAATTAATAGATTAACATACGCAAACAGTTTAAAATAAAAGGGGTTACGTTCAGAATAGCACTTACTTGAGTTGCATAATCTGTGCCATGGAAAATTGGCTAGGAAGATGGACAGCTTATCAATGTGAATTGATTTCCCAAAAAGTCTGACCATTTGCTATACCTGGTTTCAGTCTTTTAAAGACACTTCCACACCTCTTTCTACCACCAGGTGGTTGTGGCCTGTGACACTTTCTTCAATCACCATTTGCATGTTGCCTGATTTACTAACCAATTCTACTATGTGATCTAACTTTTCTCTGGAGCGTCACACAGATCCAATTTTAACATTAATTAATCCCCTATGACATCTTTTGATACCAAACATGATGAAATTTTGACCATGTGACATACCTTTTCCAAAGATATGTGATTTTAGCTGTTCCCGGATACCACCCGTACCTGTCATTCACAACCCTGGTGTGATTTCTGCTCCTCAGTATGGAGTAGCACCCGGATTCCCCAAAATATGACCAATGAAGACATTTTCCTTTGAAGCTCATATTTCTAGGGCTGAAAGGATGTCCAGCTGTGACCGACCCCACAAAGTCTGTTCAGAAGTCCAAAAAACTAACTTGTGTCAGGATATATCTCACAGCAGGAGCTCTTTGAAGCTGCCACAGGTGACACTCCTATCTTCTCACACTGGAATGTGCAAAGCCATCAAATACATTGACAGCAGACCTTCTGTCTTCACATTTTACACGTAATTTAATTAATTAATTTGATATAACATATTTACACTGCAGTTATGATTCATCCCTTAAAATAACTGTGATTTCCCTATGTTCACGACACTTTATAAAGTATATCAAGTTTTCATAGCATTTAATATTGTACTACCACCTACATAAAATATTTTGCTAATGTGCCTCTACTGCAAAGTTCCTTATCTGGAGCCCCAAGAACTGCTACATGGAGCCATTTTTCCCAGGGGAACTCCGTTTCTCTCACAGCACCATCTAAAACCCAACTGTGGGTGAGAGAATGGGAGGACGAATCAATAGCCACAATCTTTTATTTGTGATTTGGTCATCACCATCACCCCCCTTCCCATTTAAAGCTGCCAAACTAAATGGATTTGCTGCTCTTGCATTGCAGAACAGGCAGAGATTTAGAAAAAAATTACTATTAACTGGGTTAAGGTGAGGGGCTGCTTTTATCCAGGCATTTTTATTTAGTAATAGATATAGGTGTTAGTACAGCTTTAAAACATAAGAATGATTTACACACATTTTGGCACTACAGCTCAAATTCTGCATAATGATGTTGTCAACCTTGTATGCTGTGTGAGTTTTCTGCTGGACAAAACTATGTTACAATGCAAGGGGTGCACATTAGTTTATTATTTTCCACAGAAGCTAAATACTGGCTGTATTTTCATGTAGCACACAAATACTTCATTTCTTTATTTTTACACTGAATTTTAAAGTTGATCTAGGCCAGTGATGGGCAAACTTTTTCAGGAGCCGGCCAAATAAAAAAGAAAAACTTTAGGCGGGCCAATATAATTTATTAAAAAACTCAAATATCGAAATATATAATACAAATTTTTTGAATGGGACGGAAGGGTGTTATATAGCAGTGTTACCTCTATGGGTGCAGCGATCGTACAGACACAGCACTTATTTCAGCAGGTTGCTGCAGATCCGTCTTTCTGGTGAGCCACTAACTGACAACACAGCAGCCAATCGAAATCCGCCTTAGTATATGGCCCAGCCCATCTCTTCTCACATGACTTTCAGCCACTAGGGGGCGGGCAGGTGTTTGAGCCCTAATAATTTTATGCATATTTGAATTAAATTTTTTAAAATATTGGCGGGCCGGATAGAACCACTAAGTGGGCCGGATCCGGCCCGCGGGCCGTATTTTGCCCATCACTGATCTAGGCCATGCCCTAACCCAACTATAAATCTGTCCCCACATTTTAAATTTAGCTTTCCCTCCAATGCAACATGGTTTTGCAAAGGTACAAAGTTAGCCTATTTTTTTTTGCTTTACTTTACTGAATGAACCAGGCCCATACTGTTCATCAGCCAGTTAGGTCTATTAGAGGGATGTAGTCATTCTGGCGACTGTGAATGTTTTGACAGGTATACTGTTGACATCAAAATGTTGACAGTGTAAATGTAGACAGAGTCATTCTGTTGACATGTAGAAAATGATGATATTGTGGTTGTTGACAGTAGTATTGCATACAGTCACAATGTTGATTCTCAAAGTGTTATTATAGTCCTTGAACCTAACGTTAATACAGCCGACTGGTACGGGACAAAATAGTTATTAAAAAATTTTTTATTATTATTATTTTTAAAAAAACACATTGCAAAGAGCATTTGCCCCAATGGCCCCACCACCAAACGCATTGACTCTAGTGCTGCCAAAATCGTGAGAGACATAAAGCTTGGGGATTTTACTAGTTCCAGCAATAGGCTTTGCCAGCCTGGGCTGCTGGCACTATAGCAGGATAACCCGCAGTGTGGGGTTCCCCTGCCATAATGACAATGTTAATGTTTTATGTTGTTGTTTTTATATTAACTATTTAGTTCTGGACCCGCTGGCTTTATTGCTGGCGTATCCGCTGGCATTGCCCTTTGAATGTCGACATTGTGACTGTTAACATTACGATAGTCCATAGTCACAATGTCACCATTTTAAACATGCCAACAGAATGAATCTGTTGACATTTACACTGTCACCATTTTGGTGTCAACAGCATAACTGTTAACATCACCATATCGTACCCAACCCCTATTAGTTCTAGGTGCATGACATTCCACAATACAGTAAATTCTGAATGTATCATGTTATAAATAAACTTCATTTATACATTGGGCCTGAATCATTAAGGAGAGAAAATCATAAAAAAGGAGTAACTTTGCACCTGGGCAAAACCATGTTGCATTGGAGGGGAGGTAAATTTAAAATGTGGGGACAGATTTATAGTTGGGATGGGGCTTGTCCTACATCAACTTTAAATTTCAGTGTAAGAATAAAACTATCAGGTATTAGTGTGCTAGATGAAAAAATAGCCTGTATTTAACTTATGTGCAAAATTATAGACTAGTTTGCACCCCTTGCATTGTAACATGGTTTGTACAAGAGAACATTTGCTCCTTTTTTACGCCTTAATGACTGAGGCCCATTGTCTTTCATTACAGTTAGTAGTGAGACACTGCTAACCAATACAGAGCGGCTTTCCCACAGTTCAATTAGAGAGAACCTGCACTGTATTGCTTAGTAATGACATGCAGCAACCTGTCATTAGCGTTGTGGCTTTTCAAGGAGCAGGTGCTCATCGTTCCAGAGGGATTTCTTCCAAATGGATTACAAAGAAAGAAGTGGATCACCTCCCCAAGATTCATATGATCATTTGGTGAACATGATGTCTGGGGGTGTTTTTTATTTTTAATAAAGTTGTGCTTTTGCCATGGTGCCTATGTCTTACTTTTGCAATTTTTTTTCCACAGGTACACTACAGGACCCAGCGGGACCTAGGTGCCTGCACATGCTGGTACTTGTAGTTCTTCAAGTATGCTCTAGTAGACATGGGTATGCTGGTGCTTGTAGTTCAACATACTCAAACAGTTTAGGTATGACAGGGCTTGCTGAGACCAGTAGTTCACCAGCAAGAAACTACTTTTATCTATTTTTCAAAATATTTATTACCCCACCCCCAGCGCATCAGGCATGTGGGAAGAACCCTAGTGTTTCAGCATGGGGCCCTTTTTGTCCTATAGGGAGGGGTTGTAATTTTTTTTACCGAGTCAGATTACATAGAGAACAGGTTGACATTATGGCAGGGGGACCCACATTACGGATTTCCCTGCTATAGTGTCACTAGCCCAGTCTGTCGTGGCCTTATGCTGGTAGTGGCTTTTTCTGGGGCATCCCTGCTGTTTGCCTCCCCAAATTTACTGCTACTAGCCTAGAGCTGTGGTGTTTTTTTCTTTCACTAAGAGCAACTCCCTCTTTAAACATTAAAACCAGCTCACAAATCACTGGATTTACCAGTAATTCATCATTCAGACATTATGTATTTTACTATTTAGAAGTAGAAATATTTAGCGGTAACTCTACATTTTATCTTCATATTTGGAAAACAGTGGCATTTCATAAGTAACAGTAATGGCACGTTTGTACCCTATAAGTGTATATACCAGTCATAACCATTAGATGTCAGTACAGAAACAGAAATGACTATCGTCACTTGTCTAAATGAATACTTTTAATTAGATTTAGAACTAGAGATGTATTCTTGCTATGAACTCAACGTTTCTCTACTCTTCTTTTTTTCTCTTACCTTTTCTTTCTGTCTCCTGATGTATTTATTATTTTACTCTCTCTCACTTTCAATACTTGTAACTTTGCAACATTAATTTTCTCAATCTGTTTGATGGATAAACCCCTAAGTTTGTAGAGTACATGTATTTCATGTCGTGTCCACAATGCTGTGCATTACAAAATCATCATTTCAAAGATTGGCATGAGTGGCGTTGCTGCACTGAAGGTGTTAAAAGCGCTTTCACCCCCTGGGCGGCCTCATGCCAACTGCCAACATTCCTGCCCAGTGACTCAAACTTATTGAAGCTGCCGTAGAAAAACAGCAAAAGGAGAAAGGAGGGGTAAAGGAAGGAAACTTTCTATAGCCACTTAGCTGGGCATAGCTGATTTTTGAAGTGGGAGTGCATCTATCACTCCTTCTACCCATATGCTCTCTGTATTTATATCTCTCCTGGCAGTTGGCACATAAGCGGTGCAGAGGTTAAAACTGGTTAGTGCCAACTAGCTACAACTCTCCATCCCCCTTCCTCTGGGCTGGTGCTGACGTGGCTTAACCAGGGGTGAATGTGGAGGGGTGTATATTCACAGAACACAAGAATGAAGAAGGGAAAGTACAGCGCTACTTGTTATAATGAGCATCTATAAAGCAATAATGAAAATGAGTCATTGTATAAAAATTCATTGTAGTTTAATCATAAGCTTACTTGCTTTCGTACAACAAGGATACTGATAAGAAATCTGCCGCTATTATGTCAAAAGAATATATTTACAATAAATGTGAAAATATATCTGCACAGATAACATGTAAACATTAATAAACTGTTTTGCGTTAAGTCTTAAGAAGTGTAATACAGCAGGATCATGAAATTATAATGTTATTTCTTACAAAATAAATGGACTGCTTCCAATGTTTATTCCGTACTTTGGGACATATATAAGTCTTACCTACTAGCAATCATGATAAACATCACAAACTTCCAGATAAAGATTAGTAAAGAAGAAAAGAAAGGAGGCCTGAGAAGTCCAGTTATTAGGATGGTATGCCTCTGAAATATCACACACATAACTGTTATACTTAACATACTACTTAATGAATAGATAGTGGCAGCTTTAACATTAATAAAGCAAGCATTGAATAACAAAACATTGTCAACTAGTAGTGCAGATAATCAGTAGAAAGGACGGGAACCTAAGCATTATTTTAGCATGTAATTTAGTTTGTATCACAGTATATTCTACTCTATTGTACTTTCAATGAGTCAGGGAAGTGAACACAATCTTCGTTGTCTTTTTATAGCTTTAGATCTGAGATTTCCAGTCTCTAAGCTGATTTAAAAGATAAGTTGATAACTTGGGGGAGGTGCAAACTTTTTAGATCAGATGACCAGATGTGTGTTCAGAACTGTTTGCTGGCTTAAAGGAAAAAGGACATAACAATGCGTAGTATTTTGTTAATGTTAAACTGTGCTTGAACACCCTCAAGTCCTCAGATCCCACATGTACTTCAAAGCATGCCACTCAGACCTTCCAACATGCCACTAAGACATTCCAATATGCCCATCAGACGTGCCCCACATTCCTCTCACACCTCCCCCACTTTTACAGCTAGTTCCACTAGTTGCTGCTCTAGGTTGGGTACTAAAAAATGACAGTACTTACCAGGACTCGAGAATCCCGAAACTCTGATGGCAGACATGCTGACATTGACAACTTGCATTGCCCCTTTAACAGCCGCAATCACACTGTCACCATGGAACCTGACATCATTCTGGGAGCCGGGATCTTCCTGCATCAAAATGGTTGCACTTCAGTTTTTCAAACAGTGGTCAATGTCAGCATGTCTGCCATCATAGTTTCGGGATTCTCGAGTCCTGGTAAGTACTGTCGTTTTTTAGTAAGCCGTGATTATGAGTACCACCGGCTGCTCTCCCTTGTGCCTGCAGAGAAAGGAGTGAGAGCATGCGGGGCAGAGATCTTTCTCCTCTGGTATGGTGTTTGACCTACCTGCGTTGTGCAGAGGAGGTTATGTGACGTGGACGTCGGCTGCTCCCATTCAGACTTATTCTTTGCTTCATAGCAAACCAAAGAATATGACCAATTAGGAACAACTGGCTGGGGGCAGCAAGTGAAGGCTGTCTGTTGCCAGCCCCTGAGATAAAGCATTGATTGCTTGTGTTATTAATAAAATGACGTCATGACCAGATAGGGACAAAACGTCAGTCTTACACAACATATCTGCACAATCCAACTCATATAAATATTAAATATTTTTTCTACAATAATTCTTAAAATTAATATTTAATTTCACATTTATACCACAGTATGAATATATTATATACATAGTATATATATATATATATATATATATATATATATATATATATATATATTTATTATATTATTTTGTATGAATGAGAGAGACATAAATAGATTCATTAGGTTCAAGATTTGATGGATTTTGCTCTGGAACTCTGATCTACAAACTGCCAAAAAAATAAAAAAATTTGTGAAAACATTACATGGTAGCAGAAATTGCGGTCTGAGCCAGAACATACGCCATCTCAAGTCATTGCTTTATAGCAATGGTAGATAGTAGTGCACCTACCATATAAACATGCTCAGGGCATATCATGAGCAGGAGTCAGTAGCAGCAGTTTGCTGCATACCAACAGAGGAGCCAAGTAATGACCATCTACTTTACCTTCTCATTTATACCAAAAGGGAATGTGGTGTAGAGGAGGATTGCTGTAGTGAAAAGCTCAGTGCCTCTCATAGAAAGCATCTGGCATTAATACAGTGGTCCTATCAGGACCTGTGGTCCTCTCAGCTGGCAGAACCTTCTTGGTATTGCACACAATTGAGACGGGCGATCATAGGTCAGTTAGATAGCCTAGCTACTGGGTCTCATCAAGAGTCTGGGAAAAGTATTGTTGGTTGAACATAATTAGCAAGGAAAAGCCCACATCAGCACAGATGGACTGTTTCAGGAGGAAAAGTCACACCCCTCAGGTAAATCCCAGTTATTCCATGGACTGCAGGACCAGGAGTCAGATTGTGAGGAAGTGGCTGCCACTCTCCAATCCTGAGCATAGGGACCAGTGGAAGTCAGAGCTGAAAGTGCATATAGCAGCTCTTTGGTTCCTGAGAACCTCTAATGCTACATGCATTTTAGAGGGCACTGCAGTATTATGCTGCCGCTCCTCCAGTCTCTCAGTATGGAAACCAGAAATAAGCAGCAGTAGCAAGGGCTTTCAGGTTTCACCAGATATCTGCTGAAACCTGAAGGTACATTTGCTCCTGAGATCGTCCTGGAGGCAAATTACCGTAGTAGATCTCAGTGAGATCCAGCGCTAAAAGACTGTGCATCTGAGATCTGTCTCCAAAACTCCTTGAGGTGATTCCAGTGTGTGTAACAGAACATATTTTCTGAGAGCTATATTGGCCATAAACTTTGTCAATACTATTATCTTGCAATCATCATCATCAACATTTTATTATAAAGCAAATTCCGTAGTGCTTTACAATTGGGAACAAACATTAATAAAACAATACTGGGTAATACAGACAGGCAGAGAGGTAAGAGAGCCCTGCTCGCAAGCTTACAATCTATGGGACAATGGGAGTTTGAACACAAGGGCACGTGCTACATCATATTGCACATTGGACCAGCTAGAATGCAAAGGTAAAAAGTATTGAGCTGGCTATGTGATCAGTCACACAGTTAGTCAGAGGGTTGTTGTCTTGTGTTAGCTGTGTAGAGGGTGGTAATAGGGTAACCTAGGGAGATTAAGATGCTGGTTGAGGAATATCATAAGCTTGTCTGAAGAGGTGGGTTTTCAGAGAACGCTTGATGGTTTGAAGACTAGAGGAAAGTCTTACTGTGCGAGGGAGGGAATTCCACAAAGTGGGTGCAGCCCAAAAAAAGTCCTGTAACCGGAAATGGGAGGATGTGATGAGACTGGAAGAGAGACGCAGATCTTATGCAGAGCGGCGGTGTCGAGTTCGGAGATATTTTGAGACAAGTGAGGAGATATATGTCGGTGCAATTTTGTTGACGGCCTTGCAATGCTCCTTTGAGATGCCTGTCTCTGCTGTGTTCCTGTGAACAAAAGATTAAAGTTCACAATTTAATCAATTCCTCACATCAATCAAAAGGCCAATCACATGCAGTAAAACAATGCGTTGCACTTTTGCTCCCTCTATGCTTGTAGAGGGGACCAGAAGTGTGCAACTGCAACTGAAGTACAATAAATGGGATGTAAGTGTGACACACCTCTGGAGATGTGACCTATCCTGAGTAGGCTGCATCACCAGTAGGCTGCAGGTATTCAACCCCTGGTATAAAGTGTTAAATAATTAAATAAAATAAATAAATATAATTTTTAAAATGTGTCCATCCCCCCAAAAAAAAACAACTGATCCAAGCAGCAACAATTATAGGCTGGCTTAGTTACAGCATATTAGAGTGGACAAATAGTGTGGAGTCCCCTGGGAAAATACTTAACAGTACCAGGCTACGCCAGCCTGGGATGGTCCCATTATAGCATGGAGATACACAGTGTGAGGTGCCCCTATAATAATGGGAAATAGAAAAAAGTATAAAATATACATGGTCCCTCAGGACACTTACCAGGCCACCAAAAATATGTCACCCATTCTCTAGGACACTGACATTTTAACATAAGTGTCATACAATGCATGTGGTCTCAAATGTACAATAAAGCAACATCGCCCAAACTTTAGTCCCAGGCCTATCCCCACTTATTCCCAACCAAAGGATTTGTTCATAGAAAGGATTTGTGTCACAGGCAGTTGCAATATGCTTTAAAGAGACAAAAACCTCAGTCCTTTAACTGTATCAGACTTGGGTGTTTAAAAAAGGTGGTTAAATTAGCTTACCATTACAGCAAATGTATGGCATGGGGAAAATATGTTCTTTTTGAGGCATTATCATGAATACATAGCATGCACATATTGTAAAAAGTATGTCTGGAGTGAAGTATTTGCCTTAATCTCTACTGTCTTAAAGACCCCTGTTGCCCCAGATTCGGCTTTAGCTCTTCTACACGTTTACCCGACATCCATTCCAAAGCATGATCGGTACATAGTGGGTCACATACTGATAGCTGCTAGAGCGGCAATAGCGCAAAACTGTAAGTCCCACGTTCCTCCTACTATTACTCGAATCATTTCTAAGATACAATATAGCTTTGAGATGGAAACAACAGATACGCCCTAAGCCTCATCTGCATCAGCTCCTATTATGAGATGGTTTAGATGGCACAAATATATCACAGATGGTCCAGGGGCTCCCCAGGATATCTCTGGTTACCCAACGACTCATTCACCAGCGGCTCTTATAGAATCCCCCCCGTGCACCGACCAGCTCCCATCCCCTGGTATTGTCCCCTTAGTGGAGACATCTTCAGAAAATTATAGTGAAACTTAAAGTTATTTTGTCTTACTGTTTCTTATATTTGTAAATACATATTGTTATTACTGTGTGCCTTGGTTTATTTGAGTGACTCCTTTCCCCCTGCGTGGGGAACCCTTATGTGTGTCCCTTTGTATGTATTTCTTTCTCCCACCCTTTTTTTTTTTTCTGTACCCCATGTACTTTTGTAAAACCTGAATAAAAATATTGATGCAAAAAAAAAAAAGTATGTCTAAGATTGAAATATGTAATGTATGTGGTATGGCACAGTGCATCAGACCCAATGGTACATCATATATAGACCAATGTTCAACACATAGAGAACATCCCCACACTCATGTCATCATTGAGGGAAATGCTTTAAAAAGCATTTTACTAAATTGCCATGGAAGGTTAAATAAATAGTGAATTCACTGGTTTGAGACACAGTGTGAGAAAGTTTTTTTTATACATGTACAGAGCTTTTCTCATTCATTTCAATAGCCTGATCATTTCAATGGGGCTTCAATATGTAGTCAAGCAACTTGCTCCTCCACAAATTTTTCAACCAGCTCAAGCACTAGATAGTAGGGGCTAGTTTCCACTTTAACAGGGAGGGACTGATTTATCAAATAACGTAAATGACAATTTTGTGCGAATAATTTGCAAATTTGTTCTGCGCCTGCCCATAACCGGACCATACACAACTAAATGCAGCAACGTTCAAATTATCTGCATATGCAAAGGACACTTACTAAGGCGTACGATTTCTGGGAGGAAACGGGGCGGGGAAGGGACGTTCGCCCCTAGTCAATATACTGTAAGAGCATGCCAAACCCAAGTGCATGCAGCCACGTCCAATTCAAGCTTTGGGCATCTCAAAGGTACTCCATTTTCTGCTGAATCTGTTGCTACAGCTTCAGGTCTAGTCTAAGTCCTGACTTCTAGTGTATCCATGATATCACATGTGTCTGCAATCAGGATCATCTGTAAAAATGTATTTTATGTTCAGTAGACATTAGGAACATCTTAATAAATGTATTTTAAAAAAAGGTGTAAAAAAACACACTTTTTTCTTTAACTGACTTATCATTATTGCCTAAATTATTAACAGGTGACAATAATTTTTTTCTCTCTGTACGTTCTTTTGCAAATTTATATTGAAATTGGTATTGCATTTACATAGGTATTGGACTTATTCTGCAGTGTTTTGTGTAATACAGCTGAGCAGACCTACACCCAAATTCAATGGCACAGGTATCTATAGTTCAACTCCTTGTTGAATTTGGGCATATGCCTGACTTCCATATGCTTTAAAACAAATGCACATTGCGCTCAATATGGGTGCCTAGATGAATTAGGCCTGGAAATTACAAGTTTGGGGTCACCCTGCCATAGTGAAATGTTAATCAGTGCAGGTTTTTAAAAAGGGGTACTATTATACAGTGTCAACTACCCCCCCCCCCTCCCACACACACACACACACACACCTCCAGTCTTTCCCAGAGATTACCAGCCCATGCTGATAAAAACTGGGACTCTACCTGACCACTTAAAAATATATGTAAACAATGAGTCGTCATCATCATTGAGGTGCACCCTATGCATGCATTTACTGCTTTCTGCTGATTTGCATGGATCTCATGGATCCATGCAGCTCTGCATATAGGAAAGTGGCTGTAAAACTATTATTAATAGAGAAGAAAACACTCCCCATTGTTCATTTACCACTTTAATAAATATATAATAATATTTGTTTCCTCTTTCTTGGTCTGCAGCTGCCCAATAGGAAATAAAATATTTTTTGCCTTTCTTTGTTCTTGAACTGCCGTAGTCTTGTGACTGGATACAGTTAAATTATCACAAGCAGCCAATTACAAGCATGTGCTGCTCTAGGAGTATATGTATAACATCCTTTAGTACTGTGAATAGTTTCATCGTGCTAACATTTGCAATTCCTACTAACTTGGTTTGGTTGCAGTTCAATGGAGAAAACCATCTTAGCATTGTGTAACTATACACAGTTATACTTGCTTAGAGTGGTGCATGTTAATATAATTTTTTTGTACAGATGACGAAAGCCTACTGTGTAATAATAGCATTTCTACAGCTCTGTGCAAAACCAGCAGGGACAGTCCAGAAAGGGAGGTCCAGTCTTATTTACTGCATTACAATAAAGCAAGAAATAAGTCAGAGAGGACCACAGAGCCGGGCACCTGAGGTGAAGTCTCGCCTGTAGCCAATCTATGGAATATTCGGAATAATAAAAATAAATAGGTTGGTATATAGTCTTGTGTTAGGCATTGGGGAGTCTATTTATTAAAGGGAGGAAAACCTATATCTCTGGTGAAAATTCCACTCTCAGTTCGACTAAGCATGCCTGAACTGTCTAGCTTTCCCCTCAGACTGGCCTTACGAAGCAGTAAGTTAACCTTTACCACTTTGGGTCAGTATCGATTAGGCAGCTGAATACTGCCTTAGCATGATTTTAATGGTAACTTGTGATGGTAGGTGATTATCTATTGCTGCGATAAGTCAGATATTACTACATAGACTTCTTAGGTTTTAATTATTGTCTACAAGTATGATGGTATAAAGGCAGACTGTGACTCACAATTCATCCATGTTACAAAATTCTTGACAAATTAAAGCAGCAATCCGTGTATGTGAACCATCATGCCCAACTGGCATTGTATAAATATTTAAACAACAGGGTCACCTTTGTACATCTGAGCACTATTAATAATAGTTTTACAGCCACTTATTCCTATAAGCAGAGCTGCATGGATCCAGGCAAAGCAGAAGAAAGTAGTAAATGCATGCATAGGATGCACCGTAATGATGATGACTTGTGTCTTAATATATTTTTTAAAAATAAATAAACGCCCCCCCCCCCCCCGCCCCCACTCCAAAAGATGCTACCAACCGCCTGCTGCAGTGTTGGGCATTATGGCCCCACTGCACAATTTCCCAGTTATATTGTCATCAGCACTGCTTCTCATAGTCAACATAAGATGTCTTGCAAACATACTGTAGCCTATAAAATAATCATATATCAAGTTATTAGGAAATGCACCTCTCAGCAAGTTAGAAATTACTTAACACCATTTTCAGGAGGTTGATCTCGAGCTGTGAAAATTGCAATGTGATTAACATGGTCAGCTCAAATATAAGCATTGAAAATGTCATAGAGAACATGCTAAGTTGGTGTTTTTCCTAACTTCCCATCACAATTTGGCTCTTGTCAACGTTGCTCAGATCCTTATGATTGCCCATTCTTTTTGGCACCAACACATCAACTTCAAGAGCTGACTGTTCACTTGCCGCCTAATATATCCCACCCATTGACAGGTGCCATTGTAACGAGTTATTCACTAAATTTTTCATTGGTTTTAATGTTGAGGCTGAATGGTGTACAATATGTTACAGGATTGTGGTAGCTATTAAACGGTTTCATTGCTTCATTAAAAAGTAACTTCCATTAAAAAACTATTTTCACCCTCTCCATTGTCTGTGCAGTTCATTCATTATTATTATAGAATTAATGTTGCCCCCATCCTTACTTACTGTATCGATCATATTGCCCCGGCTGCAATAAGGAAAGACAGAGGAAAGTATAGGACTTCTGTTTCCCCTCTGCTTAAGATCAGTATGATGGATCTGGAAAATCTCCATAGTCCTGTGTGGCTGACCCTAACTCAATGTGGTAGCATAGTAATGTACTGTAATGTACTATAGTATTCTAGGCAGATAAGAGCTGGTAGTCCAGCCAACATTCCATATGTGAATTATATTGACAATTTATGGACATTTTAGACTCAAATATCATCATTTTGTAAAATTATCAGTCGTCTATGTGCTCCGTTTTCCATCCACAGTCCAAAAACACACTAATAAGTTAATTGGTTTCTGACAAAATCGATGTGTGTACGCGTGGTAGGGAATTAGATTGTAAGCTCCAAAGGAGCAGGAACTGATGACTACATATCCTCTATAGAGCGCTGCACAATATGATTGCTACTATATAATTAAACACTAATACATTTCTTGTATCACGTTTTACTATGAAAGTTGGCTTAGTGGTAAGCACTTCTGCCTCACAGCACTGGGGTCATGACCTTATCTGTGTGGAGTTTGTATGTTCTCCCTGTGTTTGTGTGGGTTTCCTCCAGGTGCTCCGGTTTTCTCCCGCACTCCAAAAACATACTGGGGGAATTAATTGGCTGCAATTAAATTGCCCTTAATCTCTCTCGGTCTGTGTGTGTGTATGTTAGGGGATTAAGATTGCAAACTCCAATGGGGTATGGACTGATGTGAACGAGTTCTCTGTACAGCGCTATGGAATTAGTGGCGCTATATAAATAAATGGATGATGATGATTGCTACTCCTAGATCTGCTATCAGCTTGTGCTATAAGGCAGATAGTGCTGTCTTTTCTATCCTGCACTGAACTTCGCCAGTGTTCAGTGCTGAACAGGAAACAGGGAGCTTTCAGTCTGTAACAGCAGCACACGCAGATAGCAGTTCCAGGTCTTGGCCACAGTGACTGTCTTTACTAGGAGTGGATACACAGGACATTTTGGTTATAAGACTCAACTTTACCTAGTGTCAATTAAGTTGGTGTCCATATTGTATACTAGCTACCGCAGCTTCTCAACTTTGTGTACTAGCTATCATGTTGAGCTTAGTTTTGTATACAAGTAACCAAATATTTACTGGTCACTGGGTTGGGCTCAGCATTGTATACAAGTCATCACATTAGGCTCTGCTTTTTATAAACTGCATATTATTGATGTCCCCTTTCCACTACATAATCACCTTCCCATGTGTTAAAACTTAACACTGTATAAATAAAGACTCGTACAGATTTGTAAGTTTGGCAAAAATTAGGTCACAGTTTTAGTTATCATAAATTGGTGGTGTCGAAGTCAGCAAATTGGATAAAGTCATTTCGATTAATATCGAGCAAAGTTGGTTGTCTTTGTCTGAAAAGATGCGTTGAGCACGCTATGGCGTGGAAGGGCGTATCCAGCCGCTACACGTGGCAATAACAGTTTTACACTTTTACACAGGTTTGCACAAACTCACACTCTTGTAAATAGTACACATTAATTGTAGTTGCAACACATAGTTATTTATGTCAAAATATAGTAGTATTTATGTTTAATATTATAAGTTATATGCATGTTAGTAAAACATGAGGTTCAGGTTATAGGAAATGTGTCATGGTATCATTTTAATCCCCTATTCATCAGCAGCTGTTCGGTTCACTCGGCGAAGAGATTGCACATTGCATACTCTAGTTATTGATGTTAGGGAATAAACCTTTAAAGTGATACTGACTATAAAATGCTAATAGACTAGTTGAGACTGGATTCTTGACGGAAAAGTCGGAGCACATCCCCTGGAGAGATGACCCCCACCTTTGGATATTTTGGTTTGAACTAGCCTATGATCTGCAACACCCTGGACCCTCCTGAAACCTGGACCAATAGAAGCAAGCCACGTCATCTGCATTGTTTCACTGTATTTCTGACTGCATATAAGCAGGAGCTCTTCATCTAGTGGGCAGTCATCTTTGACCACAGACTTCAGACCTGAATGACTGTTCACTGGATCCAGAGCGCCTGCGATAAGTAACGGCTCTACAAAAGAGAAAACTGTTTCTTTTTATTGTCATATTGTGTTTTAACTGTATTGCATTGCTTAGCATATGTGTACTTCCTGCTTAGCGTATGTGAACTTCCGGTAGATTTGCCACGTGGTTAAACAATCGTTTTGATAGTTGTTATGCATGCATAGTATAATCACTTGTTAAAGCCTCTGAAACGTTATTACTATTGTTGGGAATTTTGATTTTCTGCGCAGAAAAGGTGTATATTGTGTGATTTTGTGACGTGGATACACTGTTTTATTGTTGATTGGTCTCAGTTGCTGTCTGACGAGGCAGGTTGCCCAACTAAAGGACAGTATACGGGGCAGGTATACCGAGGGCGAAAACAAAGGAGGTTTTCGCAAAGCGCACCCAATAGTAATTGCAACGTTTACTGATAGTTAGTATCTTTAAGCGGCACGATCTGACCGCATGGTAAGGAAGGCCGTGATTGTGACTTGGGAGAGCAGCCTGGAGGAATTATATTGGAAAGGCTGGTTGATTGTATCGACTTTGTGCTACCAGTGATAATAAACTCAGCAGATTTGTGAAAGAGAAAGGGTACTGCGGTATTCCTGTGGTTCACGGTGATATTTCTGTGTTATGGGTCCTCGTTTAGTACGAGAGGAAGCGAGTGGACGCGGCTTGAGCAAATACGTCCACGACCATTAAGAGATCTCTAGAGGTAGATTGCTTGTAGCAAAGGGTTGAAAGTGTTTGCGGAAGAGACAGAGTACTGCGGTATTGTCTGTGGTCCGCATAGATATTGGTATTGTTCAACATGGGTGCTAAGCATACGCTAGAGATGGCAGAGGTACTGCCTAAGGAAGGGCCTATTGGTTCAGCAAGGTTTCTTATGTGTAAGAAATATGGTGCATACGCAACGGCGTATTGCGACAAGTGGGTCAAGATGACCAAGGATTGTGTTAGGCCTTTCCCAACAATAGGGAGTTTTAATTCAGAGGTACTAAATAATGTCAAAGATAAAGTGTGGTTGATTAAGTCAACGAAGTGAGAAATAAACATAATGATTGTTTAAAATTGTGGCAAATGGAAGGCAACACATGGCAGAGCAGTGAGTGCACAACGGAAGTAGGCGTGGCGAAAAGCGCGCGCACAACGGAAGTAGCTATTGAGAAACGTGGAGAACTTAGCGCAAGCGCGCCCCCGCCACCCTATGTGGCGGGGGGAGTAAGTACAGCCGTTATTAAAAATAAAAAAAAGGAATTTGCCAAGTTATATCCTGTTTTAATTCAGTTTAAAGCAAGTGTTTCTGAAGAAGACGATGAACCCACTGTAATTTCAGCCATTGCCCATGCTGTTAATATGCTAGAGGTTCAGCGTAAGTATGGAAAGGGGGTAGTGGCTGAGATAGGTGAGAGTAGTGGAGTGACCACTAGGAGGGATAACATCCAAGGTAATGAAGCAGCGGTTCCTGTGACTAATCCTGAAGATAGTGAATCAGTTGGTACTTATCCTGTCCACACAATAGCAGTTCCCAATGGGAAGGCGGATAAGGATGGTATAATTCCTGTAAGAAATGTTACAATGCATTGTCCTTGGACTAGATCAGAATTACGTTCCATTATGACTGAATTCCCAGATCCTAGAAAAGAGTTGGCTAAGTGTCAGAAATTTGTTAAAGACTTAGGAAATGCACACAAACCAACCAATAAGGATTGGCGGGTAGTGTTGAGGGCATGTCTTCCTCCCAATACTAACATACAAAAATTCATTAAAGATTGTTTGTTGGAGGGAGACGACACCTTGACAGATGAAGGTAATCAAGAGAATATTGAGCAAATTGTCTCACATTTAGCCATCTATTTTCCAGTAGTAGTAAATTGGAGTAAAACTTTCACCATAAAACAGAAAGATAGTGAAACGGCATTAGATTACTTCACTAGAGGTCTAGCAGCGATAGAACGGTTCACTGGGATATCAAACATAGGAGAGGATCCACATCACAGGGAGGTGGCTGTAGGTGTATTGATGGATGGTCTTAGGGAAAATTTAAAGACAAGGGTATGAACCTCACTACCTAATTGGAGAGGCATCACAGTAGATTCCCTCAGGGAGTCTGCTGTGGAGCATGACAAAAAACTCTTTAGGAAGAAGGAAGAGAAGAGTTAATGACGGTGAGTATACAAGCTCTAGATGGAATGCATACACGACCACCAGCATACAACCCACATAACAAGAAACATAGAACAGTCAGGTGTTACAACTGTAATGAAGAAGGACATATCATGATTGTCACGGTTACATACAGGAGTACAGCTAGGAGCCACGAATATGGTGAAAACACTGTTTATTTGCAGAAAAGTATAAATAGCAGGTAATCAAGAGTAGTAGTAAATACCAGGTGCAAGCTGATGCAGGAAGTAATATGAATGTTCAGAAACCAGCAGGTACACAGCTAATGCAGGGAAGCAGGAGGTATGAACAAATTCCAAGCAGCATGTAACCAGAGGAGGAAGAATCCACAGGGTGCAACAACAGGATATGACATCAATAACCAGCAATGTGTGCTGGGAGTGACAGGTGTAAATAAGGAAAATGAGACCACACCCAGGTGCATGAGATAATTAGTGAACAGAATGGTTAACCCCTAAAGCACAAGAAATGCACAATAGCAGCACCTCTGGACATCAGAGGTACTGCTGCAAACACATAAAAAGAACAAATACAAATAATAAAGTCCAAAAGGTAGGAGCTGTCAGACGGATCGTGACAGTACCCCCTCCCTTAAGTGCGGATTCCAGACGCCCAAATTACCACCAATGTCTGAATTCATCAGAATCATAGTCCACCATAAGGGTCCTGGCAGAAAAGTCCTCATCAATGGGCGGAAAGGCAAAGGGGACCATGCCAGCTGCCAGTTCAAGCACTGCAGAACCACCTCTTTTCTTACGTCCTCCTCTCTTACGGGACTTCCTTGGAGTTGGGATCTGCGACAACTGGGAGGAGCACAAAGGTATCACTTGGCCAGGTGAGATGGGTGGTACTGCTGATAATGTAGAGGCCCCGCAAGATGGCATAGCGGGAGGTGTTGGTGAAAACTTGTTGATCACAGCCTCAACAAATAGTTGTAAGTCAGACAGGATGGGGTGATCAGACTCAATCAAAGGGTTTACCCATTCCAAAGCTTCTCCTCTAAAATGTGAAATAAGGAACAGTACCTTTCTCTTAGGGTTGTTAATAAGCTCTGGTATAAAGGGAACATAAGAAACAGCAAATCTCAGAAGGGCACTAAGTTGGGAAATGTGCCCCTCAAATAAAGGCAATGGCTCAGACTTGGTACCCTCAGCACAGGATGACTCGGACTTGGCAGCAGACCCGGACTGGGCAGCAGACTTGGCAGTAGGCTCGGACTGGGCAGCGGACTTGGCAGCAGGCCCGAACTGGGCAGAAGGCTTGGCAGCAGGCCCGGATTGGGCAGAAGGCTTGGCAGCAGGCCCGGACTGGGCGGCAGGCTTGGCAGCAGGCCCGAACTGGGCAGAAGGCTTGGCAGCAGGCCCGGACTGGGCGGCAGGCTTGGCAGAGACAGCACTGTGAGAAGCTTCGGGGCAGACATCTCTGTGAGAAGCCTCAGGGCAGACAGCACTGTGAGAAGCCTCGGGGCAGACAGCGCTGTGAGAAGCCACAGAGCTGACAGCGCTGTGAGAAGACTCAGAGCAGACAGCGCTGTGAGAAGCCTCAGAGCAGACAGCACCAAGTGGTAACTCAGGCTGAACTGCATAGAGTGGCAACTCGGGCTGAACCGCATGGACAGGCAACTCGGGCTGAACCGCATGGACAGGCAACTCGGGCTGAACCGCATGGACAGGCAACTCGGGCTGAACCGCATGGACAGGCAACTCGGGCTGAACCGCATGGACAGGCAACTCGGGCTGAGCCGCATGGACAGGCAACTCGGGCTGAACCGCATGGACAGGCAACTCGGGCTGAACCGCATGGACAGGCAACTCTTCTGGAGCAGACTGGAGGGACAGGACCCCCTCTGGAGCAGACTGTTAGGGCAGCACCCCCTCTGGAGAAGACTGTAAGGGCAGCGCCCCCTCTGGAGAAGACTGTAAGGGCAGCGCCCCCTCTGGAGAAGACTGTAAAGGCAGCGCCCCCTCTGGAGAAGACTGTAAGGGCAGCGCCCCCTCTGCAGCAGACTTTAAGGGCAGCACCCCCTCTGGAGCAGACTTTAAGGGCAGCGCCCCCTCTGGAGCAGGCTTTAAGGGCAGTGCCCCCTCTGGAGCAGGCTGTAGCTCAGGAACAGAGACAGCGGCTGGAGACTCAGGACCGGACACAGTGGCAGGAGACTCAGGACCGGACATAGTGGCAGGAGACTCAGGACCGGACACAGTGGCAGGAGACTCAGGACCGGACACAGTGGCAGGAGACTCAGGACCGGACACAGTGGCAGGAGACTCTGGACCGGACACAGTGGCAGGAGACTCTGAGCAAGAGGCAGATGATGGCACCTTGGAGCAAGAGGCAGATGATGGCACCTCGGCACAGAAGACAGAGGCTGGCACCTCGCAACAGGAGACAGAGGCTGGCACCTTGCAACAGGAGACAGAGGCTGGCACCTCGCAAAAGGAGACAGAGGCTGGCACCTCGGCACAGGGGGCTGGAGCTGGCGCCTCAGGACAGGCGGCTGGAGCTGTCGCCTCAGGACAGGCGGCTGGAGCTGGCAGATTGGGCCTCTTCCCAGAGAACAGGAATGGTGGAGCATAAACAGATTTGGAATGCAGAGAGTAAACAACAGGAGATGGTTCAGTAAGCTGACGTGGTTTACGGATAGGACAGTCCTGCAAGAAATGTGCATTGCTGGCACAGTAGAGACACAACTTGTTTGTTATTCTGCGTTGTCGCTCCTCTTCGGTCAGATTGGGGCGTGAACCACCTGTGAACTGGAAATTAGTTACCCCATAGTTCTTAGAAAACAGCAAATTTGTAGAAGCACGTTTAAGAGGTGCTATTTGCACAGGTTCATCAGCAGAGAAGGTGGATTGAGACAGATCAGCAGCTTCTGAATTAGGAGAGACAGAATCTGACAGTCTCCTGAATGGGTCCATAAGCAAAGTGGAAAATTTAGCCAGCTGGGAGCGTAACAGGATTATGTCTATTTGTAAAGCCTGTAGCTGTGCCAATTCAAAAGCTGGTAAAGCAGACATGTTCCAAAAGTAAACGAAAAATGAATTGCAGAACAAAAAGGTCCCAGAAAAAAACTTTCACCTGACTCCTAAGTTGTTTTTTGGGCTGGTTAAACTGTCACGGTTACATACAGGAGTACAGCTAGGAGCCACGAATATGGTGAAAACACTGTTTATTTGCAGAAAAGTATAAATAGCAGGTAATCAAGAGTAGTAGTAAATACCAGGTGCAAGCTGATGCAGGAAGTAATATGAATGTTCAGAAACCAGCAGGTACACAGCTAATGCAGGGAAGCAGGAGGTATGAACAAATTCCAAGCAGCATGTAACCAGAGGAGGAAGAATCCACAGGGTGCAACAACAGGATATGACATCAATAACCAGCAATGTGTGCTGGGAGTGACAGGTGTAAATAAGGAAAATGAGACCACACCCAGGTGCATGAGATAATTAGTGAACAGAATGGTTAACCCCTAAAGCACAAGAAATGCACAATAGCAGCACCTCTGGACATCAGAGGTACTGCTGCAAACACATAAAAAGAACAAATACAAATAATAAAGTCCAAAAGGTAGGAGCTGTCAGACGGATCGTGACAGTACCCCCTCCCTTAAGTGCGGATTCCAGACGCCCAAATTACCACCAATGTCTGAATTCATCAGAATCATAGTCCACCATAAGGGTCCTGGCAGAAAAGTCCTCATCAATGGGCGGAAAGGCAAAGGGGACCATGCCAGCTGCCAGTTCAAGCACTGCAGAACCACCTCTTTTCTTACGTCCTCCTCTCTTACGGGACTTCCTTGGAGTTGGGTTCTGCGACAACTGGGAGGAGCACAAAGGTATCACTTGGCCAGGTGAGATGGGTGGTACTGCTGATAATGTAGAGGCCCCGCAAGATGGCATAGCGGGAGGTGTTGGTGAAAACTTGTTGATCACAGCCTCAACAAATAGTTGTAAGTCAGACAGGATGGGGTGATCAGACTCAATCAAAGGGTTTACCCATTCCAAAGCTTCTCCTCTAAAATGTGAAATAAGGAACAGTACCTTTCTCTTAGGGTTGTTAATAAGCTCTGGTATAAAGGGAACATAAGAAACAGCAAATCTCAGAAGGGCACTAAGTTGGGAAATGTGCCCCTAAAAATAAAGGCAATGGCTCAGACTTGGTACCCTCAGCACAGGATGACTCGGACTTGGCAGCAGACCCGGACTGGGCAGCAGACTTGGCAGTAGGCTCGGACTGGGCAGCGGACTTGGCAGCAGGCCCGAACTGGGCAGAAGGCTTGGCAGCAGGCCCGGATTGGGCAGAAGGCTTGGCAGCAGGCCCGGACTGGGCAGCAGGCTTGGCAGCAGGCCCGAACTGGGCAGAAGGCTTGGCAGCAGGCCCGGACTGGGCGGCAGGCTTGGCAGAGACAGCACTGTGAGAAGCTTCGGGGCAGACATCTCTGTGAGAAGCCTCAGGGCAGACAGCACTGTGAGAAGCCTCGGGGCAGACAGCGCTGTGAGAAGCCACAGAGCTGACAGCGCTGTGAGAAGACTCAGAGCAGACAGCGCTGTGAGAAGCCTCAGAGCAGACAGCACCAAGTGGTAACTCAGGCTGAACTGCATAGAGTGGCAACTCGGGCTGAACCGCATGGACAGGCAACTCGGGCTGAACCGCATGGACAGGCAACTCGGGCTGAACCGCATGGACAGGCAACTCGGGCTGAACCGCATGGACAGGCAACTCGGGCTGAGCCGCATGGACAGGCAACTCGGGCTGAACCGCATGGACAGGCAACTCGGGCTGAACCGCATGGACAGGCAACTCTTCTGGAGCAGACTGGAGGGACAGGACCCCCTCTGGAGCAGACTGTTAGGGCAGCACCCCCTCTGGAGAAGACTGTAAGGGCAGCGCCCCCTCTGGAGAAGACTGTAAGGGCAGCGCCCCCTCTGGAGAAGACTGTAAAGGCAGCGCCCCCTCTGGAGAAGACTGTAAGGGCAGCGCCCCCTCTGCAGCAGACTTTAAGGGCAGCACCCCCTCTGGAGCAGACTTTAAGGGCAGCGCCCCCTCTGGAGCAGGCTTTAAGGGCAGTGCCCCCTCTGGAGCAGGCTGTAGCTCAGGAACAGAGACAGCGGCTGGAGACTCAGGACCGGACACAGTGGCAGGAGACTCAGGACCGGACATAGTGGCAGGAGACTCAGGACCGGACACAGTGGCAGGAGACTCAGGACCGGACACAGTGGCAGGAGACTCAGGACCGGACACAGTGGCAGGAGACTCTGGACCGGACACAGTGGCAGGAGACTCTGAGCAAGAGGCAGATGATGGCACCTTGGAGCAAGAGGCAGATGATGGCACCTCGGCACAGAAGACAGAGGCTGGCACCTCGCAACAGGAGACAGAGGCTGGCACCTTGCAACAGGAGACAGAGGCTGGCACCTCGCAAAAGGAGACAGAGGCTGGCACCTCGGCACAGGGGGCTGGAGCTGGCGCCTCAGGACAGGCGGCTGGAGCTGTCGCCTCAGGACAGGCGGCTGGAGCTGGCAGATTGGGCCTCTTCCCAGAGAACAGGAATGGTGGAGCATAAACAGATTTGGAATGCAGAGAGTAAACAACAGGAGATGGTTCAGTAAGCTGACGTGGTTTACGGATAGGACAGTCCTGCAAGAAATGTGCATTGCTGGCACAGTAGAGACACAACTTGTTTGTTATTCTGCGTTGTCGCTCCTCTTCGGTCAGATTGGGGCGTGAACCACCTGTGAACTGGAAATTAGTTACCCCATAGTTCTTAGAAAACAGCAAATTTGTAGAAGCACGTTTAAGAGGTGCTATTTGCACAGGTTCATCAGCAGAGAAGGTGGATTGAGACAGATCAGCAGCTTCTGAATTAGGAGAGACAGAATCTGACAGTCTCCTGAATGGGTCCATAAGCAAAGTGGAAAATTTAGCCAGCTGGGAGCGTAACAGGATTATGTCTATTTGTAAAGCCTGTAGCTGTGCCAATTCAAAAGCTGGTAAAGCAGACATGTTCCAAAAGTAAACGAAAAATGAATTGCAGAACAAAAAGGTCCCAGAAAAAAACTTTCACCTGACTCCTAAGTTGTTTTTTGGGCTGGTTAAACTGTCACGGTTACATACAGGAGTACAGCTAGGAGCCACGAATATGGTGAAAACACTGTTTATTTGCAGAAAAGTATAAATAGCAGGTAATCAAGAGTAGTAGTAAATACCAGGTGCAAGCTGATGCAGGAAGTAATATGAATGTTCAGAAACCAGCAGGTACACAGCTAATGCAGGGAAGCAGGAGGTATGAACAAATTCCAAGCAGCATGTAACCAGAGGAGGAAGAATCCACAGGGTGCAACAACAGGATATGACATCAATAACCAGCAATGTGTGCTGGGAGTGACAGGTGTAAATAAGGAAAATGAGACCACACCCAGGTGCATGAGATAATTAGTGAACAGAATGGTTAACCCCTAAAGCACAAGAAATGCACAATAGCAGCACCTCTGGAGATCAGAGGTACTGCTGCAAACACATAAAAAGAACAAATACAAATAATAAAGTCCAAAAGGTAGGAGCTGTCAGACGGATCGTGACAGTACCCCCTCCCTTAAGTGCGGATTCCAGACGCCCAAATTACCACCAATGTCTGAATTCATCAGAATCATAGTCCACCATAAGGGTCCTGGCAGAAAAGTCCTCATCAATGGGCGGAAAGGCAAAGGGGACCATGCCAGCTGCCAGTTCAAGCACTGCAGAACCACCTCTTTTCTTACGTCCTCCTCTCTTACGGGACTTCCTTGGAGTTGGGATCTGCGACAACTGGGAGGAGCACAAAGGTATCACTTGGCCAGGTGAGATGGGTGGTACTGCTGATAATGTAGAGGCCCCGCAAGATGGCATAGCGGGAGGTGTTGGTGAAAACTTGTTGATCACAGCCTCAACAAATAGTTGTAAGTCAGACAGGATGGGGTGATCAGACTCAATCAAAGGGTTTACCCATTCCAAAGCTTCTCCTCTAAAATGTGAAATAAGGAACAGTACCTTTCTCTTAGGGTTGTTAATAAGCTCTGGTATAAAGGGAACATAAGAAACAGCAAATCTCAGAAGGGCACTAAGTTGGGAAATGTGCCCCTCAAATAAAGGCAATGGCTCAGACTTGGTACCCTCAGCACAGGATGACTCGGACTTGGCAGCAGACCTGGACTGGGCAGCAGACTTGGCAGTAGGCTCGGACTGGGCAGCGGACTTGGCAGCAGGCCCGAACTGGGCAGAAGGCTTGGCAGCAGGCCCGGATTGGGCAGAAGGCTTGGCAGCAGGCCCGGACTGGGCGGCAGGCTTGGCAGCAGGCCCGAACTGGGCAGAAGGCTTGGCAGCAGGCCCGGACTGGGCGGCAGGCTTGGCAGAAACAGCACTGTGAGAAGCTTCGGGGCAGACATCTCTGTGAGAAGCTTCAGGGCAGACAGCACTGTGAGAAGCCTCGGGGCAGACAGCGCTGTGAGAAGCCACAGAGCTGACAGCGCTGTGAGAAGACTCAGAGCAGACAGCACCAAGTGGCAACTCGGGCTGAACCGCATGGACAGGCAACTCGGGCTGAACCGCATGGACAGGCAACTCGGGCTGAACCGCATGGACAGGCAACTCGGGCTGAACCGCATGGACAGGCAACTCGGGCTGAGCCGCATGGACAGGCAACTCGGGCTGAACCGCATGGACAGGCAACTCGGGCTGAACCGCATGGACAGGCAACTCTTCTGGAGCAGACTGGAGGGACAGGACCCCCTCTGGAGCAGACTGTAAGGGCAGCACCCCCTCTGGAGAAGACTGTAAGGGCAGCGCCCCCTCTGGAGAAGACTGTAAGGGCAGCGCCCCCTCTGGAGAAGACTGTAAGGGCAGCGCCCCCTCTGGAGAAGACTGTAAAGGCAGCGCCCCCTCTGGAGAAGACTGTAAGGGCAGCGCCCCCTCTGGAGCAGACTTTAAGGGCAGCACCCCCTCTGGAGCAGACTTTAAGGGCAGTGCCCCCTCTGGAGCAGGCTGTAGCTCAGGAACAGAGACAGCGGCTGGAGACTCAGGACCGGACACAGTGGCAGGAGACTCAGGACCGGACATAGTGGCAGGAGACTCAGGACCGGACACAGTGGCAGGAGACTCAGGACCGGACACAGTGGCAGGAGACTCAGGACCGGACACAGTGGCAGGAGACTCAGGACCGGACACAGTGGCAGGAGACTCTGGACCGGACACAGTGGCAGGAGACTCTGAGCAAGAGGCAGATGATGGCACCTTGGAGCAAGTGGCAGATGATGGCACCTCGTCACAGAAGACAGAGGCTGGCACCTCGCAACAGGAGACAGAGGCTGGCACCTCGCAACAGGAGACAGAGGCTGGCACCTCGCAAAAGGAGACAGAGGCTGGCACCTCGGCACAGGGGGCTGGAGCTGGCGCCTCAGGACAGGCGGCTGGAGCTGTCGCCTCAGGACAGGCGGCTGGAGCTGGCAGATTGGGCCTCTTCCCAGAGAACAGGAATGGTGGAGCATAAACAGATTTGGAATGCAGAGAGTAAACAACAGGAGATGGTTCAGTAAGCTGATGTGGTTTACGGATAGGACAGTCCTGCAAGAAATGTGCATTGCTGGCACAGTAGAGACACAACTTGTTTGTTATTCTGCGTTGTCGCTCCTCTTCGGTCAGATTGGGGCGTGAACCACCTGTGAACTGGAAATTAGTTACCCCATAGTTCTTAGAAAACAGCAAATTTGTAGAAGCACGTTTAAGAGGTGCTATTTGCACAGGTTCATCAGCAGAGAAGGTGGATTGAGACAGATCAGCAGCTTCTGAATTAGGAGAGACAGAATCTGACAGTCTCCTGAATGGGTCCATAAGCAAAGTGGAAAATTTAGCCAGCTGGGAGCGTAACAGGATTATGTCTATTTGTAAAGCCTGTAGCTGTGCCAATTCAAAAGCTGGTAAAGCAGACATGTTCCAAAAGTAAACGAAAAATGAATTGCAGAACAAAAAGGTCCCAGAAAAAAACTTTCACCTGACTCCTAAGTTGTTTTTTGGGCTGGTTAAACTGTCACGGTTACATACAGGAGTACAGCTAGGAGCCACGAATATGGTGAAAACACTCTGTTTATTTGCAGAAAGTATAAATAGCAGGTAATCAAGAGTAGTAGTAAATACCAGGTGCAAGCTGATGCAGGAAGTAATATGAATGTTCAGAAACCAGCAGGTACACAGCTAATGCAGGGAAGCAGGAGGTATGAACAGATTCCAAGCAGCATGTAACCAAAGGAGCAAGGCAGGAGGAAGAATCCACAGGGTGCAACAACAGGATATGACATCAATAACCAGCAATGTGTGCTGGGAGTGACAGGTGTAAATAAGGAAAATGAGACCACACCCAGGTACATGGGATAATTAGTGAACAGAAAGGTTAACCCCTAAAGCACAAGAAATGCACAATAGCAGCACCTCTGGACATCAGAGGTACTGCTGCAAACACATAAAAAGAACAAATACAAATAATAAAGTCCAAAAGGTAGGAGCTGCCAGGCGGATCATGACAATGATAAATTGTAAGAAGGAAGGACTTAATACACATAGGGGTGGGTCACGTAGATATCCTTCAAAGAGGAATTTACATAGACTAGAAGACTCACACCTGCCCGCGCATGTTATAGCAGCAAATGCTGCATGGAAAAATGAAAGTCAGTGCTAGGGGTCAAGTCATACCTGTAGTCTACAGCCAGTGAGGTTAACAGAGAGTCTGAGAGAAGAACCAACAATGATAGTTGACATAACTGGTAGGAAACAAACTTTTCTTGTAGATATAGGGGGGGCCTGATCTGTGATAACCTCTCCTTTCTATCTACAGGTGACCAGTAAAACTATTCCAGCTATGGGGGTAACGGGAAGAGTGTTGCATTATCCTTTAACTAAACCCACAGAGGTTACTATCGGGCCTCTGCATACCAAGCATTCGTTTCTCTTGGCTGCAGCAGCTCCTACTAACTTGCTGGGAAGAGACTTGTTATATAAAATGGGATGTGTCAAATACTGTACCCAAGATGGTGTATTCCTAGATATACCAGAGAAGGTCGCGCAGGAGGTATATTGGACACTCCTCAAAGGTTAATGTTGCACTCTACCGTTATAGAACAAAGTCCATCTCAAGTAAAGGGAATGCTGCTGGAAATACCAGGTTCCCTATGAACCAAAGATGGACAAGACACTGGATTGATGGAAAATGTAGCTCCTGTGATGGTGAAACTAAAAAGTGGTAGGATAGCTCCAAAAATCCCACAGCATCCATTAAAAACTGGAGGTGGAACTGGGGGTATATCCTGTTATTGAGAGGCTATTGCAACAAGGGATTTTAATTCATACATCCAGCACAGCAAATAGTCCCATTTTTCCTGTGAAGAAGAGTGGGGGGAGGGGCTATAGATTAGTCCAGGACTTAAGGGGAATTAATAAAGTTGTTGAGAGCCAATTCCCCGTAGTGCCCAATCCAGCTGTCATCCTCATGCACATTCCACCGTCTGCTAGTCATTTTACTGCCATTGATCTGTGTTCTGCCTTCTTCTCAGTCCCTCTTCACCCTGACTGCCAATACCTCTTTGCATTCTCCTACCGGGTGGTGCAATATACATGGACCAGACTTCCCCAGGGGTTCATTGACAGCTCCAGTATTTTCTCCCAAGCCTTACATGACTGTTTACAATCCTTCCAACCTAGCAATGGGTCTGCTCTGATTCAATATGTGGACGATTTGTTTTTGTGCTCTGATTCTTTCATGTCATGTTTACATGATACTAAATTGTTGTTGCTCCATCTCTCGCAAATAGGGCACAAGGTGGCGAAGGACAAGTTACAGCCATGTCAGACTAAGGTCAAATACTTAGGACACTGTCTCACACAGAGGCTAAGACACTTGACGACTGACAGAATTGAGGCCATACAACACATTACACTGCTGCAGAGTCAGAAGCAAATTCGTACCTTCTTGGGGATGTGTGGATACTGTAGATCCTGTATCCCAGGTTTTTCTATTCTGGCATTACCATTGCAGGAGCTAGTCTCTTCCTCAAAACCAGAACGTGTCATACACACAGAGGAGTCAGAGCAAGCGTTCTTTAATCTTAAACATAGTCTGACTAGAGCACCTGCATTGGGAATACCTGATTATGAAAAGCCTTTTGAGCTATACTGTACGGAAGCTGATGGTTATGCAGCAGGTGTCCTCACACAGAAACATGGTGACGCTAACAGACCGGTAGCATACTACAGTGCACAATTGGACACTGAGGCAAGATCACTCTTAACATGTCTCAAAAGTGTAGCAGCAACTGCTCTTCTGGTAAGTAAGAGCGAGGACGTAATATTAGGACACGATTCAACTGTCTATACACCCCATGCAGAATCAGCTCTGTTAAATTCAGCTCAAACCAGACATGTCTCTTCAAGCTAGATTAACAAAATGGGAACTAGCTCTGATGGCACCCTCAAACATCACCATCAAACGATATAGCACCTTAAATCCAGCTACATACGTTCCATATGTGTCTCGAGAGACACAAAGGGTGGGAGGTGAGGAGACCCTGGTTGGTGATGAATTTGGCAAGAGTACTGATACGCATGATTGTATGGAATACCTAAACCAGACCTTTACTGCAAGGCCCGACATACGTGACACCTCCTTAGAAAATGTATATTTTACATTTTATACAGACAGGAGTTGTCATAGACAGACGGAGACGGGAGAACTATGTACTGGTTATGCTGTTGTAGACGATCAGGACGTTGTAGAAGCTGGACCCCTTGGCCCACCTCACTCAGCTCAAGTGGCCAAACTAGTAGCATTAAGGAGAGCTTGTGAGTTGGCAAAGGGTAAGTCAGCTAATATATATACTGACTCTAGGTACGCCTTCGGGGTAGTGCACGATTTTAGGGCCCTTTGGCGTCTTAGAAACTTTACGACAGCAGCAGGTACGCCATTGGCACATTCACAACACATAAAAGGACTTTTGACAGTGATACAGTTATCCAGGACAGTAGCCGTCATAAAATGTAAAGCCCATACCTCTGAAGAAGACCCAGTGTCATTGGGCAACAATAGGGCGGATGAAGCTGCTTAATGGGCAGCAGGGCAACCTATGACTGTATCGACCGAGACTATGATGGTTTTCAGACATTAGACATGCAGAAATTAATTGAAATGCAAGATTTGTGTTCACTGCAGGAAAAGGCGGTCTGGAAGGCAAAGGGATGTGGTCAAGAGTCCTCAGGACTCTGGAGAGATTAACAAGGTAAGTCTGTAGCTCCCAGAACATACTATCCAAGCCTGGCTGAAGCAGCGCACGGTCTGACTCACCTGGGTAAAGAAGGTATGTGCAAACTGGTGAGAGCATACTGGTGGGCACCTGGATTTTCCTCTCAGGCTGGTAAGAAGGCAATGTCATGTCTTACTTGTTTGAGGAAAAATGTCGGGAAAACTATTCCAACTGAGCCATCCCATATCCCTCCTACAGACGAACCTTTTCAGGTAATACAAATTGGCTATATCCAATTACCACCTTGCAGGAATCTAAAGTATGTGTTAGTATGTATTGATGTGTTTTCTGGTTGGGTAGAAGCATATCCGGCAGCCACTAATACTTCTGTGTTCACTGCAAAGAAAATTGTACAAGAGTTTGTGTGTAGATTCGGTATCCCTAGAATCATTGAAAGTGATAGGGGTACTTACTTTACTGGTGAGATCTTCCAGAACATGTGTAAGCTCATGGGAATCAGTAGCATACTTCACACCCCTTACCGACCACAAGCCAGTGGTAAGGTGGAAAGAGTAAATGGTATTATTAAGAACAAGCTTGGTAAGATAATGGCTGAAACTGGGTTGGCGTGGCCTGAAGCTTTGCCACTAGTCCTCCATAGCATCCGAACCACTCCTAGACCTCCTCTTAATCTGTCCCCCTTTGAGATACTGTTCGGCCGAAAACCTCATTTGATCGTGAGTCCGCAACACGACTTGAAGTGTAATAATGAAGTGACTTTGCAATATCTTATAAAAATGAGCAGACAGCTAAAGCAACAACAACAAAAACTAAAAAGGCTGTCAGCTGTTATGCCAGAGACGAACTGTCATGATGTTGAACCTGGGGACTATGTTATGATCCATAATTTCTTACGCTCAGGTTGTTTAACAGACCGTTGGGAAGGCCCGTACCAAGTCTTGCTGACCAGTAACACATCACTGAAGGTTGCAGAGAGAGACACTTGGGTCCATTCCACCCACTGCAGGAAAGTCAGTAACCCGGAGAAAGTGCGAGATACTGAGACTGACGACACCGATCTGTCACTCGTAAACCTGTTCCGGGAGACCTAAAGCCTGCAGTCAAGACATCTGAGCCAGAGATGTTGCCCCAAAACTATCTTTCCAGCGATGGAGTGGCGGTTTTTGTTTTTCTTTTAGAACTTTTCTTGTTTTTACTTTTTATAGGACACTCTATTTGTGTGAAGGAGGATGGAAGACAGAGGCGGGATCTAGTAGTGATACCGATGAGATGGATGTCGAGGAAAAGTTATTAGACTACCCAGAGCAGCCCATTATCAAGCTTGGTCCAGGGGTTATGAAAAGGTCTGCTAGCTCTGGAACTCGGAGACAGTGTGAGGGGCTATTGTCTGATGAATATTGCATCTGTAAGTTCTGTGACTCCTTCGTTGAAGAGAAATGCTTGCAGCGATGCCAGTCCACTGGTAATCTAGACGTGGGCGGGCATCCTCTGGAGGATTATCACTCCTTAGTGGGTAAGGTTGTAAACCAAACTAAGTGCTGGGTGTTCTCTTATGTGCCTCAGGGACAGCATAACATAGGACTAGTGCCGTTCCCGCTAAACATCTCTGAGGTACTCAAATTAAGGGGAGGGAGGCCCATAGAGGGGAGGTACAAGAACACTAGGTCCCCTAGTCTGAAGCTTCGACAATACTCCTTAGACAGATCTTTACTGTGCCTAAATATCTCTCATGCAAAGCGTCTGGAGAATTGGGAAGCTGACCTATCAGATCAGACAATGGCTCGCCACACTAATTTTGGAGGGAGACCTACAAGGTCACCAATAGGCAGGAATGTTGATGGACACCATAAATTAGGGCGTGTAACCAAACATAAGAAAGTATCCATTGGGAAGGTCTCTATAGGTCATCCATGCTGACAAGTGTCTTGAACAAATGAAGACACTAGGCATGGGTAGTTTTGTCAAAACCTTATGTGATATAATTAATGTTCCTTATGTTCTCCCAGATGACGTGTACTTTGTTTGTGGGAGAAAAGCTTATTCCTGGGTGCCTCCGAGTTCCAAGGGCTTGTGTTTCTTAGGTAAACTGGTTCCTGAAATCATGACTATTACTCATGAGGAAATGGTTGGTATTCACAAGACTACATCCTTACCATACATAAACACACAGTATGAACACCGTGGCAAGAGAAATATGATTCCTAGTTAGGAACGCATGGCTACAAAATTGATTAGTGAAACCGCTGGTTTTCAAGTTATGGTTGCTCTAGATCTCGTCAGGACCGCTCGGGGAACTTTAAATTTTAAATATAACCAAGACCTAGCTAAATTCATAGACAATATCACCGAGATGTATGATGACACTTTCAGGTATACGGGAAGGGAGCTACAAGCGTACAAGAAGGAGTTAGTGCAACATAGGTTGGTACTGAATTATCTCACTTCTATTACTGGTGGATACTGTGTGACTTTGGCCACCCAGTTTGGTGTCAAGTGTTGCACGTACATCACCAATAATACAGATGACCCCAAGGAAATTATAGACCGGAAGATGGATGAAATTCTGCAACTTAAATGGGAATTTCGAAGGAACCATAATTCTTTGTTATATGAGGTCGGGGAAAAGGTGGCAGGTTGGTTCTCATGGTTGAACCCTGTAAAATGGTTCTCTGGTCTGGGGGAGTGGGTACAGGAAATGGTTGCTAGTGTTGGTAAGCTCCTTCTCCTTGTACTTGTCATCTTAGCAATTGGTTTATATGTCAAGTGTGTTCCTATTGTGTTGAAGTGGAAAACAGTCTTCTGGGGGAAACACTGAAAACGAGACTGAAAGAGTGGTGAGAGATACCGAGATCATGGTCTGTGAAGAAGTGTTATACAATCCTGAACTTGAAATGGTGATTTTGTGATAGTTTATTACACTATCAAAGGGTGGAGCTGTCGAAGTCAGCAAATTGGATAAAGTAATTTCGATTAATATCGAGCAAACTTGGTTGTCTTTGTCTGAAAAGATGCGTTGAGCATGCTACGGCGTGGAAGGGCGTATCCAGCCGCTACACGTGGCAATAACAGTTTTACACTTTTACACAGGTTTGCACAAACTCACACTCTTGTAAATAGTACACATTAATTGTAGTTGCAACACATAGTTATTTATGTAAAAATATAGTAGTATTTATGTTTAATATTATAAGTTATATGCATGTTAGTAAACATGTTCAGCTGTCCGGTTCACTCGGCGAAGAGATCGCACATTGCATACTCTAGTTATTGATGTTAGGGAATAAACCTTTAAAGTGATACTGACTATAAAATGCTAATAGACTAGTTGAGACTGGATTCTTGGCGGAAAAGTCAGAGCACATCCCCTGGAGAGATGACCCCCACCTTTGGATATTTTGGTTTGAACTAGCCTATGATCTGCAACACCCTGGACCCTCCTGAAACCTGGACCAATAGAAGCAATCCACGTCATCTGCATTGTTTCACTGTATTTCCGACTTCATATAAGCAGGAGCTCTTCATCTAGTGGGCAGTCATCTTTGACCACAGACTTCAGACCTGAATGACTGTTCACAATTGTTATTGGATAGCGACAAAACGTGCATAACAGTGGCTGAGAAAGCACACTGCGAGCCAGCTAAAACAACTGAATACTAAACCAAATGAGTGGATGGCCAAATGGCCCTGAATCCACTAAACCAAGGAGAAACTGTCCTTGTACGCTATTGTCCAGGATGAGTGTCACCAGAACTTCATATATATGATTTGAATGATAGCTTTGACAATCCACATAATTATATATACCGTATATACTCGAGTATAAGTCGACCTGAATATAAGCCGAGGGACCTAATTTTACCACAAAAAACTGGGAAAACTTATTGACTCGAGTATAAGCCTAGGGTGGGAATTGGCGCTATATAAATACCGTAAATGGTGATGATGATGATGATATCTGTCAGTTTACAAAAATACCCCCCCCCCCAAAAAGAATACAACAAATCTTTTCAAAGACTATATGACACATAAATACACATTTATCTCTCCCTGTTCATCTTCTTATAAGTGATTTATATAAACTTTTGACTAGGACTGCACTGCTAGAGACATTAATATCTCTGGGGATAAGGCAATGGGACCGTGGGTATATATCTTTGCATGTGTATTTATATTATGGTGAGGTAGCTGAGCATAAAACATTACCTCTGTGTGTGCAATGATGTATTTTTCAGGAAGCGTGGTATTGAATGGAGCCAGGCTGCCCCCCTCTCTCCCTGAATGTCTGTAAGACTGTCTGTGCCAGAACGCACATGCGTTCCACTGCGGAACTACACAGACATTCAGGGAGAGAGGGGGGCAGCCTGGCTCCATTCAATACCATGCTTCCTGAAAAATACATCATTGCACACACAAAGGTAATGTTTTATGCTCAGCTACCTCACCATAATATAAATACACATGCAAAGATATATACCCACGGTCCCATTGCCTTATCCCCAGAGATATTAATGTCTCTTCCCAACTCACAAGAGTTTGGTGCTTGCCGAAAGCTCCGCAGTGGAACGCATGTGCGTTCCACAGACAGGAAGTTCGGCACTTGCATTGCAAGTGCCGAGCTTCCTGTCTGTGGAACGCACATGCGTTTCACTGCGGAACTAACGGCAAGCACCAAACTCTTGTGAGTTGATTTTGTTTGTACACCAAACTCTTCAGTTAATATTTTCATTCTCTTTCTCTTCAGCCCTTAAGCGGGCTGAAGCTATGGAGGCAGGCACCACCCTCCTTACGGCCGTGTATTGTGGTCTTTAACTATCACTCGAGTATAAGCCGAGGGGGGGCTTTTTCAGCACAAAAAATGTGCTGAAAAACTCGGCTTATACTCGAGTATATACGGTATATATTATATATTGTAAGAAAGGGAGGCATTTAGCTGCCAATTTGCAGAGAAAGGATGCAAATGTGGAGGGCTTACCTGTCCGGGGCCGTCGTCGTTCCTCGGGCGGCGGTTCACTCGGTTCAGCCGGGACGGTGAGCCAATCAGGGCTCACCTCCCGGCCATTTCAAAAAGAAGAATGGCGGCGGCCAATCCGGACCCGCCATGTGATCACGTGGCGTCGCGTCGACGCTACGTGACGACGTTAGCGCGGCGCAGACTATTAAAGTCGGCGCACGCGCCGCCATGGGCAGTTTGTCGGCGGAGAGAGAAGGAAGAGGACGTGTCGCGGAGAGCTGCGGGATCAAGAACGGAAGAGAAGATAGCGGAGACCAGCAGTGGCGGCAAAGAGCCCTTGTTAGGGCTAAGAGCGCCTCTGCTGCCTGAAGACCGGCGTGATCAAGACAAGAAGCCGGCGGCAGAGCGTGGAAGCAGCGGCAGACGGGGAAGGAGTCCAGGAGAAGCTCCCCGAAGACAGCACCAGGTAAGGCCCTTGCTAGGCAACTCCTCTCCCGGGCCCACGCCCGCAGCACACTCAATAAAGTCGGGCACTAGGCCCGTGGGCACAGTCGGGCACAAGGCCCGTGGGCATAGTGAATTAGGGGCACAAGGCCCAGGGACTTGGGCACTAAGCCCCGATAAAGCTAGTGGGCCAGTAGGCCATAGTATTGGTGATAAAGGGGACAAGCCCCTGTTAGTTAGGCAGGGGGCGTGAGAGCCCCAGGTGTATAAGGGCACAAGGCCCTTAGGTAGTTAGTGGCCTAGAGGCCATAGAAAGGCCACAGGGCCTGTTAGGGGCTGGTAGCCCATAGGCTATAAAGGGCACAAGGCCCTAGTAGATAGCTAGGGAGGCCACAGGCCTCGGTAGGCAGGGGCTAGGACCCCTAGGTACAAGGCCCTAGTTAGTGGGCTCAGAGCCCTGAGGTAGAGAGGGGGCTGAGGCCCATTAATCAGAGCACAAGGCTCTGTTTGTAGCTGGGCAGAGGCCCATGGTGTGAAGGGCAGAAGGCCCTGGTGGTGATGAGGTAGAGGTGTGGGAGCCTCGTGAGTGTAGGCGCGGTCCTGTGTGAGGTGAGCACACGTAGTTAGGAGGTACAGTAGAGCGGAGGCTCCTGTGGTGCTGTAGCAACCGGTTGGTTGGCTAACAGCGGTGTGCTCTGGTAAGTAGCTTACAAAGTACTGTATATTGTATTCTGTCTGTGCGGCGGGTATTGTTGAATTACACTATTTTGGGTGTGCTACGTAGTTGTGTCCAGGGGCAAGACGTCAGGCCCCCATTAAAGGTAGGCTCTTGTTCCTGTGGTTTCCTGTGCTAACCCGTGCTGTGGGGACAAGTGTAGTTACCAGCATACATATAGTCAGGGGAGAACACACGTAGTTTTCCTGTCCCTTAGGTCCCCGGGGTCACACTGGTACCCAGAGGGGGTGGCTGAGTGAGTTGGTGGCAGTGCAGCACACCTTGAGGCAGTTCCAGGGGCGGCCGTGGTTCTGATTGAGGGTCCTCAAGGCCGGTTCCGTGCAGGTGGACCTGTGGTTCCGGACGTAGGGACACGTGTGAGATACCCGAGTACAGGCAGTCGGGCGGTTCAGTTCGATCGGCTGTTCCGTGCGGCAGTCGGCCCGCGGGTTATTGTGCTGTTCCACTGAGCCTCAGCCGGGCTTAAAGAACCGGTCCTTAGGGTCTGTGGGTGACCCCATAGTAAGAAGGCAGCTTCTTGGTACGACCTGGGTGAGGGGGTTAGGAACCGCCCTCCGGTTTAGTCCGTGAACACCGGCTGGTGTTCCCCGTAGTGTGTAAGTGAGCAGTTCCGTTAGTGCACCACACCTAGTTACTCACAGTGGTTTGACTTAGTTGCGTTGCCGACCATTAGAACGTTGTTAGGGTCGGGTCGCTGTTGTAGTCAGTCCAGTTTTGTGGGTGCCATCTTAGTCTCACTGAGAGCGTAGAGGGAGGCTGTGTGTTCTTGTCATCCGCAGGAGTCGGGAAGGCGCAGAGGGACCGGATCGGAAGTGGGAGTGTCCCGGTGAGTATCACACTCGATTCCCCCCTTTCGGTTAGGCCCTCACTGGCAGGTGTGTGAGGTACTTGAGGCGGGATTAGTCCTCGGACTGGTCTTGGTCTTAAGTGCCTGTAGTCCCCCGCGTCTTGGCAAGAACAAAGCGAGGAGGCGGCAAGTGAGCTTGGACTGACCGTGTCCTTGTTCTTTGCCATAGTCTCGGACAGCCCTTACTTGGTAGGCTCGGTTTAACTGTGTTTTCCCTCTTAGGTGTTACCTGCGGGCGTCCGGAGAAACCCCAATCAGGGACCGAGGTAGGATCCAGTCATCCACGCGGATCGTGGTACATTCGGAGGTATTAGGAGTTAGTCGCCCTGTGAGGCACATCTCCGTTTAGGGACCTTACATTTTGGCGTAGTCGGCAGGATCCGCATTTGTGATGACGGATTCACAACAAACCACGCCTCGCGCCGAGCGCAGCCAGCCTAATGTGATGGCTGTGGGTGCCGCGTTGTCCCACCTGCCGAAGTTCGATGGAAAGAATCTTGCTTTCGCTGACTGACAGGAACGGCTACATGGCACTGCCCGGTTGTATCATATCACCGGTGCCATGAAGGTGGAGCTGGCTCTGAATGCCCTGGAAGGAGATGCCAGGAAGGCGGTTCTTCCTCGACCCAAAACAAATAGGGACACCTTGGACGCCATCTTCAAAATCTTGGAAGAACTGTACGGCGACACCTCCTCTGTGGCAGTGCTGAGGAAGAGATTCTTCGGGCGGGTGCAGAGGGAGGACGAGAGTCTGAACCAGTTTGGCAACGCTCTCCTAGAATTGGTGAGAGAACTCTGGAAGAGAGACCCACGGGGGTCGGGCACCATGGGAGACGCGGATGTGCTACTGCGAGACCAATTTGCCATGGGGCTCTGGAACGTGCCGCTCCGGCACATTCTACTGGACAAGGTGCGGGATAAACCTGGCCTGACGTTCCAGGAAATACAAGCGGAGGCTGTGTCCCGGGATAGAGATGATCACTACGGGCCTTATGCGGTAGCCCCACAGCAGGTCCTTCTCACCAGTAGTCCGTCCGGAGCAGAGGCCCACCCGTTGGTGAGTTGTGTGAAAGATCTAAAGCCATGAAGGAGGAAGTCGCCCAATTGCGGCAGGAAGTCCGTCGGCCGTGGGATCGCCGAGGTGAAGGGGGACCTATAGAAGAACGAAGAAGCGCCCCCAGGTCACAGCAAGGCACAAGACCGGACGTTCGCTGCTGGAGATGCCAACGCGTGGGACATTATGCCCGTAATTGTCCCGAACCTCCAAACCAGGCACCGTTAAACTAAAGTCCCTCGCGGTGAAGGGGCCCCCCGCGGGGGAGATGGGGGCAAACCCCAACTTCACCAACTCGGCTGATTTGGTGGGGGAGTGCCCTACAGTAGTAGCCACATTAGGGGGTAAACCACAGCAGTGCCTGCTAGACACGGGGTCTCAGGTGACCACTATGTCAGAGCGGTGTTTCCTGGAAAACTACGCTCACCTGCAGAAGAGCCGGGCCCAAACGTGGATTAACCTGACCGCCGCCAACAATTTGCCCATCCCTGTCGTGGGAGTAGTCTGGTTGGAAATTGAAGTCTGCGGACAGACCTTGGGAAAGAAGGGCATTCTGGTGGTTGGTGGAGAGGAGCTTCGTCATGGCCCGGTGATCCTGGGGATGAACGCCCTACAGAATTTGGATCAGGCCTTATTCCACGCCAAAGGGCCTCGATACTGGAGAGAGTCTGACATACCCCGGCCCGTGCAGCGGGTTTTCCAGAGGATGGTACGCCGGTGTGATGAAGAACCGACTGAGTCGGGACAGGAGCTTCTTGGCTACCTACGGACCAACTATCGACAGACGGTGGAAGTACCCCCTGGTCAGGAGGTGCTGCAATATATGGAGGTGAGGACAAACCGGAGATTGGAGGGAAGAGTGGTGCTGGTGGAACCGGTCAGTTCGGAACAAACGGCGGAAGGACCGCTTGTTGCCCGTGCGTTGGCCAGGGTACATCGAGGAAGGGTACCTGTGCGGTTATGTAATGTGCAGGACCATACCCAGACGATGGGTCCTGGTACGACTGTCGCTCGAGTTATCGCCGTGGAAGCAGAACAGATTGGAGATGACCGGCAGATACTTCTCAAACCCGCGTCAGAACAACAAGGGAGCTTGGCGGTCCAGGTGGAATGTGACGATAGCCTGTCCCGCGAATGGAACGGCAACACCATTTTGGAACAAATAGATGTTTCCTTGGAAGGGATCGAGCCCCGGGATGTTACCCGGCTACAACAGATATTGTGGGCCAGACAGAAAGTTTTCTCCCGAAGTGAGGAGGATTTTGGGTACACGGAGGAACTGGAACATAATATCCGTACCGGAGACAGTCTGCCCATTAGGGAGAGATATCGGCCAATCCCGCCCAAGTTGTACCAAGAGGTCAAGCTGATGATTAGGCAGATGTTGGATAGCCACGTGATTACCGAAAGTAAGAGCCTGTGGGCAGCTCCTATCGTCTTAGTATGGAAGAAAGATGGCGCCATCAGGTTCTGTGTGGACTATCGGCGGTTGAATAGCTGTACTGTCCGCGACGCGTATCCATTGCCCAGGATTGAGGAATCGCTAGCTGCGCTAGGGAAGGCGAGATATTTCTCCACTCTGGATCTTGCCAGCGGATACTGGCAAGTACCAGTGGCTGTAAAGGACCGGCCGAAGACGGCCTTCATCACTCCAATGGGTCTGTTTGAGTTCTGTAGGATGTCTTTTGGTCTCACTAATGCTCCCGCCACCTTCCAACGGTTAATGGAGAGATGTCTGGGAAACCTGTATTTAGACGCTCTTCTGATCTACTTGGATGATATCATCATCTTCGCTCCCACGGTCAAGGAACATCTGGATCGACTCAACGTCGTCCTACAGCGCTTGGAGAAATTCGGCCTGAAGTTGAAGCCGCGAAAGTGTCATCTTCTGAAATCTCGGTTGGAATACCTGGGACATATTGTGTCCCGGGATGGAGTGAGCCCCACTCCGGATAAGGTTTCTGCGGTGTTGGACTGGAAGATCCCTCGGACGGTGACGGAATTGAGAGCATTTCTGGGGTTAGTGGGCTACTATCGGAGATTCATCAAAGACTTCGCGAAGGTGGCTGGCCCGCTGAACGAATTGTTGAGGGGAGTTGCCACTACGGCTAAGAATCAAGCCATAGCCTGGGGAGACGCTCAGGAAAAGGCGTTCGCGAAGCTCAAAGAAGACCTAACGACGGCTCCGGTGTTGGCGTACGCTGACTTCGAAAAGCCCTTCGTTCTGTATACCGATGGAAGTCTCAAGGGCCTGGGGGCTGTGCTAGCACAAGTCCAAGACGGCATAGAACGGGTCATTGCCTACGGAAGCCGGAGTCTGCGGGATTCAGAAAGAAACCCCGATAATTACAGTTCCTTTAAGCTGGAGTTGCTAGCAGTGGTTTGGGCAGTAACCGAGAAGTTCACGGAATACTTGACCGGCGCTGAGTTCAACATAGTGACCGACCACAATCCATTGGCTTACTTGGGCACGGCCAAGTTAGGGGCGCTGGAACAGCGCTGGATGGCTCGGTTGGCCAAGTTCGGATATAAGATCCGGTATCGACCCGGAAAGGCTAATGGAAATGCGGATGCGTTGTCCCGTTATCCCCTGCAAGGGCCGGAGGGGCCTAGTGATGAGGACAGAGAAGGGGAAGAGATCCCGGATCTGACCCAGTTGACATCTCCTGTCTGTGCTCTGAGTGTGCCCAAGACGACCGTAGATTGGGCCGAACGGCAGGCTCAGGATGCTCCATTGCGGTGTGTCCGCCGATGGAAGCAATAGGGACATTGGCAATCTAGTGAAGAACGGCGTCGACTGTCTATAGCCGGACGAAGGCTATTGCACAGATGGGATCAACTGACAGTGAGGGAAGGGGTGCTAGTTCGGCGAGCCTACCTGGAGCAAGAGCTCCGTCCTGTATGGCAGGTGGTGGTGCCTGAGTCCATGGCGCGGGACTTGGTACTGGAAGCTCATGAACAAGGCGCTCATCTCGGGGCGGCCAAGACCCATCAATGGCTACGCAGGCAGTACTGCGTACCTGGCGCCAAGGCGTTGGCGGAAGAGGTCTGCCGAGCCTGTCCACGATGTGGGGTGAGCAAAGCTGGGGAGCAGCATGCGCCCGTGCAAACCATCCAGACGGGGCGACCCTTGGAGCTGCTTATGATTGATTACGTCCTGGTTGGGGAGTCAAGTAGTGGTCATAGCTACGCGTTGGTCATGACAGACCACTTTACTAAGTTCACCGTCGCCGTGCCCACACGAAACCAGACTGCGGAGGCGGCTACACGCGCCATTGTGGAGCACTTCATTCGGAGATATGGGTGCCCGGAGCGGATTCACTCGGATCAGGGAGCCTGTTTTCAGGGACGCCTCATGGGAGGTCTGTGTGACACTTATGGGGTACAGAAGTCCCGGACCACTCCTTATCACCCTCAAGGTAATGGCGCCTGTGAAAGGTTCAATCGGACCTTGCTGCAAATGCTCAGGGCTCTGGAGGCTAGGCAAAAGAACCGCTGGCCGGAGTTCGTGCAGGACTTGGTGTGGGTATACAATAACCGGGTACATAGTACCACCGGTTATGCCCCATACTTTCTTCTGTTTGGGTGGCCTGGAAGGGAGTGGAGTGATTTGGAGTTGTCCGTCCCGTAAGAAGCGGACAGTTGGACTCCCAGCGGCTGGGTGACCGAGCAGAGGAGGAAGCTGAAGATTGCCGGGGACGTGGTTAGGGGGCAGCTACGGTCCAAAGTCCATCACGGACCAACCAACAGCACGGCTTCTCCCTTCGTAGTGGGTCAGCGAGTACTGGTAAGAATTAAGAGGCCAGGAAATAAACTCAGCGATCGGTGGGAAGTGTTGCCACATGTAGTGCAACGGCGCATGGCTCCTGACCTTCCCTTGTATGAGGTGGGTCCTGCGGAAGGGACTGGAAGACCGCGGGTGCTGCATCGGAATATGTTACGTCCCTGTGGTTTTCTGGATTTGCCTTCCGATGTCCCGGAGAGAAGTGAGCCAGATCTCCTACCCGCCCCGACGGGGGTGGATTGGTGGGCACCAACGACCACAGAGGACGTTGATACTCCGGATTCTACTCCAGTGAACATGGACCTTCCGACACCGCCGCTTCAACCTAGAAGATCACAGCGACCGAACTTGGGCCAGCCTGGAGAACGTTATACTGACCCGAATTTCGTGTGGACCAGGGTTTTGTCGGCAGGGACTGCCGACATTAAAACGGGGGGAAATGTGGAGGGCTTACCTGTTCGGGGCCGTCGTTGTTCCTCGGGCGGCGGTTCCCTCGGTTCAGCCGGGACGGTGAGCCAATCAGGGCTCACCTCCCGGCCATTTCAAAAAGAAGAATGGCGGCAGGCCAATCCGGACCCACCATGTCGTCACGTGGCGTCGCATCGACGCTACGTGACGATGTTAGCGTGGCGCCATGGGCAGTTCGTCGGCGGAGAGAGAAGGAAGAGGACGTGTCGCGGAGAGCTGCGGGATCAAGAACAGAAGAGAAGACCAGCAGTGGCGGCAGAGGGCCCTGGTGGTGATGAGGTAGAGGTGTGGGAGCCTCGTGAGTGTAGGCGTGGTCCTGTGTGAGGTGAGCACACGTAGTTAGGAGGTACAGTAGAGTGGAGGCTCCTGTGGTGCTGTAGCAACCGGCTGGTTGGCTAACAGCGGTGTGCTCTGGTAAGTAGCTTACAAAGTACTGTATATTGTATTCTGTCTGTGCGGCGGGTATTGTTGAATTACAGTATTTTGGGTGTGCTACGTAGTTGTGTCCAGGGGCAAGACGTCAGGCCCCCATTAAAGGTAGGCTCTTGTTCCTGTGGTTTCCTGTGCTAACCCGTGCTGTGGGGACAAGTGTAGTTACCAGCATACACATAGTCAGGGGAGAACACACGTAGTTTTCCTGTCCCTTAGGTCCCCGGGGTCACACTGGTACCCAGAGGGGGTGGCTGAGTGAGTTGGTGGCAGTGCAGCACACCTTGAGGCAGTTCCAGGGGCGGCCGTGGTTCTGATTGAGGGTCCTCAAGGCCGGTTCCGTGCAGTTGGACCTGTGGTTCCGGACATAGGGACACGTGTGAGATACCCGAGTACAGGCAGTCAGGCGGTTCAGTTCGATCGGCTGTTTCGTGCGGCAGTCGGCCCGCGGGTTAGTGTGCTGTTCCACTGAGCCTCAGCCGGGCTTAAAGAACTTAGGGTCTGTGGGTGACCCCATAGTAAGAAGGCAGCTTCTTGGTACGACCTGGGTGAGGGGGTTAGGAACCGCCCTCCGGTTTAGTCCGTGAACACCGGCTGGTGTTCCCCATAGTGTGTAAGTGAGCAGTTCCGTTAGTGCACCACACCTAGTTAGTCATAGTGGTTTGACTTAGTTGCATTGCCGACCATTAGAACGTTGTTAGGGTCGGGTCGCTGTTGTAGTCAGTCCAGTTTTGTGGGTGCCATCTTAGTCTCACTGAGAGCGTAGAGGGAGGCTGTGTGTTCTTGTCATCCGCAGGAGTCGGGAAGGCGCAGAGGGACCGGATCGGAAGTGGGAGTGTCCCGGTGAGTATCACGCTCGATTCCCCCTTTCGGTTAGGCCCTCACCGGCAGGTGTGTGAGGTACTTGAGGCGGGATTAGTCCTCGAACTAGTCTTGGTCTTAAGTGCCTGTAGTCCCCCGCGTCTTGGCAAGAACAAAGTGAGGAGGCGGCAAGTGAGCTTGGACCGACCGTGTCCTTGTTCTTTGCCGTAGTCTCGGACAGCCCTTACTTGGTAGGCTCGGTTTAACTGTGTTTTCCCTCTTAGGTGTTACCTGCGGGCATCTGGAGAAACCCCAATCAGGGACCGAGGTAGGATCCAGTCATCCACGCGGATCGTGGTACATTCGGAGGTATTAGGAGTTAGTCGCCCTGTGAGGCACATCTCCGTTTAGGGACCTTACACAAGCAGAATAACACATTTGTGCAGAAGTTCACCTAGTTTAATTTAAACAGGTGTAGGACATATGTGTGACAAAATAATGGTATAGAGTCTCATTTAACTTACATGGTTTGAAAGTGCCTTTTCCCACAGCTACAGGGCCTATCTGCAGTTAGTGTATTTAAATAGAAGCAGATGATGTGAACTCTCTTTTAAAGGGAAGGTGGGAGTGTCACTTGCCCATCAAGCTTGGGCTGTGGGAGGAGTATCAGGTATAAAAACATGTTTGTATCATTGTTCAGTGTGACTGTTGCTAGAAAACCTGGCTGGTGTCTAGAGATCTGGTCTCTGTTTATTTAGTCTTTAGGGTCACAAGAAACAGTATGGAATCTTATTTTGTTGTCAAGCACTTTACTATCTAACATTGAAACAAAATAAAAAGCAAGAAGTTGTTCACGTGTTTCACGAGAAGTGTGCTCTTGCTGAAAACAATGCTTTTACTGTTCCATCACAATAAGACAGCATACATTTCCGTCAGGATGATACCAGGAAACTTTCTAGACATAAACTTCCTATCTAAACACCAGCCACTGTTTGGCATCAGTCGAAATGCAGAAAAGCCCAAAACAGGTTTTTATGCCAGAGAGACTTCTCCCACAGCTGGATGGACAGGTGACACTTCCACCTTGCCTTTAAAAGGAGTACCCTGCAGGTGGTGTTCTGTAATTACTCTTCACTACAGACACACCCTCCCTATATTGTGATATTCCCTTTGTCACTATATATATATATATATATATATATATATATATATATATATATATATATATATATATAAATAACTCTGCTATGGCTTTAAATATTGACTGTCTCTGCAAAACTCCAGAGTACCTTGAATAAAAGTGTGTGCACATAGGTATAGGATAAAGTACTGGCTCTTGACCATACTTGTCAGTGTTTCTTGTAACAATACATTGCGGACTGAAGAAGTTACTCAATCAAAATGGCTTCTCTACGTGTCACAGGTTTTCTCAAAATGGCCTCTCTCTCTGTCATATGTTCCCTCTCTCTCTGAGGTAAATCATATTGTCCTATTATTGGTTACACACACTGCACATGCAGAACTTTCACAAGACACATCTTCTCACAATCATATATATAAATTAACCTAAAATAAAGTTTCTACTCTCTTCTCATCTTCCTACTCTACCTCCTGTCCTCTTGATTCCATTCCCTCACAAATTGGTAGGTCCCAGTCTCCTGTGCTCATTCCACCTCTAACTAAAATCTGCAATCTCTCGTTCTACTGGTATTTTTCCATCACTATTTAAGCATGCAGTGATTACTTCTCTTTTGAAAAAACAAAATTCTCACCCAAACTTTCTCTCAAATTACCATCCCATCTCTCAGCTCCCGTGCCCCTCCAAGCTTCTCGAGAAAATTGTTTACACTCACCTCACACTCTGTCTTACAGCAAACAACCTACTGGATTCTCTTCAGTCAGGCTTTTGCTCTCAACACTCCACTGCGCTGACCAAGGTTGTCAATGATTTGAACACAGCAAAAACTGAAGGCCATTACTCTCTTCTAATTCTCCTGGATCTCTCTGTTGCATTTGACATTGTTGACCTCTCTATTCTCATACAAACGCTACAATCCCTAGGTCTTGAAGGCACTGTCCTATCCTGGTTCTAATCCTACCTATCTAATCACTCTTTCAGTTTTAATTTCTCTGGATCCACCTCTGCTCCGCTTCCTTTATCAGTTGGAGTACCACAAGGCTCAGTCCTAGGTCCTCTGCTATTTTCTATCTACACCACTTCTCTTGGAAAACTAACAAGCTCTTTTGGATTTCAGTATCATCTCTATCTGGATGATACACAAACCTATCTATTCTCTCCTGATCTCCCACCATCTGTGTTGTCTTTCTGCCATTTCATCTTGGATGTCTTCTCGCCAACTCAAATTCAATCTTTCAAAAACTGAATTAATAATATTCCCACCCAAAAACAGAAGCTACCTGCCTGACATTTCTATTTCTGTTGATAACATGACCCTAAATCCCACCCCGCAAGTTCGCTGCCTAGGTGTAATCCTTGACTCACAACTATCCTTTGTTCCCCACATCGACTCTATATCTAATTCATGTTACATACATCTAAAGAACATTTCCTATGCACATATCTCACACTAAACACTGTAAAAACCTTAATTCATGCACTCATCATCTCCCGCATCGACTATTGCAATTCCCTCTTTACTGGTCTTCCTAAAATCAGACTTGAACCCCTACAATCTATTTTGCACGCAGCGGCTAGATTGATTTTCCTTGCAAACCGTTTTTCCTCTGCTGAGCCACTCTGTCATTCTCTACATTAGTTGCCTGTGTTTCAACAAATCCAATATAAAATTCTTCTACTAACATACAAGGCCGTCAACAAAATTGTGCCGACATACATCTCCTCACTTGTCTCAAAATATCTCCCAACTCGACACCATCGTTCTGCACAAGATCTGCATCTCTCTTTCACTCTCATCACATCCTCCTATTCCCAGTTACAGGACTTTTTTCGGGCTGCACCCAATTTGATAAGACTTTCCTCTAGTCTTCAAACCTTCAAGCGTTCTTTGAAAACCCACCTCTTCAGACAAGCTTATGATATTCCTCAACCAGCATCTTAATCTCCCTAGGTTACCCTCTACACAGCTAACACAAGACAACAACCCTCTGACCAACATACTTTTTACCTTTGCATTCTAGCTGGTCCATTGTGCAATATGATGTAGCACGTGCCCTTGTGTTTCAAACTCCCATTGTCCCATAGATTGTAAGCTTGCGAGCAGTGTTCTCTTACCTCTCTGTCTGTATGTATTACCCAGTATTGTTTTATTAATGTTTATTCCCAATTGTAAAGCGCTATGGCATTTGCTGGCGCTATATAAATAAATGTTGATGATAATGATCATGTTGCTAATAAAATTATGTTATCTACTTGAGGATTGAATTGTGTCATTGCTCATCATTTAGTTTTACATACTACCTGCTGTGATAATGTGAACACTTGACCAATGACAAAAAAGTGTGTGTACTCTCACACCAAAGTTCCCCTGTATAAATGATATAAGCCAAAATGCGTGTTTCACTGTCAGGGTGTCACGAGCCGAGGCAACGGTCGGATGCCCCGCAGTGTAGCGCCGCGTCCCGGCAACATGGGACAGTCGGGCGCGTGCGCAGAAATATATAAACACTTGGTGGCTATCTGGCCCTGATTTATTAATTAGTCAGCCCCTGGGTCCGCTTTCAGAGCTAGGCTCTGATTGGTCCTCTTGTATATTTAAGGCAGTGAGTTCTGCAAACTCACTGCCGGTTATAGCGTTCTGTCCTCAGTCCTGCTGCCTGCTTGTGCTATCTGTTTTGGTTCCTGCTACCTTGGATTTGACTACCCGTGTTTTGACCCCTGCTTGTTATTGGACCTGTGACCCTTCTCTTCTGACCTCGACCTTTTACCTGGAATTCAGATTTTGCTTCTCTGCCTGTGTGTTTGACCCTTTGCTTGTCCTTGGATATTGCATCTGTGCCTGTGACCCTTTGACCTAGGATTCTTCTTAACTACAGTCCGCCAATCACTCCACTTCTGGAAACTCCTTTAAGTCAGTATACGTTACTCGACCCTCGGTCGGCCCGCAGCCCTGTCTGTCCCCACCACTAGGGGCTCCAGCGAACACCTGGCCTTCAGAGTAGTTCCCGAGTTTCACTGTACTGACTTGGGAGTTCCTAACACAGGGAAAGCATAGCTAACAGTTTCTAATGCATCAAGTGTTCCAGTCTCTACAGAAGATGTGAGACTGGTGCAACCAATCAATAGGGGAAATTCAATTGGCCATGAGGCACAGTTGGACATCACTCGATTAGCCCACCCTACCTGGATTCCAATAGGTCTCCCAAATTTTAGGGAGTCCCCTCGACATTCTGGAAGGGTATACAAATATGATTTCTAGACACACTGCGAAGAACTTAAAGAACCATAACACACACAAAAGTGACACATGTAATAAATACAGTCCGGATGTCCGTCACTCACAACACTAATTTAAACTACAAATTTGGCAAAAACCAATCACTATTTTAGCAGAAAAGCAAACAAGTTTTATTTAAAACTGCACCTCCAGATATTCATACATATTACTAAACTTTTTTTTCCCATATCCAGATGCCCTTGGCTGTTCCACGATTTTAAGTCAAGTTGTAATACGGACATTTGTATTTCCAAACTACAAAAGATAAGTTGGGGGAAAAAAAATCTGAAATAAGTGGTGTGTCAATAGCAGTACATACATACTCTCATAAGCTAATGAATTAACGACTATAGGCTGCAGGGGTCAACATGCAGGCAGCCAATCTGAAGCAGTTAGTAACTGCTGCTGGTGTCATCATCATGTATCTTTACACCAGGCCTCCAGTACCTGCAAAAGATATGCTTCCTAATAAGCGTACCTGGGGATGTGTCCTAATCTTAGGTCAAATCTCCAGGGGGCGTGCTACACTAACATGTACATGACTTCTATACTCAACAAATGCTGGAGTCTCTCTACTTAAAACTGCATAACCACGTAATCGCTAGATTGTGCTTATCTGCTTCTTCCCCTCCCCGAAGCACTGGATCAGACACCGAAGCTTCTTCTACATCTTCTACATCTAAAGATAAAGAAGAAGCTTCAGCTCTCTATAATGGAGTGTAGAGGAAATACTTTTAACAGAGCTGCAGTCACTTGTCAGCTTGACACTTGGCAATGTGTTTTACCTGCTTGGTTAATATCAATTTCAGTTTTGGTGTTAGCTGGTCTTTTATGTTTGGGAGCACATAGGTAAATTTAGACTCTTTAATATCTAGAGCTCTTATTTCTTCAAAATCAATGGGGTTTGTATAAACTTCCTCTGAAACCAAGGCAGAACTTTAGATTCAGATTATCATTAGTTTAGATATATTTGGTCAACAAAACACCATGGGAATTTTTTTCCTCTTAGAAAGTGAGAGGGGTTACGTAATAAAGTGCACGTGTAGGGCGTTTGTTTCAGCCTGTATAATTTATTTTACAATATGTGGGGGAGACCATTATCTATGGCTAATGTTGAGATTTTGGAGTGCAGTGGGTATCTAGTGTGAATTATACGATAGGCAATTTTGCCTCAGATGTGCAGGTTATACTGCTTTTAACTGTCCAGCTACTGTCAGGCGCCGTCCCTGCGCCTCCTCGTTTGCTGGGGATGGATGCCTTTCTACCTTACAGGAGCTCCCCATTGCTAGGCAACGGGATGCTCCTTCCGGCTGTCGTCGGGCGCATGCGCATCCTTTGCCACGGCAACAGGACACGCGCCCTGACTTCCTGTCGGCAGTCAGCGCTTCTGACCGCCGCACCACTGCCCATCAATGAGGGCTCACTTCCTCCTATTTATAGCAGGCTCTGGCACCATTAGGGTGCCAGAGCAACTAGGTCCACTAGCTTTCCCTGACCCTGTCTTGGATACCCCTCTGGATTTGTGCTGTACTCTCCGGTTTGACCCTTGGCTTGTTGACTTTGCTCCGTCTCCTGATTTGGTACCTCGTTTGTCCGCACGGTTCCTGACCTCGGCCTGTACGACCACGATTGTTCATCGCCATCTTGCGGATAGCTTCCTGGGAGGGCCACGACCTGCACATCGTTTGCCCCGAAATCCAAACTCCCTTGCGGGGATCCCTGGTGAAGACCAGCGGCGTGTTAGACTCCGCGCCTCCTGGTGTAGCAGTGCCAATATCCGCAGGTGAGCCGCATTCCTATATCGTGACAGCTACATTTCTATAGATATTTTTTATAGAGTATGAAGTTTAGGTTTAAAATATACAGGCCTTTCTATCTGGATCAAAACACAAAGGGTCTCATACTGAGTTGGACTCATATGTGTCCAAAACGTCAGCTCTAGAGAGTTGCACATATTTAAATCCCTATGCTGAGTCGTTAGCATCTCAAGATGCATCCAGATCTACACCAATCACATATGCGCCAGGTTTCCGCCTGGTGTACTTACATCCAGATACACTTACACCAAAACAGTTCATAAGCACAAGAACAGTTAACATTGGTCTGATAACAAAAAACGCATTCAGTTTTTGGGTTTGATTTAAATACTAAACCCTCTATAATAGAACAGGTATCATGGTCCTTTATGAATGCAAGTAGTAAAAAATTAATTTGAAAATGCACCCAAAAAATCATATAAGTACAAGCAAAGGAGAAAGCACCTATCCACTTCAGAGGTGGATATTCAATCAGACAATCAAAAGCGGATACCTAGTGCTGGCGACCATCATTATCATCGGCGTCTATTTGCACCAGACCTCAGGCACTTGAAAGTGATGTGGCTACTGATAGGTGTATATGGGTTTCCACATGGATCTGCCTCAGTTCACAATTACGGGAACACGCCCTTATTGTACTTGGTCTGCATTTGCACGCCCTTCCCAACCCCCGTTCTCTCTAAGTGGGGCAAGTCCCAAACGTGTATATGGATGTAGGTGTATGTTTTTTGTGGGCATACGTAGTACAAATTTGCGTATATTACGTTAAGCAACCAGGCGTGTACCCAATTCAGTATGAGCCCCATTGTTAAGGTTTAATTTACTAACAAATTATTAATGTGCAAAAAACTCTTAGAAACCAATCAGTTGCTTTCATTGTCACACAATACTGATTAGTACATTGATCAAATACAATTTTTGATTGGTGTGCATGGGCTACTGCACAGTAGTATTTTTGTACTTTCTTAGAAAATAACCACCATAGACTCACTGCTAGTTCTATTTATTCTCTTTTTTAAAAAAGCATACAACTGTCCATATGTGTTGATATTTACCAATATATACACAAACATAACTTTTTGATAATGGACACGTACACAGAAAAAATTAGTATAATTAAATACAACTTTTATATAACTTTTATATACCTACACATCTTATCTCTTTACCATCCTATTACACACAATTCTTTCTTCTTGTCTGTGTAGTTGACACACATCCCTCCCATGACCACACTCTCTTTAAGCTTCCTGTACTCAACGGGGTCAGATAAGGACACCCTGTGTGCACAGTCTGATCCTTGTGTGTGTGAGTTCAGTTCAGAATAATACTCTCTCTGCCATGTTTCTTAAAAACATAGCAGGCACATTTGTTGGCAATGTGCTAACTATCTCACAACTACAAGAAAGTGACAAATACTTACTAGTTATTACTATATATTGTGTCAAGAGTTCTGATTTCAGATTTACTATTAATTGTATTTTCATTGTATTTAAATTATTTATTCTTAATTCATATATTTTATGAAGCAATCTTAGGAATATAAGTGATATTTTATGCAGAATGATCAGGAAAGCTACAGCAAGATATTTTATGAGAAAGGGCAAAATGACAAATTGAATTGGAATGTGTTAAGCAGTGCATGAGTTCTTAACTGTTTTATGGCTATAGACCCAAGTCATGTATGTAAATCAGCTCCACTAACACATTCTTAATTTACTTTTTTGCAGTTACCTATATTTAAATGTTTTTTAGAATATCTACTTGGTGCTGAAGAAGCTAGCACCCTCTGTCAAGTAAGTATGTACTTCTTTACACCGTCCTTTCCCATTTGCTTAATTGTAGCAGACATTAGAAGACTGCCAAGCATTGCTCTTTGAACTTTCATACTTTTAAAGCATTTTAAATACATATCAAGAGCTAGGGTCAAAAATATTAAATTCCACCCTTACCACATACGCTCATTTAAAGAAATTATTAGTTTTGAATTTCCAGACACCTTTTTCTGTCCCTTTTCTTCATTTTGATGGCTTCTATGGTTCTTCTATTTGAATCAGGTGCTGTGAAGATTCTAGTGATTCATTGTAACTGCCAGCAAACACATATGGAGAACAAGTGTCCTGGCTCTGTTTCTCACAGCGAGCACAATGCCAAGTAATACCACCAAGCTGGAAGATAACCAAAAAGTGATAGCTGAAGTATGTATCCAGATGCCCAAGACAATCAGGGACACACAGATGAACACACAGTAAAATCACTTGACATTTGACATCAAAATGAAGGAGGATATGGGCACGGGGAGGGCTCTCCAGAACCAGAAAGGGAAGGTTTAAGTTAACATAAATCAGGAAGGATAAGATTTTTACAATGACTAGATCATCTTTCATATCTCCTTTCATACCTCTACCTTCCTGCACAGAAATTCTAGTCACCAGTGTCTGAAAATTCTTCCACCTTGCTGTAGCCACTCACACTTTTGAGACCACCAGCTACAATTGATATTCCGCTACTATATGTGTAAATAGTTCTTCAAGCCACTTAGATTGTAGGCTCATTTGGGCAGGGCCATCTTTACCTTCTCTGTCATGTCATTGTATGTTATTTATTTTTATCATGAGCCCCTCAATGTACAGTGCTATTTTATAAATAAACAATACTACTACTACTACTACTAATAATAATAATAATAATAATAATAATAATAATAACAATGCAAATCATCATAGAATAATTAGGTTTTATGAATGATAAAACAAGAGTTTTTCAAGATAGCACATTTATCCCAATAATATAAAAGTGAGTTGTAGGTGACAGACAAACAAATCCCCAAAGTTGACAGCTTTTTCTTGTGATGTGTGATTGTTTTATTAAAGCCATTGGTACCAAACTTTTGTTTAGATTCCAGGACAGTTTATAGGTGTGCCTAGTGCATAGGAAGTGTAGGGTATGTCTCCCAGGAGATGTGACATGCCCCAACGTTATACGGCCTTACTGTATGTAGAGTGTCCATGTAGAGGTATATTGTAGGACGTATAGAATAAATGCAATACATTTGTTCTCATGTGTTGCTTCTTTGAGTGTCTTCTTTTTCTGAATAAGTAGTTGAGAATGCAGTAATATGTGGAATATTTTGAAAATTAGACAATTTTCTATTTACATCAGTTTTTGGACACTTGGCATTTTTAAAACAATATATAATAAATAGGAAATGTTTAAAGTGGAGAGACCTCTTTTTCTGGGCATGTCACACAAGTTATTCCAACAATGAACATATTCATTGGGAGATCAGAAAGTGCTAAAAACAATGTTACCTGAAACAGCAAGGGCTGTGTGTGGTGATAATCGGGTCTATTTATTTATTATTATGCAGCAGTAACATTCATTGGGGCAGATTCAATTCCCCGCTTTGTTCTTTAGTCCAACGCGGGTGACGCACTATTACAGTTACTATGGTAATAACTGTGCATTATTACCGTTACTTTGGTAATTTCTCAGCTGGTTTTCGCTCACAGCTCTGTGCGCCGCGAACAAAATTCTGTGTTGAAATTACCGTACTAACGGTAATAATGCGTGGCCAGCATTGTTCTTTAACACAATGCAGGGAATTGAATCTGCCCCATCATGTATCGCTGCAGCAACACATAATGCAGTACTGTGGCAATTTATTACCCTGGCGCAGATAGCCCTCCTACACCAACAGTTGTTACTGTTCACCAGCAGCCCAGCTCTGCCAGCAAATGCAGAAAGTGAGGCTAAAGTCTGTGCATGCGCAATGGATTTGACATGGTGGGAGATCTAGCGAAGCCATTCCAGCTTCACTAGACCACATGGGAAAAGGTGGATAACACTATTTAACGTCAGTAAATCCCTATCACTCTTGAACTAAATGGGGACTGCAGTAACAAACAGCTGTTGTCTCCGGATTATTAGGGTACTGCAGTTTGTTAAATAGACCTCAATATGTTGTATTAATAATGGATCCCAAATCTTTCCTCCCCCTGCACAGGGTAAGAATATTTATCTTTAGAGATTCATAGATATTTATAGTTTGCAGAAAATTCAAGGTAAAATTACAGCCTGAGACTTTTTATATACAAATTTGAGATCTTTTTAAAAAGAATGTGACACATTCAGCAATGCCTTAGTGAAATGCAGGCCTATGAAATGTGACTTATCACTTTAAATTTATGTTTGAAAAAAAAAGCCACAGTTAATGCGACATCCAACAAAGGTGTTTTGCCAACAGCAATATGATACCTATTTTGGTGTCATCCTCAGTGTTTTACAGGAAATGCTAATAAGAAAACACTACTTTCTGTAGCATAGTTAACAGCCCTCCAGTCCTGGTATTAGGGTCCCCTTGGTATCCTACCACCATTAATAACATCATACCTTCCAACTGATGTGATTCCAATAATCAGGATATTTGTCCCGACTGCTAGGAATGTTGGGAGGAATGTCCCACTAACTGCACTGATGCATGCAGCAATACAAGGATGTTTTCAGGTAATGGAAGGAGGTAAGGGAAACCTAGCACTTCAGATGATCTAGGCATGCCCCAAGGGAATGTGGTAACTTCCCCATCATCAAGAAACCCTGCCCCCACCGTGAAGTTGCCATGCCCCATCCTGATTCCATAAATTGGAATGTTGGGAGGTATGGTAAAACATACCACGCATATTCCTCCTACCACAGATTATTTGTCCATGATGTCTTTCAGGGGTTCTCAATTTTGTTCCCCTTATTCCCCTCTTTTATATCTGGTCCTCTTTATAATGCTACCCTAACTATAAAGCCAGTTTTGATCTATGTTTTAAGCTGGAACACTTAACAAGGAGGACTGTATATGTTAGGAGGACCACAGCATACCCACAACATTTCAAATGACAACAAAGGGACTTTAAAGTTTAAGGCAAACAGTAGAATTTGCATTGTGTATTTGCTCCTTGTGAGCTACTCATATACCAGTGATAGGCAACCTGAAATACTTCTCAGGCCAAATGGTGTGGCCCTCTAATCTTCAAAAGGGCCTTAATCTCAGTAATAAGTTAATATATTTAAAACAATACAATAAATTAAACCAACACAATTAATTAAATAATAGGACACCTATCTGTAATAACACATCAGCAGGCATTTTAAACAAGAGTTACAAGCTATAATAAAACAATCTGATAATATAGCAGAAAGGAGCTGGGGGCCACAGGTGAAAATTAGGAGGAACCTTATGGCCGCCTGTTGACCATCACTGTCATACACAGACAGATCTGGCCACTGGACCAAAGCCACAAGTGTCTAGATCTACATCCAAGTTGGCTAAAAAAGGAATCACAAAGATCCAGTCCTTTGCTTGGTCCAAACATTCAGATCATATGGAGCACAATTAGTGTGGTTGAATAACGACTACACAAATGGTCAGATTGTGGTTATTGTTTAACTGTATTTTTCAGATAGATCCAAATCAGATGTTGATCAACATCAGTGGTCTTTTGGGGCTCATACATGCAGTGATCACTGACCAGTTAGGTGTAATGTGACCTAACCGACCATGTGAATTGCAGCATGTATGGACACCTTCATGCTGATGCTGCATTTAATAGGCAGACACTCCTTGGGGTCACGAGAGCATAAAGTTTACTCATATATACATCGATATGAGAAAGGGGCAGGGTGATTTGAAAGCAAAACAGGACAGCTGAAAGGAATACTAGAACATTAATAATCTAGTAGCAATGACAGGGATAAAAAGACATTGACTGACTGAAATTTTAAGGTGTGCAACACATTCAAATACAGTTCAGTTTACATATTAAACAAATTGGATGTATGAACTTTGTTTCATATTGGTGCGTTTGACACCATAATCTTATTGCATCAATATGACAGGAATCTCAAATCATTACTGCCTATATACTGACACCCACATGGAGCTCTGTCCTCACTAACATAATCACACAATTGGACAAGTCACTGCATCCAATATGATCAGCACACTTATTCCCTGAAGTAATCTGTGTAGTTGTGAACATTACACTTTTATGATTGGCTATAGGTTGTTCTATCCCTACTCATCATCGTCATTGATTATTTAGGAGGCACCACATTTGATATGCATTTTTACTAGTGGTAAAACCCCAACTAAAACCAAAGTGGATAAGAGTTCTAAAAATTACAGATACACCTCCATTGATAGACAGATATAGCCGTTTTTAATCCACAGTCATGGCCAAAAGTTTTGAGAATAACACAAATTATTATTTATACAAAGTCTGCTGCCTTAGTTTTCATGATGGCAATTTGCATGTACTCCTGAATGTCATGAAGAGTGATCAAATGAAATGCAATTAATTCAAAGTCCCTCTTTGCCATGGCAATGAACTTTATCCCCAAAAAAACATTCCACTGCATTTCAGCCCAGCCACAAAAGGACCTGCTGACATCAGGTCAGTGATTATTTCGTTAACACAGGGGATAATGTTGATGAGGACAAGGCTAGAGATCACTCTGTCATGCTGATTTAGTTAAAATAACAGACTGAAAGCTTTAAAAGGAGGGTGGTGCTTGAAATCATTGTTCTTCCTCTGTTAACAGGGCCGGACTGGCCATCTGGCCCTTCTGGTAAATGCCAGAAGGGCCGACGGTCAGTAGGGCCGGTTCGATCAGTCAGTGCACTGACCGTGCACCGGACGGTCAGCGCACTGACACTTCCTGGTCACATGTGCCGCGTGCAGCGCTGCGTGCGGCACATGTGATCAGTACAGGTCCTGGAAGGCAGCTGAAGAGCGGACAGGAGTGAGCTGAGAAGAAGTAAGTAAACAAAACCGGGGGGAGGGGGGGAGAGAACATAAAAGGTGCCAGACAATAACAGGGGGGGGAGGGGGGAGAACATGAAAGGTGCCAGACAATAACAGCGGTGGGGGAGAACATGAAAGGCGCCAGACAATAACAGGGGGAAAGGAGAACATGAAAGGTGCCAGACAATAACAGGGGGGGGAGAACATGAAAGGTGCCAGACAATAACAGGGGGAGAAGAACATGAAAGGTGCCAGACAATAACAGGGGGAGAAGAACATGAAAGGTGCCAGACAATAACAGGGGGGGGGGGGAAGAGAACATGAAAGGTGCCAGACAATAACAGGAGGGGGGAGAACATTAAAGGTGCCAGTCCTGTGTCATGCCAACAGTAGAGCATATTGAGGCCATTCATGTGTGGGGTTGTTTCTCATCCAAAGGAGTGGGCTCACTCACAATTTTGCCTAAGAACACAACCATAAATAAAGAATGGTACAAAAAAATTCTCCAAGAACAACTTCTCCCAAACATCCAATAACAGTTTGGTGACGAACAATGCCAGCATGATAGAGTACCTTGCCATAAGACAAAATTGATAACTAAGTGGCTCAGTGATCAAAATATCAAAGTTTTGGGTCCATTGGCAGGAAACTCCCCAGACCTTGATCCCATTGAGTACTTGTGCTCAATCCTCAAGAGGCGGGTGGACAAATAAAAACCCACAAATTTTGACAAACTACAAGCATTGATTAGGCAAGAATGGGCAGCCATCAGTCAGTATGTGGCCCAGAAGTTGATTGATAGCATACCAGGGTGAATTGCAGAGGTCTTCAAAAAGAAGGGTCAGCACTGTAAATATTGACTCTCTGCCTAAACTTAATGTAATTGTCAATAAAAGCCTTTGACACTTATATTTCATAAGTGTAATTTTATTTCAGTATACCATAGCAACATTTGACAAAAATGTCTAAAAACACTAAAGCAGCAAACTTTGTGAAAACCAATACTTGTGTTATTCTCAAAACTTTTGGCCATGACTGTATATAAACAACAAGTTAACCCGTGCATGATACTCATGCATTCTAGTCAAATCAAGCTACTTAAGGTGTTAAAAAGGTTCTTGTCATGCATTTGGGCCTAGCCCAGGCCTCCTCAGGGGAAGAGCGTTACTTCCCGACGCAAGCGCCCTTTTTTAACGTGGTTTTATCCACATGTCACCACCTCATCATTTTTCTCCATCACCTCATCCCTTATCTTCATCGCCACATCCTTCACCAAGCTACTTAAGGTGTTAAAAACTCCCCACTGTCACCCCCGGCAACCACCAACCACTCCCAACTGTCACTTCTCCTTCAAGAAATATATAGGTCAGTGTATAACTCTGCCCAGCAGGTGGCGCTGCAGCTTGGTTGGTTTTTTTTCCACACACGCCTCTAGGCATTTATATAGTAGATAATTCATTCATTTGTGGGATCCCCCACCACCCAAGAATCATGCAAGCATGAGCTGGACACAATCTTACTGTCATTGTTTTGTATTGAACTCCACCTTGGTAAATCATAACATATAAGTACAAAAGTACATGGGACAAGAGCAATATACTAAGAATTACATCTGACATTCAGAAGTTGTACTGTACAACTTTCTTGTCATAGAAATTAAGGAATGAGGCAACTATGTAAAACTGATCTTAAAAGTATCTGTTATATTTTTCAATAAATTTCTATGATGATGATGATAATAATAATAATTATAAATATATTAGTAACATTTTCAATATAGGGGCAGCACAGTGGCTAAGTGGTTAGCACGTCTGCCTCACAACACTGGGGTCATGAGTTTGATTTCGACCATGGCCTTATCTGTGAGGTGTTTGTATGTTCTCCCCATGTTTGTGTGGGTTTCCTCTGGGTGCTCCAGTTTACTCCCACACTCCAAAAACATACTGGTAGGTTAATTGACTGCTATCAGATTGACCCTAGTCTCTCTGTCTGTCTGTCTGTGTGTTAAGGAATTTAGACTGTAAGCTCCAATGGGGCAGGGACTGATGTTAGTGAATACAGCGCTGCGGAATCAGTGGTGCTATATAAATAAATGATGATGATGAATAGAGTTATAAAGCAACATAAAAACTTTGCTATTTATTATTATTATCTTTTATTTATTAGGCGCCACAAGAGTTCCGCAGCGCCGTACACAGTACAAACAGTAGACTAAACAAGGTGACACATTACAAACGGTTAACAAAAAATACCAAAACTTCAGAGACTCCAGGCAGGCTAATGCAGTAAAGACGGAGCAGAAGAGCAGGTATGGAGAACAAAGGGAAGAGGGCCCTGCTCAAATGAGCTTACATCCTAAGGGAGGGTAGACAGAACTCAGGCACACAGGGAGCAAGTTGAAGTAAGTGGGGAGAGAGCAGGGGAGCTGGGAGGAGAGAGGGGAAGAACAGGTGGAGGAGAGGTTAGGTGGAAGGTTGGTAAGCCTTTAGGAACAGGTAAGTTTTGAGTGCCCTCTTGAAGGAGGACAGATTGGGAGAAAGACGGATGGAGCGAGGGAGGTCGTTCCAGTGAAGGGGGGCAGCACGGGAGAAGTCTTGGATTCTGGAGTGGGAAGAGGTGATCAGAGTGGAGGAGAGGCGACGGTCATTGGCCGAGCGCAGGGAGCGGGCAGGGGTGTGAATGGAGAGGAGGTTAGAGATATAGGGAGCAGTAGACTGGGAGAGAGCCTTGTAAGTGACGGTCAGCAGTTTGAAAAGGATTCTGTTAGGAATGGGGAGCCAGTGTAGGGCAAGGCAGAGAGGGGAGGCAGACGAGGAGCGGCGAGAAAGGAAGATGAGTCTTGCAGCCGCATTAAGTATAGAGCAAAGGGGGGGCGAGATGGGTATGGGGGAGGCCGGTAAGAAGGAGGTTGCAATAATCAAGGCGGGAGATGATGAGTGCGTGGATGATAGTTTTGATGGCATCCTGGGATAGGAAGGGCCGGATGCGGGCAATGTTGCGTAGCTGGTAGCGACACCATTGGGCGAGGGATTGGATGTGGGGGTGAAGGAGAGAGAGGAGTCAAGGGTAACGCCCAGGCAGCGGAGTTGGGTGACAGAGGAGATGGTGGTATTGTTAACAGTGATAGAGAGGATGTGGTGGGCGGGGAGTCTAGGGGGAGGAAAGACAATCAGTTCAGTTTTGGAGACGTTAATTTTGAGAAAGCGCGATGACATCCAGGAGGAAATGGCAGAGAGGCAGTCAGATACACGAGAGAGGAGGGTGGAGGAGAGATCAGGCGAGGAGATGTAGAGTTGGATGTCGTCAGCGTAAAGGTGATACTGAAGACCGAATGAGGAGATGAGAAACCCCAGGGAGGAGGTGTAGAGCGAAAAGAGTAGAGGGCCAAGAACAGAGCCCTGAGGGACACCAACAGGGAGAGGGAAGGGGGTGGAGGAGGAGCCAGATGTGGATACTAAGAAGGAGTGGTTAGCGAGGTATGAGGTGAACCAGGCAAGGACAGATCCAGAGAGGCCAATAGAGAGAAGTGTTTGTAGCAGGAGGGGGTGGTCCACGGTGTCGAAGACCGCAGAGAGGTCAAGGAGAATGAGCAGGGAGAAGTGACCCTTAGATTTGGATAAAAGTAGATCATTAGTAACTTTGGCCAGGGCAGTTTCGGTGGAGTGGAGGGGGCGGTAACTGGATTGGAGAGGGTCGAGGAGAGAATTGTCCGAGAGGTGTCTAGGGAGGCGGCAACAGACAATCCTCTCAAGTAATTTGGAGGCATAGGGGAGAAGTGAGATAGGGCGATAGTTTGCAAGAGAGGTGGGGTCAAGATTAGGTTTTTTTGAGGATGGGAGAGATAAGAGCGTGTTTAAATGAAGAGGGGACTACACCAGAGGAGAGTGATAGGTTGAAAAGGTGAGCAAGGTAAGAGCAGGCAGTGGGAGAGAGAGAGCAAAGGAGGTTAGAGGGGATAGGGTCGAGAGGACAGGTGGAGGGTGGAGAGGAAAGAATGAGGGAGCGAACTTCGTCACCCGAAGTGGGGCAGAAGGAGCACCAGAGTAGGTTGTTGGAGAGAGAAGGGATGAGGGGGGCGGGAGAGGGATGGGATGAGGAAATGTTCAGACGGATGGTCTCAATTTTCGAAGAGAAAAAAGTGGCGAAGTCAGAAGCGGAGAGGGAAGGCGGGACAGGAGCGGGAGGGGGAGAGAGGAGGGAGTTGAAGGTGGCAAAGAGGCGGCGGGGATTGGAGGACCGAGAGGAAATCAGGGACTTGAAGAAGGATTGTTTAGCCAGGGAGAGGGCAGAGCAGAATGAGGTGAGTATAAATTTGAAGTGAAGGAAGTCGGCCAGGGAGCGAGATTTCCTCCA